>NW_026594184.1:2122920-2240415 GCF_907164565.1 Psammomys obesus | reverse complement strand
TTTTTTTCCAGATTCTGGATGTTGTGAATAAAGCTGCTAAGCACATCTAGTTTTTTTTTTTTTTTTTTCCAGATTCTGGATGTTGTGAATAAAGCTGCTAAGCACATCTAGTTTTTTTTCCAGATTCTGGATGTTGTGAATAAAGCTGCTATGAACATGGTTGAGCAAATGTCCTTGTTGTATGGTAGATCATCTTTTGGGTATATGGCCAGGAATGGTGTAGATGGTCCTTGAGGTAGAGCTATTACAGTTCTAAGCTGAAAAAAGGAAGTCGAAAGCACATTTAAAAAACTATCTTTTGGAACTCAAGACATTAAACACCAACAAAATAATCCAATTTAAAAATAGGGTAAAGAGCAAAACAGAGAATTCTCAAGAGAGGAATCTAATGGCTGAGAAGCACTTAAGAAAATGTGGATAAAGGGAAACCTTCCTCGATTACTGGTGGGAGTGTGAACTTGTACAACCACTTTGGAAATCAATCTGGTGCTTTCTCAGGAAAAAAAAAGTTATTCCTAACACTATGTTTACGAATCTTCATACTCTTGAGAATAGTTCAAAATTATCAAAACAAAAAGAATGTTGGGGAAAAGATAGTAAAATATAGTTCTGTTGAAAATATGGTAAAAAGATAAATATTTAAATTTGACAAATTTCAAATACATAAAGACCTGAAAGAAATATTTTAAAATAAGTCTTCAAGGAAAGGAATATGAAGAAATGGTAATAGGTTCCTTATAATTGTGGATATATAATACATGAAGAATTCAAACAAAACTCAATACAAGAAGGAAGGATGTGGCACACACCTAGAAACAGACAGTCAACTGCACATTAGAGCAGAGAAACATTGCCACAGGATTAAATTGACATGGTCAAGTCAAAACGCATGGTCAGTCTGGTATTCATGTACATCTCACCTTTGTCACTTACTTTGTCAATTTGGGCTCAGAAAAACATTGCTCTTGAGAAGCCTCTCAATCACATTCACTCAGGACAAAGATTCTGACCCGCTCTAAGGGATTCCTGAGAATTCCTGAAGTGGGGATAAGCAGACTTGATGGGGTCACCGAAAGAAGAGGGAGGTGAATGGTGTGTCTGTGTGTATACAGTAGGTTGAACTAAAGAAGTCCTATGCTACTGCAACAGGATGGGGCAGCATGACCCCTCTCCTCTGGTCTCCGGTTTGGGCTGTTTGTGCATGGCAGGGCTGTGCCATCCTTGCTGAAAATAACTGTTCCAAATAGGTTTTCCTGTCACTGCTAAGTGACGCAGTGGACCAGGCAAGGAGGCTGTTCTGGGCTCAGTCTCTGTCTTTGATACTGACAATTTGCTACATCAACTTACCTTTGCAGACACAAAGCATCAGATGATTAGCTATTAACAGCAAGGCATTTTCTCGCTCATTATAGCCTGTACTGTAAACTGTCCAGAGATGCAAGGAGCCCTGTAATGTAGAAATCATTTCTGGACGCTTTGGGAGAAAATGCAATTATTTTCCTTCCTGTCAGTTTTTCCAAACTCACCTAGAGATAAGAGCACCCCATTAAAATGGACTCATCTTCTTTTGAGTGAGGCCAGTGGGTGATCTTCTCTGACCTGGGGGTGGGATACTTGTCCTTGACTCCTCATGCTTGGGAGACAGGGTCACCAGAGACAGGGTCACAGTAATTAGACAGCACTGAGTCACTGTCACTTGCATGCTTGTCGCAAGAAGAGAAAACTTTTCAGAGAAGAAAGTGAATGCTTCAGGCCCAGCCCACCCTTTCACCAGTGGCCAGAGCCTTCGTGAACCTGATTGCCACAGGCCCTTTTGCCTGCTTTGCTCTTGGGCATTTCTCAGGCTCCTTTGCTTTGGGGAAGCTCATGGGTTAGATCTACCTAGCCACAGATCTTGCCCAGAGAGACACTGTAGAGATACTTGCCCAGAGAGACACTCCACCTACACTGGTGCTGACACCTTTGCCTATGAGCAAAGCTTTCAGCCAGTATGGCTCTGAAGCAGCATTGATGAGCGTGGCAGCTGACCCATCTTGCATATTGTGCTAGGCTTTGTTCTTGCCAAAAGAGGCTGAGTGTCATTCCTTTACCCAGTCCTACAACCTCTCTGTTCCAAACGAGAACTAGGCAAATACTGTGATTTTCTCAGTGTGATTTCTAACTCATGAAGTCAGTATCAGCATCCTAACATGACACAAGACTGCCATTTGGCATCATGAGACATCATATCACCACCCAAGATGGATAGGCAGAATAGATCAGCAGTATCACTTTTATGATAATATTATTTTGTACTTGGTTTCTGAAATTGTGGTATATGTATATCAGTGATATGTTCTATTTAATAATGTTTTAAATAATATTTTTAATTTGGTGAGGAAAGTAGAATTTAAGAGACAAAGTTGTTAGGGTTCCTAAATTTAGGGTCAAAATCACAGTGTGGGTGAGGTTTGACAAGATGTCTGTATTTAAAGCAACTCTTGGAGTTGAATATACAGTATTTTCTCATGGATTTAAAAGGTTAAATCTACATCCTTATGATGAAGAAAGGGAAGGGTAAGGGATGATTTTCAACTTTTTTGCTTGGATAACTGCTTTTTCAGAATTTCATTTTGTTTTAATAAGCTTAGGGTTTGGAAGAGTTTTGAAATAAAATTGTATTTTTTAAAATTTACTTATTTATTTTATTAACTACAGCTTATTCACTCTTTATCCCAGGTGTAGCCTCTTCCTTCGTCCCCTCCCAATCTCATACTGCTATTTTCAGTCAAACATCTTTTTCTGACCATTCCTCTCTCAACTCTCAGAAATCAAATCTGCTAGGTGAATCCAATCTTCTTAAGGCTAGCTAAGCATGGTCCAATGTCTATAAAACTTAGCTATGTACTCCCATTTTAAAGGTTTTAACACAGATACAATATGGAACTATTTACACAATGATGCATTTCTTAACAGAAAATTTCATCTACCATACAGAAATTTCCAGTTATTATCACTTGTTTTCAGCTGTTAAGGTTTTTTTTTTCATTTTTTTCCTTTTTAAAATTTAGATACTTTGTGTGCTGTAAGCCATATCTAGAGCACAATAGGAAATAGAAAGAAATGTGTAGTCTTTAACCACACAAAGTTTCTCCCTGGAACAATCTTAGAGCAAAGCATCACAGTTATTTGACCACCTCCTTACCAATGACGCAAATGCCAGAGTCTCCAGCATCTGGGCAAATAATTAGAGTTTCCCAAGTCAATTGGGGGCATTCAACGCTGTCATCCCTGAAGACATGTAATGAAAATGTCAAGAACCTGCTTCCCTCTTGAGTAGGAGACAATCCAATGTTACCATGATACCAAACAATTTAATAAAAAAGTAAAAAAAAAATCACTCATTCAGTCAATCTTCCCAAAAAGATCACACAACTTAGTAGGCACAATATGACCTAGTCTTTCCATGTCTTAAAGGGGAAGCACAACATTTTTGCCAAGTTTTAGAGATAAAAATATTATTTGTCAAGTTTCCTATTTAAATATATATATATATATATATATATATCAAATAAGTGTTACTGCTGCAGAAGTGAGTTGATAATGCTCTAAAATCCCCACATCATTTAGTAATATTCCACACTTTGAATTGTGTTGTGTTTGAAGATATTAATGATAATAGAAAACATGCATGCACATTACAGAGACAAATTTCGGCAAATGGAAAGCCACTTCCTAACCACTTGTGGTACAGAACCATTCAAATTCTGCTTTACCTATTTTGGGCAATAGAATGAATTTGTGAGAAGCTTTTTAAAAATTATTTATTTTCTTATTAAAGTTCATTCACTTTGTATACCAGCTGTAGCCCCTCCCCTTGTCTTCTTCCAATCCTACGCTCCCTCCATCATCTACTCCTAGGCGCCTCCCTAAGTCCACTGATAGGGGAGTTCCTCCTCCCCTTCCCTCTGACCCTATCCTATCAAGTCCCATCAGGACTGGCTGAGTGTCTTACTCTGTTGCTTGGTAAGGCTGCTCCCCACTCAGGGGGAGGTGATCAAAGAGCCAGCCACTGAGTTCATGTCAGAGATAGTCCCTATTGCCATTACTATGGAACCCACTTGGGTACTAAGCTGTCATGGACTACATCTGTGCTGGGGTTCTAGGTCATCTCCATGCATGGTCGTTGGTTGGGGTATCAGTCTCAAAAGAGATGCGTGGGCCCAGATTTTTGGAGCTATTGCTCACCTTGTGGAGCTGCTGTCTTCTCTAGGTCTTTCTGTCTTCCACTTCTTTCATAAGATTCCCTGCACTCTGCCCAGTTTGACTACGAGTCTCAGCATCTGCTTTGACACACTGCTGAGTGGAGTCTTTCAGAGGCCCTCTGTGGTAGGCTCTTGTTCTGTTCCCTGTTTTCTCCCTCTTCTTATGTCCATCCCATTTGCCTTTCTGAGAGATAATTGATCATCTTACCCGGAGTCGTCCTTCTTGCTTAGCTTCTTTAGGTATACAGATTTTAGTAAGTTTATCCTGTATTATATGTCTAATATCCACTTATAAGTTATTATATACCCTGTGTGTCTTTCTGCTTCTGAGATACCTCACTCAGGATGATCTTTTCTAGGTTCCATTATTTTCATGATTTTCTTGTTTTTAATTGCTGAGTAGTATTCCATTGTGTGAATGTACCACAATTTCTGTATCCATTCCTTCGTTGAGGGACATCTGGGTTGTTTCTAGATTCTGACTATTACGAATAAAGCTCCTATGAACATGGTTGAGCAAATGTCTTTGTTGTGTATGTGAGGATATTTTGTATATATGCCTAACAGTGGTATAGCTGGATCTTCAGGAAACACTATTCCTAATTATCTGGGAATGTGTCAGATTAATTTCCAAAGTGGTTGTACCAGTTTACATTCCTACCAGCAATGGAAGAGGTTTCACTTTCTCTACATCCTCTACAGCTTGTGTTGTCTCTTGAGTTTTTGATATTAGCTACTTTTATGGGTGTAAGGTGAATTCTCAGATTCATTTTGATTTGCATTTTTCTGATGACAAAAGATGTTGAACATTTCTTTCAGTGTTTCTCTGCAATTCAATATTACTGTATTGAGAATTCTTTGTTTTGCTTTGTACAAAATTTTTAATTGGATTACTTAATTTGTTGCTTTTTAGCTTCTTGAGTTCCTTATTTATTCTCGATGTTAGCCCTCTGTCAGATATAGGGTTGGTGAAGATACTTTCCCAGTCTTTAGGCAGTCATATTGTTCTGATGACAGTGTTCTTTCTTTTAGAGAAGCTTTTCAGTTTCTTGGGTTCCCATTTATTGATTGTTGATCTTAGAGCCTGTGTTATTGTTGTTCTGTTTAGGATGTTGTCTCCGGTGCCAATGAATAGAGTACAAGGCTCTTCCCCACTTTTTCTTGTAAGAGGTTTAGTGTGTTTGGCTTTATGTTGAGGTCTTTGATCCACTTAGCTTTTCGTTTTGTGCAGGGTGATCAATATGGATCTGTCTGCATTTTTCTACATGTAGACATCTTGTTAGACCAGGCCCATTTGTAGAAGGTGCTATCATTTTTCCATTGTGTGATTTTGGCTTCTTTGTCAAAAATCAAGTATTTGTAGGTATGTGGGTTGATTTCTGGGTCTTCTATTTGTTTCCATTGATCTATCATTCTGTTTCTATGCCAATACCATGCAGATTTTCTTACTTTTGCTCTGCCGTATAGCTTGAGATCAGGAATGGAGATACTTCCAGTCAATCTCTTGTTGCACAGGACTGTTTTTTTTACAATTAAGGGGTTTTTGTTTTTTCATATGAAATTGAGAATTTTTCTTTCAAGGTCCGTAAATAATTGTGTTGATATTTTGATGAGAATTGCATTGAATCTGTGGATTGCTTTTGGCAAGATTGCATTTTCCACTCTGTTAAACCTACATATCCAAGAGCATATGAGATCTTTCCATCTTCTGATATCTTCTTCAATTTCTTTCTTCAGAGACTTGAAGTTTTGTATCAAACAGATCTTTCCCGTGATTGGTTAGAGTAATACCAAGGTACTTTATGTTATTAGTGGCTATTGTGAATGGTGTAGCTCACCTAATTTTTTTCTCAGCCCTTTTGTCTTT
Organism: Psammomys obesus; assembly: GCF_907164565.1. Taxonomy (NCBI): domain Eukaryota; kingdom Metazoa; phylum Chordata; class Mammalia; order Rodentia; family Muridae; genus Psammomys; species Psammomys obesus. Next base: position 2,234,304 of record NW_026594184.1, on the reverse strand, counting down.
TGTATACAGTAGGGCTACTGATTTTTTGAGTTAATTTTGTATCCAGCCACTTTGCTGAAGGTGTTTATATGCTGAAAGTCTTCGCTGGTGGAAATTTGGGGGTTACTTATGTATACTACCATATCATTTGCAAGTAGTGATACTTTGATTTCTTCCTTTCCAATTTGTATCTCCTTGATCTCCTTTAGTTGCCTTGTTGCTCTAGCAAGGACTTCAAGAACTATGCTGAAGAGATATGGAGAGAGTAGGCAGCCTTGCCTTGTCCCTGCTTTCAGTGGTATTGATTGAAGTTTCTCTCAGTTTAGTTTTATGTTGGCTGTATTCTTGTTGTGTATTGCCTCTACTATGTTTAGGTATGTGCCTTGTATCACTGATCTCTCTAGAACCTTAAACATGAATGGATGTTGGAATTTGTCAAATGCTTTTTCAGCATCTAAGGAGATGCTCATGTGTTTTTTCTACTTCAGATTATTTATATGATGTGTTTGAAGATAACTGGAGTTAGCTCTTCTTTGAAGGTGTGGTAGAATTCTGTTCTGAAACCATCAGACCCTGTTTTTTTTGTTTTGTTTTGTTTTGGTTTGGTTTTTTGTTTTGTTTTGTTTTTATTGTAAGGGAGATTTTTAATGACTGCTTCTTTTTCCTTGGGGGATATAGGACTATTTGATTTATTTACCTGATCTTGATAAATTTGAATCAATCTTTGGTAAATTGAATCAAATTTTCTGGTTTTGTTGCTCTTCTTGTGGAGTTCTTGTCCTCTCCAGATCTTTCTATTTCCCACTTTTTAAATAAGATTCCATGCGCTCTGCTCAACAGTTGGCCATAAGTCTCAGCATCTGCTTTGATAGTCTGCAGGGCAGAGCCTTTCAGAGGCCCTCTGTGGCAGGTTCCTAGGTTGTTTCCTGTTTTCTTCTTCTTCGGATGTCCAGCCTCTTTTTATTATGGGATGTGGACTGAACATTTTAGTCAGTGTCTTCCCTCTTGATTAGTTTCTTTAGTACAGATTTTATAAAGTTTATCCTATGTTATATGTGTATATGAGTGAGTATATACTGTGTGTGTCTTTCTGTTTCTGGGACAGCTCACTCAGGATGATCCTTTCCAGTTCCCATTGTTTACTGCAAATTTCATGATTTCCTTGTTTTTCATTGCTGAGTAATATTCCATTATGCAGATGTACCATATTTCTGTATCCATTCTTCAGTTGAGGTGCATCTGGGTTGTTTCAAGCTTCTGGCTATTAAAATTAAGCTGCTACAAACATGGTTGAGCAAATGTCCTTATTGTGTACTTGAACCTCTTTTGGATATATGCTTAGGAGTGTTATGGCTGGATCTTGAGGAAGCGCTATTCCTAGTTGTCTGAGAAAACACCAGATTGATTTCCAGAGTGGTTGTACAAGGTTACATTCCCACCAGCAGCGGAGGAGGATTCCCCTTTCTCCACAACCTCTCCATCATGTGTTGTCACTTGAGTTTTTGATCTTGGTCATTCTGATGGGTGTAAGGTGAAATCTCAGGGTCATTTTGATTTGCATTTCCCTGATGGCTAATGAGGTTGAGCATTTCTTTAAGTGTTTCTCTGCCATTCGATATTCCTCTGTGGAGAATTCTCTGTTTAGCTCTGTTCCCCATTTGTTAATTGGATTACTTGGTTTGCTGATTTTTAACTTCTTTATTTCTTTATGTATACTGTATATTAGCCTTCTATCAGATAAAGTATTGGTGAAGAGCCTTTCCCAATCTGTAGACATTTGTTTTGTTTTGATGACAGTGTCCTTTGCTTTACAGAATCTTTTAAGTTTCACGAGGTCCCATTTATTGATTGTTGCTCTTAGAGGCTGTGCTGTTGGTGTTCTGTTCAGGAAGTTGTCTCCTGTACCAATGAGTTCTAGGGTATTCCTCACTTTTTCTTCTAACTGATTTAATGTATTTGGTTTTATGGTGAAGTCTTTGATCCACTTGTACTTTAGTTTTGTGCAGGGTGATCAATATGGATCTATTTGCATTTATCTACATGTACACATCCAGTTAGACCAGCACCATTTGTTGAAGATGCTATCTTTTTTCCATTGTATGGTTTTGGCATCTTTGTCAAAAATCAGGTGTCCATAAGTGTGTGGGTTTATTTCTGGGTCTTCTGTTTGGTTCCATTCCTCCACCATTTTGTTTCTATGCCAGTACCATGCAGTTTTTATTACTGTTTCTCTATAGTACAGCTTGAGATGAGGGATGGAGATACCTCCAGAAGATTTTTTATTGTAGAGTATTTTTTTAGCAACTCTGGGTTGGGTTTCTTTTTTTTTAATTTTTTAAAATTTTTATTAATTATACTTTATTCATTTTGTATCCCCCTATAAGCCCCTCCCTCCTCCCCTCCCGATGCCATCCTCCCTCCCCCTTCTGCATGCGTGCCACTCCCCAAGTCCACTGATAGGGGAGGTTCTCCTCTCCTTTCTGGTCTTAGTCTATCCATTCTCATCAAAAGTGGCTGCATTGTCCTCTATTGTGGCCTGGTAAGGCTGCTCCCCCCTCAGGGGGAGGTGATCAAAGAGCAGGCCAATCAGATTATGTCAGAGGCAGTCCCTCTTCCCATTACTATGTAACCCACTTGGACACTGAACTGTCATGGGCTACATCTGTGCAGGGGTTCTAGGTTATCTGCATGAATAGTCCTTGGTTAGAGTGTGAGTCTCTGGGAAGTTCCCTGTGTTCAAATTTTCTTGTTCTGTTGCTCTCCTTGTGGAGTTCCTGTCCTCTCCAGCTCTTACTATTTCCCTCTTCTTACATAAAATTCCTTTCACTCTGCCCAACAGTTGGCCATCAGGCTCAGCATCTGCTTTGATAGCCTGCAGGGCAGAGGCTTTCAGAGGTCCTATGTGGCAGGTTCCTAGGTTGTTTCCTGTTTTCTTCTTTTTCTGATGTCCATCCTCTTTGTCTTTCAGGATGGGGATTGAGCATTTTAGTTAGGGTCCTCTCTCTTGCTTAGTTCGTTTAGATGTACAGATTTTAGTGGGTTTTTACTATGTTGTATGTTTATATGAGCGAGTATATACCGTGTGTGTCTTTTTGCTTCTGGGACAACTCACTCAGGATGATCCTTTCCAGGTCCCACCATTTACCTGCAAATTTCATGATTTCCTTATTTTTCATTGCTGAGTAATATTCCATTGTATAGATGTACCACAATTTCTGCATCCATTCTTCAGTTGAGGGACATCTGGGTTGTTTCCAGCTTCTAGCTATTAAAAATAAAGCTGCTACAAACATGGTTGAGCAAATGCCCTTTTTTTTTGTACTTAAGCCTCTTTTGGATATATGCCTAGGAGTGGTATGGCTGGATCTTGGGGAAGCGCTATTCCTAGTTGTCTGTGAAAGAGCCAGATTGATTTCCAGAGTGGTTGTATAAGTTTACACTCCCACCAGCAGTGGAGAAGGCTTCCCCTTTCTCCACAACCTCTCCAGCATGTGTTGTCACTTGAGTTTTTGATCTTTGCCAATCTCATGCGTGTAAGGTGAATTCTCAGGGTTGTTTTGATTTGCCTTTCCCTAATGGCTAATGAGGTTGAGCATTTCTTTAAGTGCTTCTCTGCCATTCGATATTCCTCTATTGAGAATTCTCTGTTTAGATCTGTTCCCCATTTTTTAAGTGGATTATTTGGTTTGCTGCTTTTCACTTTCTTTAGTTCTTTATATATACTGGATATTAGTCCTCTGTCAAATAAAGGGTTGGTGAAGATTCTTTCCCAATCTGTAGGCAGTCCTTTTGTTTTGATGATGGTGTCCCTCGCTTTTCAGAAGCTTTTCACTTTCATGAGGTCCCATTTACTGATTGTTGCTCTTAGAGCCTGTGTTGTTGTTGTTCTGTTCAGGAAGTTTTCTCCTGTACCAATGAGTTCTAGGTTATTCCCCACTGTTTTTCTAGCCGATTTAATGTGTCTGGTTTCATGTTGAGGTCTTTGATCCACTTGGACTTCAGTTTTGTGTAGGTTGATAAGTATGGTTCTATTTTCATTTTTCTACATATACACATGCAGTTGGACCAGCAAAATTTGTTGAAGATGCTATCTTTTTTTCATTGTATGGTTTTGGCATCTTTGTCAAAGATGAGTTGTCCATAAGTGTGTGGGTTTATTTCTGGGTCCTCTGTTCGGTTCCATTGATCCACCATTCTTTTTCTATGCCAGTAACATGCAGTTTTTAAAACTGTTGCTCTATAGTACAACTTAAGATCAGGAATGGAGATACCTCCAGATGATCTTTTATTGTAGAGGATTGTTTTAGCAATTATGGGTTTCTTGTTATTCCATATGAAGTTGAGAATTTTTCTTTCCATTTCTGTCAAGAATTGTGTTGGCAATTTGATCGGAATTGCATTGAATCTGTTGATTGCTTTTGGTAAGATGGCCATTTTTACTATGTTAATCCTGCCAAGCCATTAGCATGGGAGATCTTTCCATCTTCTGATATCTTCTTCTAATTCTTTCCTCAGAAACTTAAATTTTTTTTTCATATAAGTCTTTGACTTGCTTGGTTAAGGTTACACTAAGGTACTTTATGTCATTTGTGGCTGTTGTGAAGGGTGTTGTTTCCCTAATTTCTTTCTCAGCCTTTTTGTCTCTTGTATACAGGAAGGCTTCTGATTTTTCTTTTGAGTTAATTTTGTATCCAGCCACTTTGCTGAAGGTGTTAATCAGCTGTTGGGGTTCCCTGGTAGAATTTTGGGGGTCATTCATGTATACTATCTTATCATCTGAAAATAGTGATACTTTGACTTCTTCCTTTCCAATTTGTATCCCCTTGATCTCCTTCAACTGTCTTATTGCTCTAGCAAGGACTTCTGGAACTATGTTGAAGACATATGGAGAGAGTGGATAGCCTTGCCTTGTCCCTGATTTCAGTGGGATTGCTTTAAGTTTCTCTCTGTTCAGTTTGATGTTGGCTATAGGTTTGCTCTATATTGCCTTTACTATGTGTAGATATGTGCCTTGTAACCGTGATCTCTCCAATACTTTAAACATGAATGAATGTTGGATTTTGTCAAATGTTTTTTCAGCATCTAAGGATATTATCATGTGGTCTTTTTCTTACATTTTGTTAATATGTTGGATCACATTGATGGATTTTCGTATAATGAACCACCCCTGCATGCTTGGGATGAAGCTTGCTTGGTCGTAGTGGATGATAGCTTTGATGTGTTCTTGTATTCGGTTTGCAAGTATTTTGTTGAGTATTTTTGCATCAATGTTCATAAGAGAGATTGGCCTGAGATTCTCTTTTTTGTTGGGTCTTTGTGTGGTTTAGGTATCAATGTGACTGTGGTTTCATAGAATGAGTTTGGTAATGTTCCTTCTGTTTCTGTTTTGTGGAATAGTTTGAAGAGAATTGGAGTTCGTTCTTCTTTGAAGGTCTGGTAGAATTCTGTGCTGAAACCATCTGATCCTTGGCTTTTTTTTGGATGGGAGACTTTCAATGACTGCTTCTCTTTCCTTAGGGAATATGGGACTATTTAATTGATATACCTAGTCTTGATTCAGCTTTGGTAAATGGAATCCATCAAGAAAATTGTCCTTTTCTTTTAGACTTTCAAAATTTGTTACATATAGGCCTTTGTATTAAGACCTAATGATTGTTTGGATTACCTCAGTGTTTGTTGTTATGTCCCCTCTTTCATTTTTGATTTTGTTAATTTTAGTAGTTTCTCTTTGCTTTTTATTTAGTTTGGTTAAGGGTTTGTCTATCTTGTTGATTTTTTCAAGGAATCAGCTCTTGTTCTCACTTATTGTTTGAATTGTTTTCTTTGTTTCTTATTCATTGATTTCAAATCTGAATTTTTTTATTTCCAATTGTCTATTCCTCTTGGGTGTGTCTACTTCCTTTAGTTCTAGGGCTTTTGGTGTGCCGTTAATTTGCTTGTATTAGATGTCTCAAACTTCTTTCTGGAGGCACTTTCTGCTATGAACTTTCCTTTTAGCACTGCTTTCATTTGGTTCCATAAGTCTGGGTAAGTTGTGTCTTCATTTTCATTCAATTTTAGGAGGTTTCTAATTTCTTCTTTCAGTTCATGACTGATTAAGTTGTCATTGAATAGAGAGTTGTTTAGTTTTCATTTGTCTGTAGGCCTTTTTTTTTCTGTGTGTAGGCAATGGTATGAAATTGTGAGATTTTTTTTTTTTTTTTTTTTTGTAGAGTCAGGGTAATTTTGTTTCTGGGACGGTCAATCTAATGTCTTATCTCAGATCTGTTTTTCCTACTTATCTTGTATAAATCACACTGTTCCTCTATTATATTATTATCACAGAATTATTTAATGTATTACCAAAGCAAAATATAAAATAAGATAAACAGAAAACCTTGGGTAAGCTAATGTGTAAATTATATATAATAGTCACTGGACAGTGGAAAGTAATGAGCTGCAAATTATCTTAGACCTATATATGTACAAAAGAAATGGGACAAGAGTCACAGAGCTTGCAAGAGTATTATAAAACAAAATTTTCATGAGAAACAGTTTTACTGGTATTAAATTTAGACAGAAAATTGTGCTGTAGGTTTTTGTAAAACAAGTAAATAATAGTAAATGTTTTTATGTTTCACGGCAGTGCAATACCATAAGCAAGTGTTTTCATAGGGCTCGTTTGATGACTAACTTCAGTGAAGGTTGATAACATTATGTCAAAGAAGAATTCCATCCAAGTAATTCTGTAAAAAGGTAAAACTACAGTGATCTGAATTTACAGTTCTCTGGCTCTTTCAATCAATTGTTTAATTACAAATCTGAAGGATTAAATGAAACATGTCAGTTAATCTATATATTTTTCTATCAAAATGCAGCTTTACATAATATAAAATGTCAAAAATAAAACTATACTTTCATTTGATAAATTGATGCAAACCCTCTATAAGTTTACAGTTATGGATAAAATTCTCAAAGTTTTCTGGTTGCCTATGTCTACTTGAGATAGCTGAATTGCCAATCTTACTTCCCCAAACATTTCTATTCAGGTGGTCATAAGTTGTGAATTTTCTAGAATATAACAGGATCCCAAAATTCTCTTCCATGGTCCATTATGTTTGCATTTTAGAAACATTTTCTCTGCATTAGTCAATTATTTCTATGTGTATTCATCTAAACTACACAATTAATAAGGAATTTCATTTTTTTTTCAAAATCCATCTTTGGCACAGTAACCTTTCACCCCTCCCCATACTATAGCTACTACAGTTTTCATAAACAGAATCATATAATATGCTGACAATTATATGCATGTTTTCCCCACTGTATAGTGTTTTGTAAGCTCCATTCATGTTGCAGAATGTTATATCAGTAACTCATTTGCTTTTATACATTGATACAGTTTTATTATATAAAAATATATTTTATTCATTTATTAGCTTATAGAATGTTGGCAAACCCTCATTTATGGACATAATGAATAGTGTACTATGAAAATTGGTAAGCAAAGATTTTTGTGAGCATGTGTTTTCATTTTCATTTATTTTGTGTGTATACTCAGAAATAGGATTACTGAGATATCTATTAACTTTATTTATAACTTTTTGAATAAAATATTTTGTCAAGAATATTTTCTTTTTTAAAATTTATTTACTTTTTTATAAATTACAGTTTATTCAATTTGTATCCCTGCTGTAGCCCCCTCCCTCATATCCTCCCATGCCCCTCTCCAAGTCCTGAAATGGGAGGTCATCCTCCCCTTCCCTGTGACCCTAGCCTATCAGGTCTCATCAGGACTGGCTGCATTGTCTTCCTCTGTGGACTGGTAAGACTGCTTGCCCATCAGGGGGAGGTGATTAAAGATACAGACACTGAGTTCATGTCAGAGACAGTCCCTGTTCCCATTATTAAGGAACTCACGTGGTGACCAAGCTACCATGGGCTACATCTGTGCAAGGGTTCTAGGGGTTCTAGATTATCCCTGTGTATGGTCTTTGGTTGGAGTATCAGTCTCAGAAAAGACCCCTGTGACCAGAATTTTTGCATCTGTTGCTCTCCTTCTGGAGCTCCTTTCCCCTCCAGGTCTTCCTATCTCCCACTTCTTTCATAAGGTTCCTTGTACTCTGCCCAAAGTTTGGCTATGAGTCTCAGCATCTGCTTTGATACCCTGCTGGTTAGAGTCTTTCAGAGGCTCTATGTGGTAGGCTCCTGTTCTGTTGCCTGTTTTCTCACTCTTCAGATGTCCATCTTATTTGCCTTTCAGAGTGAGGTTTGATCATCTTACCTAGCATCCTCTTTTGTCAAGAATATTTTCAAAAGTGATTTTTACCATTTTATATTCCTTCTAGAAATATTTAGGTTCCAGTTTCATAACCTAAATTTGGGTATGTTATTATCTCTTTATTGATAGCAATTCTAATAGGTGCAAAGTAGTAAGTCATTTTGGTTTTTATGAGTATTTTCTCTTGTATATGATGTGGTTAAGCACATTTGTATACAGTTACTTATCATCAATATATTTGAATCAAAAATATCTGTTAAAATAATTAGTCCATTTTTTTACAGTTTTTTTAAATCTTTTATTTTTTTTATTAATTACACTTTATTCATTTTGTATCCCCCCATAAGCCCCTCCCTCCTCCCCTGCCGATCCCACCCTCCCTCCCCTTTCTGCATGCATGCCACTCCCCAAGTCCACTGATAGGGGAGGTCCTCCTCTCTTTCTTTCTGATCTTAGTCTATCAGTTCTCATCAAAAGTGGCTGCATTGTCCTCTACTGTGGCCTGGTAAGGCTGCTCCCCCCTCAGGGGGAAGTGATCAACGAGCAGGCCAATCAGATTATGTCAGAGGCAGTCCCTCTTCCCATTACTATGTAACCCACTTGGACACTGAACTGCCATGGGCTACACCTGTGCAGGGGTTCCAGGTCATCTCCACAAATAGTCCTTGGTTGGAGTATGAGTCTCTGGGAAGTTCCCTGTGTTCAAATTATCTTGTTCTGTTGCTCTGCTTGTGGAGTTCCCGTCCCCTCCAGCTCTTACTATTTCCCACTTCTTACATAAATTTCCATTCACTCTGCCCATCAGTTGGCCATCAGGCTCAGCATCTGCTTTGACAGTCTATACTGCAGAAGCTTTCAGAGGCCCACTGTGGCAGGTTTCAAGGTTGTTTCCTGTTTTCTTCTGGCTTTCAGAGGCCCTCTGTAGCAGGTTCTGAAGTTGTTTCCTATTTTCGTTTTCTTCTGATGTACATCCTCTTTGCCTTTCAGGATGGGGATTGAACATTTTAGTTAGGGTCCTCTCTTTTGCTTAGTTTGTTTAGATGTACAGCTTTTAGTGGGTTTATTCTATATTGTATGTTTATATGAGTGAGTATATACCGTGAGTGTCTTTTTGCTTCTGGGTCAACTCACTCAGGATTATCCTTTCCAGGTCCCACCATTTACCTGCAAATTTCATGATTTCCTTATTTTTCATTGCTGAGTAATACTCCATTGTATAGATGTACCACAGTTTCTGCATCCATTCTTCAGTTGAGGGGCATCTGGGTTGTTTCCAGCTTCTGGCTATTACAAATAAAGCTGCTACAAACATGGTTGAACAAATGTCCTTGTTGTGTACTTGCGCCTCTTTTGGGTATATGCCTAGGAGTGGTATGGCTGGATCTTGAGGAAGCGCTATTCCTAGTTGTCTGAGAAAGCGCCAGATTGATTTCCAGAGTGGTTGTACCAGTTTACATTCCCACCAGCAGTGGAGAAGGGTTCCCCTTTCTCCACAACCTCTCCAGCATGTGTTGTCCCTTGAGATTTTCATCTTGGCCATTCTGATGGGTGTAAGGTGAAATCTCAGGGTTGTTTTGATTTGCATTTCCCTAATGGCTAATGAGGTTGAGCATTTCTTTAAGTGCTTCTCTGCCATTCGATATTCCTCTGCAGAGAATTCTCTCTTTAGCTCTGTTCCCCATTTTTTAAGTGGATTACTTGGTTTGTTGCTTTTCAGCTTGTTTAGTTCTTTATATATATTGGATATGAGTCCTCTGTCAGATAGAGGGTTGGTGATGATTCTTTCCCAATCTGTAGGCAGTCGCTTTGTTTTGATGACGGTGTCCTTTGCTTTACAGAAGCTTTTCAATTTCATGAGGTCCCATTTATTGATTGTTGCTCTTAGAGCCTGTGCTGTTGGTGTTCTGTTCAGGAAGTTTTCTCCTGTACCAATGAGTTCTAGGGTATTCCCCACTTTTTTTTCTAGCCGATTTAATGTGTCTGGTTTTATGTTGAGGTCTTTGATCCACTTGGACTTCAGTTTTGTGCAGGGTGATAAGTATGGATATATTTTCATTTTTCTACATGTAGACATCCAGTTGGACCAGCACCATTTGTTAAAGATGCTATCTTTTTTCCATTGTATGGTTTTGGCATCTTTGTCAAAAATCAGGTGTCCGTAAGTGTGTGGGTTTATTTCTGGGTCTTCTGTTCGATTCCATTGATCCACCATTCTGTTTCTGTGCCAGTACCATGCAGTTTTTATAACTGTTGCTCTATAGTACAGCTTGAGATCAGGGATGGAGATACCTCCAGAAGATCTTTTATTGTAGAGGATTGTTTTAGCAATTCTCGGTTTCTTGTTATTCCATACGAAGTTGAGAATTTTTCTTTCCAGGTCTGTAAAGAATTGTTTTGGCAATTTGATGGGAATTGCATTAAATCTGTAGATTGCTTTTGGTAAGATGGCCATTTTTGCTATGTTAATCCTGCCAAGCCATGAGCATGGGAGATCTTTCCATCTTCTCATATCTTCCTCTAATTCTTTCTTCAGAGACTTGAAATTTTTTTCATACAAGTCTTTGACTTGCTTGGTTAGGGTTACGCCAAGGTACTTTATGTCATTTGTGGCTATTGTGAATGGTGTTGTTTCTCTAATTTCTTTCTCAGTCCTTTTGTCTTTTGTATACAGGAGTGCTACTGATTTTTTTGAGTTAATTTTGTATCCGGCCACTTTGCTGAAGGTGTTTATCAGCTGTAGGAGTTCCCTGGTAGAGTTTTGGGGGTCACTCATATATACTATCATATCATCTGCAAATAGTGATAATTTGACTTCTTCCTTTCCCATCTGTATCCCCTTGATCTCCTTCGACTGTCTTATTGCTCTAGCAAGGACTTCCAGCACTATGTTGAAGAGATATGGAGACAGTGGGCAGCCTTGTCTTGTCCCTGATTTCAGAGGGATTGCTTTAAGTTTCTCTCCGTTCAGTTTGATGTTGGCTATAGGCTTGCTGTATATCGCCTTTACTATGTTTAGATATGTGCCTTGTATCCCTGATCTCTCCAGTACTTTAAACATGAATGGATGTTGGATTTTGTCAAATGCTTTTTCAGCATCTAGGGAGATTATCATGTGGTTTTTTTCTTTCAGTTTGTTAATATGGTGGATCACATTGATGGATTTCCGTATATTGAACCACCCCTGCATACCTGGGATGAAGCCTACTTGGTCATAGTGGATAATATCTTTGATGTGTTCTTGGATCCGGTTTGCAAGTATTTTGTTAAGTATTTTTGCATCAATGTTCATAAGGGAGATTGGCCTGAAATTCTCTTTCTTTGTTGAGTCTTTGTGAGGTTTAGGTACCAAGGTGATTGTGGCTTCATAGAATGAGTTTGGTAATGTTCCTTCTGTTTCTATTTTGTGGAATAGTTTGAAGAGAATTGGAGTTAGCTCTTCTCTGAAGGTCTGGTAGAATTCTGCGCTGAAGCCATCTGGTCCTGGGCTTTTTTTTGGATGGGAGACTTTTGATGACTGCTTCTATTTCTTTGGGGGATATAGGACTATTTAGTTGATTTACCTGGTCCTGATTCAGCTATGGTGAGTCAAATCGATCAAGAAAATTGTCCATTTCATTTAGATTTTCAAATTTTGTGGCATATAGACTTTTGAAGTAAGTCCTAATGATTGTTTGGATTTCCTCAGTGTCTGTAGTTATGTCCCCCTTTTCATTTCTGATTTTGTTGATTTGGGTGGTGTCTCTCTGCCTTTTAGTTAGCTTGGCTAAGGGTTTGTCTATCTTGTTGATTTTCTCAAAGAACCAGCTCTTGGTTTCATTGATTCTTTGAATTGTTTTATTTGTTTCTAATTGATTGATTTCAGCCCTGAGTTTGATTATTTCCAGCCGTCTACTCCTTTTTGGTGTGTCTGCTTCTTCTTTTTCTAGTGTTTTTAAGTGGGCCATTAAGTTGCTTGAATGAGCTGTCTCGAATTCCTTCTTGAAGGCACTTAGTGCTATGAGCTTTCCTCTTAGCACTGTTTTCATTGTGTCCCACAAGTTAGGGTATGTTGTGTCTTCATTTTCATTGAGTTCTAGAAAGGCTTTAATTTCTTTCTTCATTTCTTCCCTGACCCAGCTGTCATTTAGTAACAAGTTGTTCAGTTTCCATGAGTGTGTAGGCTTTTTGCTATTTCTGTTGTTGTTGAAGTCCAGCTTTATTCCATGGTGATCAGACAGGATACAAGGGATTATTTCAGTCTTCTTGTATCTGTTGAGGCTTGCTTTGTGACCAACTATATGGTCTATTTTGGAGAAGGTTCCATGAGGTGCTGAGAAGAAGGTAAATTCTTTTGTGTTTGGGTGTAAAGTTCTGTAGATGTCTGTGAGGTCCATTTGATTCATGACCTCTGTCAGAGATATTGTTTCTTTGTTTAATTTCTGTTTTGTTGACCTGTCCTTTGTTGAGAGTGGGGTGTTGAAGTCTCCCACTATTAATGTGTGGGGATCTATATGTGGTTTAAATTTTATCAATGTTTCTTTTACAAATGTGGGTGCTCTTGTATTTGGGGCATAGATGTTCAGGATTGTGATGTCTTCCTGGTGGAATTTTCCCTTGATGAGTATGAAGTGTCCTTCCTCATCTCTTTTTATTAATTTTGGTTGAAAGTCTATTTTATCAGATATTAGAATGGCTACTCCTGCTTGTTTCTTGGGTCCATTTGCTTGGAAAGTCATCTTCCAACCTTTTACCCTCAGGTAATGTCTATCTTTGTGTCTTAGGTGTGTTTCTTGTATGCAACAGATTGCTGTGTTTTGTTTACGTATCCATTCTGTTAATCTGTGTCTTTTTACTGGAGAGTTGAGTCCATTGATGTTGAGAGAGATTAATGACCAGTGGCTGTTAGATCCTTTGATTTTGATGTTGGCTGTGTTCATAAGTTTGTGTGCTTGGTTGCTTTTTGTTTTGCTGTAGTAAGGTTAATTATTTCCTGTGTTTTCTTGACAGAAGCTAATTTTCTTGGGTTGTATTTTCCCTTCCAGTGTCTTCTGTAATGCTGGATTTGTTTGTAGGTATTGTCGAAATTTGTTTTTGTCATTGAATATCTTGTTTTCTCCGTCTATGAGGACTGAGAGTTTTGCAGGGTATAGTAGCCTGGGTTGACATCTGTGTTCTCTTAGGGTCTGCATGATATCTCTCCAGGCCCTTCTGGCTTTCATAGTTTCTGTTGAAAAGTCAGGTGTGATTCTAATGGGTTTGCCATTATATGTTACTTGGCCTTTTTTCCTTGCAGCTTTTAGTATTTTTTCTGTGTTCTGTATACTTCCTGTTTTGATTATTATGTGGCGGGAGGATTTTCTTTTCTGGTCAAATTTGTTGGGTGTTTTGTAGGCCTCATGTATCCTTATTGGCTTCTCCTTTAACTTGGGGAAATTTTCTTCAATGATTTTGTTGAAAATATTTTCTGGGCCTTGGAGAAGGGAGTCTTCTTTTTCCTCTATTCCTATTATTCTTAGGTTTTGTCTTTTCATATTGTCTTGGATTTCTTGGATGGTCTGTGTCAGGAATTTTTTGGATTTAACATTTTCTTTGACAGATACATCGATTTCTTCCATTGTATCTTCTACACCTGAGATTCTTTCTTCCATTTCTTGTATTCTGTTGGTTATGCTTACTTCTGTAGTTGCTGTTTTCTTTCCTAAATTTTTCCCTTCCATTATTTCCTCCATTTGTGTTTTCTTTAATTTTTCTAGTTCTATCTTCAGGTCTTGAGTTGTTTTGTTTACTTCCTTCACCTGTCTGCCTGTATTTTCCTCTTTTTCTTTTAGTTCCTTCAACTCTGTCTCTTTGATTTCTTTCAGTGATTTAATTATTTCTTCTCTGAAGGCCACAAGCTGTTTGGCTGCATCTTCCCGTATTTCTTCACGGATGGCCCTAATTTGCTTGTCTTTATCTTCCTCCATTTCTTTACGGATAGCCATGATCTGTTTGGTTTTATCTTCCTCTAATTCTTTACGTATTTTATCTGTTTCCTCTATTATTCTCTTCATCAACATAGATGTAAGGTCATCTTCTTGATTTTCTATTATGCTGCATTGTTCAGGGCTGTTCGCCCCTGGATGGCTGGGTTCTGGAGATGCCATATTGCTCTGTCTTTTGTTGGTTGAGCCTTTACGCTGACCTCTACCCATTGGGCTGATTTAGGTTTTGGCTGTTAGTTTCTGTGCTTCCTGGAGTCCTGAGGTAGGGAGTATCCCCTTGGCCGGAAGATGATTTTTTCTGAAGGAGTCCTTCTCTGCTTTTTGGTTATGGTCACTGTATGGCCAGTGTTTCTCCGGAGTTGCCACTGCTCACCTCAGGTTTATAGCCCTGAGTAGTAGCTGTGGTCTATGTTAGGCAGGGGGGGATCTCCTCTTACCCATAAAATTTCTCAAGACAGCTGCCCCACTGCTGGGTTTCTTGTTATAAATTTAGTGTGCTGCTGCTCACTAAATTTTCATGTACAGTCCTCTTGAAGAAACTGCTGATTCCCTAGCTGTGGGGTTTTCTCCCAACAGGGAAACTCAGTCTGTTATCCTGGGGCGCACAGTTCTGTCTGAGAAAGTGGGAGGTGCACTCAGCAAGTCTCTGGGCCAAAGGCTGATTGCTCAGCTCTGGACCTGGAGAATGTGCACCTAGGTTGAGTTGGCGCCTGGGGGCACTGCTCTGGTCTGGAGGTTGGGTGCCTCACTCTGGACCAGAAGCTGTGTGTCTCTGTCTGGGATGGCGGCTGCAGGCACCACTCTGGTCCAGACGCTGTGGGTGCAGCCCCCCTGAAGGATCAGGGATTCCCACAGTTTTGGCAGTCCAGCCAGGGACAACTGGCCGATCCCTGGCACAGTATCTGAGGGCTGCTGTAATGGCTCTTCGGCTCCTGCTGGTCCAAGGATGTAGCTGTGTGTCCCAGTGCCCCAGGGGAACGCAACAATGGCGGCAGAGCACAGTGCTCCTGCCTGCACTAGAGTCTGCGTGAGTCCAAGAAGTGTTTTGGTGCTGGGTGTCCTAAGCGTTAGAGCTGCTGACCCCCTCCGCTGGGGGTTTCCTCCTGCCAGAGACACGCAGTCTGGTGCCCTGTTGCCCTGGTGCCCACAGTTCTATCTGAGGCAGCGAATCACGCGCGCAGGCAGGGCTCTGTGCAGGCAGGCGCCTTTGTCCCTCCCGTCTCTGGGTCCGGGCTGACTCCTGGGGCACCCGCGGAACCCGAGTCTTTTCCAGGGGATGTCTGGGCAACCTGGGGTCGGTCCCAATTGTTTCCTGCTCCGTGGGGTTATCTCTCGACTGGGAAATCCAGTCTATGGTGTTGTGGGCCCACAGTTCAGTCTGGGACCGTGACCAGATCGTACTGGCGGGTAGCTCTGGGCTGGCGACCAAGCGCCTGGCGGAACGGGGATCTCTTCCGTGGTTTAGCCAGGTGAATTAAAGCTGATCGAATCCCCCACCATGGGGTATCCTCTCACCTGAGAAACACAACCACTTGTGTTTTATGGCCGCGAGTTCTGATTGCTGGTCACTGTGCCAATCCTGCTGTGCTGCTCCTCAGAATGAGAGTCCTCCCGGCGCTGCCATCTTGCCCCGCCTCCTAATTAGTCCATTTTTAATTGAATGGTTTCTATTTTGTTAGTGAGTTTTTAAAGTTCTTTATCAATTCTGAATATAATTTAGTCACTTATGGGGTACGGAATCCATTAATATTCCTTCTATTCCGTGCAGTCAGGAAAGATAGGAAACACTAAGCTCACTGCTTTTACAAATATCTAGGCGAGGGTGTAAAAACTAAGAATGAATGGTGACAGTCAATGTGACTAAAAGAGTGAGACTGTTCTCCACTACTCATACATTGAAATCTAAGTTTTGAGAGAACATATTACCCCTGGGAGGCGGTTAGTTCTTGGGTAATTTACAATGAGGAAAAGAAAACAAGTGATAAAAATTAGAGTTGAATCTGGGCATGATGGTGCACACCTGTAATCCCAGCACTCAGGGAGACAGAGGCATGCAGATTGCTGTGAGTTTGAGGCCAGCTTGGTCTACAAAGCAAGTCCAGGGTAGCCAAGACTGTACAGAGAAACCCTGTTTCAAAGCAAAACAAAACAAACAAAAAAATTAGAGCTGAAATTTAAAACAGAAAACCAACCAAAATTATGAATGAAACACAGAGGCAGTTATTTTAAGATTAATAAGCTTAACAAATGTTGTTCATAAATATCTGCTGTAAGTTAGTTAAACAAAAATAGAGTACATAGGAGATTGGATCCAAGTCATGGCAACCAGCACGCAACATATCTGAGATGCAGAGAAACTGAAACTCTGAAACTGGTGAGTGGAGGGACAACAGTAGCCAGAAAATTGACACTGAGGCTTCCTGAACGAGAGGGAACATGAGCTGAGACCATTTAGATTCAGGTCACCCTTGGACTTCTCTGGGGACATAGAGTAGTGAACATTCTAACTGCTTGTACTTCTCCTTTTTGGGCCTTCCTCCTCGTCCACAGTGCTGGCCCACAGAGATTCTTAGAGTCTACAGAGACTATTAGCACAAAATTCACTGCCTGGGGACTGAGACAGCAGAGGCGGGGCTCCTAGCTCCTCAACTGTTCCTGCCAGCTGTACCAGCCTTCTGAGTCCCAGATCTGTGGTACCATCTTCCGGGTCCTGGGTCTGCAAGCAGCTGTTTGGACTCTGCAAGGCCTCCCAGCCAGTGCCTGTGTATGGGCCACCCAATCCTTCAGTGGAGGACAGCCAGCTGTACAGCCACTAAAGTAGCCAGACCTGCCAAACCCCTCAAGGAGACCAGGCAAAGGGCCGCTTAGGTCTGTGGACCACTGTTGTGGCT
This sequence comes from Psammomys obesus, assembly GCF_907164565.1. Lineage (NCBI taxonomy): Eukaryota > Metazoa > Chordata > Mammalia > Rodentia > Muridae > Psammomys > Psammomys obesus. The sequence continues at coordinate 2,217,214 of NW_026594184.1, read as the reverse complement.
CCCCAGGACTTCCCAGCAGGCACCTGGACTGGCTTCCTGGTTCCACTGCTGCTGTTGGACTCTCAAGTCCAGAGGTTGTAGAACCACTGGGCTGAAGAAGCTCCTACACCTGCATTTGACCTAGCAGACTCAAAAAATGAGAGTAGAGAACAGGGGGAACCCCTGTGCTCTCCAATTTGACTTGCTAGAGAGTGAGTGCACCTTCAAGTGCCTAAAGAGCCCCAGATCCAGGGTCCTTCTAAGCTAGCAGCCAGACATCAGAACCCTCTCACCCATGCATCCACTGTGGGAAACACAGGGACAGTGTTCTCAACATTGAAGCCCCTGTTCTGCAGGTCTACAGTGGAGTTCAGGCAAAGAACTCCTGGAGCTCAGAAAGAGCTGAATACCACTGAAGTATTCAGGGAATCTGCACAAGTGAATTATGCCTGTGAAGACCTTAAGTGCCTGTACTCCCTTTGGTGCCTGCTCAGTGTCCCTGACCCACACTTCAGGCATCTACATTCTCTAACACCCTGTCCTTCAAGGCACACTTACACACACACACACACACACACACACACACACACACACACTCACACTTGCTCGCACTTGTCCTACTGTGTCCTCTAATCTTTCTCCCTTAGGTATAGCTGAATCACCAATGCACACTCTTAAACCACTGTACTGCTCTCATCTTCCTGAAGAATTCTCCAGACACCAGAAAAAGATGGTACCAGTCTGAACTGCAGAATCCAGGAACAAACAGTGAAGGTTACAGAGAAGCAAATGGCCAGAGGTCAGTGTAACAACACATGCAACAAAAATCAGATCCTCATGGTGTCAACAGCAACCCACCCAAAACAATGGATAATCCAATTCATCAGAAACACAGGAAAATGATTTTAAATCTATGCTTATCCAGTTATTAGAGGCACAAGAAGAGGAAACAAACAAATCTCTCAAATAAATAGCCACAAAAATGGAAGCAAATAAAGAGGAAAAAAAGCTCTCAAAGAAACATAAGCAAATATAGCCAAACAAACAGAGGCACAAGTAGAGGCACAATTAGTGCATATCAAGAGGAAACCAACAACAACAACAAAATAGACCATCATAGAGAGACAGGAATCCACATTCAAACAAATGAAGGAAATGGTGCAAGGCATGAAAACAGAATTAGAATCAATAAAGAAAACACAATCAGAGAAAACCCTGGAGCTGGATAACTTAGAGAAAAGATCAGGAAACACAAAGGTAAGCATCACCAATAGAATACAAGAGATGGAAGAGAAAATCTCAGATGCTGAAGACACACTTGCTGAAATTGATACTTCTCTTAAAAGAAAATATAAAATTGGAAAATTTCCAAACACAAAACATCCAAGAAATCAAGGATGTCATGAAAAGGAGAAATCTAAGAATAATAGGAATTGATGAAAAAAAAAAACTCTTTCATATATATATATATATATATGAAGATATCAGGCTCCAAGGTCCAGAAAATATCTTCAAGAAAATCATAGAAGAAAATTTTCCCAACTTAAGGAAAGAGATGTCCATAAACATACAAGAGGCCTACAGAACACCAAATAGACTAGAACAGCAAAGAAACTCCTCATGTCACATCATAGTCAAAACATTAAATCTACAGAACAAAGAAAAGATATTAAAAGCAGTAAGGGAAAAAGGACAAGTAACATATAAATGTAGACCTATCAGCATCCCACAAGACTTCTCATCAGAAACTATAAAAGCCAGCAAGGCCAGGGCAGATGTCATACAGACTTTAAGGGACCACAGATGCCAAATCAGATTACTACACACATCAAAGGTTTCAATCAACATTGATGGAGAAATCAAGATATTCCATGATAAAACTAAATTTAAGCAATATCAACACTGCAAACCAGCCCTACAGAAGATACTAGAAGGAAAACTCCAATCCAACGAAAACAACTACACCCAAAAAAAATACAGGATACAGATAATTTCCCAACAAAAATTAAAAGAAAACAAGCAATGGATCACAGTAACACCACCAACTTCACAATAAAGGGAATTTACATTCATTGGTCACTGTTATCTATCAACATCAAGGGAATCAACTCCCCAGTCAGAAGACACAGACTAACAGAATGGTTGCAGAAATAGGATCCAACATTCTGCTGCATCCAAGAAACACATCTCTGCAACAAAGATAAAGAGTACCTCACAGTAAAGGGCTGGAAAAAATGTTTTTCAAGCAAACAGATCCAGAAAACAAGCTGGGGTATTGATCCTAGTATCTAATAAAATAGACTTTTAACCAAAAATTAATAAAAATAGATGAGAACGACACTTCATTCTCATCAAAGGAAAATTCCACCAGAAAGACATCACAATTTTGAACATCTATGCCTCAAATTCAAGACCACCTGCATTTGTACATGAAACATTATTAAAGCTGAAATCACACATCAATACCAACAGCTTAATAGTGGGAGACTTCAACACTCCACTCTCACGAAGGGACAGATCATCCAGACAGAAGCTAAACAGGGAAATAAGGGCACTTACAGAGGTTCTAACACAAACGGATGTCTATAGAACTTTCCACCCAAATTCAAAAGAGTATACCTTCTTTTCAGCACCTCATGGAAACTTCTCCAAAATAGACCACATAGTTAGTCTCAAAGCAAGCCTCAGCAAATGCAAGAAGATTAAAATAATCCCTTGTATACTATCTAACTACCATGGTCTAAAGCTGGACCTCAACAACAAGAGAAATAGCAAAAAAGCTACACATATGTGGAAACTAAACAACTCACTACGCAATGATAGCTGAGTTAGGGAAGAAATGAAGAAATTAAAGACTTCCTAGAATTCAATGAAAACGAAGGCACACATACCCAAAATTATGAGACACAATGAAAGCAGTGCTAAGGGGAAAGGCTCTAAATGCCTTCAAGAAGAAATTTGAAACATCGCATACAAGCAACCTGATAGCTCACATGAAAGCCCTAGAAAAAAAAAGAAGCAGACACACCCAAGAGGAGTAGACAGCTGGAAATACTCAAGCTCAGGGCAGAAATAAATCAATTAGAAACAAATAAAACAATTCAAAGAATCGATGAAACCAAGAGCTGGTTCTTTGAGAAATCCAACAAGATAGACAAGCCCTTAGTAACTGAAAGGCAGAAAGACATTGTCCGAATCAGCAAAATCAGAAATAAAAAGAGGGGCATAAAAATAGACAGTGAGGAAATCCAAACAATCATTAGATCTTACTAAAAAACCTTATATGCCAAAAAATTTGAAAATTTAAATGAAATGGTCAATTTCCTTGATAGATTCCACTTACCAAAATTAAATCAATATCAGGTAGAAAGACTGAACAGTCTCACATCCCCCACGGAAATAGAAGCAGTCATCAGAAGTCTCCCTTCCAAAAATAAAAAAAAATCCCAGGGCCACATGGTTTCAATGCAGAATTCTACCAGATCATTAGAGAAGAGTTAACTCCAATACTCGTCAAACTATTTCACAAAATAGAAACAAAAGGAACATAACCAAACTTATATTCTATGAAGCCACAGTCACCTTGATACCTAAACCACACAAAGACCCAACAAAAAAAAGAGAACTTCAGACCTATCTCTCTTATGAACATTGATGCAAAAATACTCAATAAAATACTTGAAAACCGAATCCAAGAATATGTAAAAGATATTATCTGAGGGCAGAGCCAAGATGGCGACTAGCACACACAGTTTCCGAGCTGTGGAAGAGATAAAGTTCTGAGTTGATGAGTGGAAGAACTTCTGAAGCCAGGGAAACAACAGAGAGACTTTCTAAACAACAGGGAACATCGCAGGAGGTGAAAACCTTGGTCTCGGGTCACCCAGGGACTTGTTTGGGGAAGGTGAGAAACAATCCTTTGATCTCTCCGCACTCCCCTCCCCCAGACCTCCCTCCTCCTCGGCACAGTGGACTCGCCTTTCTCAGCGCAGACCTAACTGCCTGGGGCCTGCAGCCACTGAGGCGGAGCCCCAAGCCCTTTATCGGCAAAGGCCAGCAGTACTGTGTCTTGGAGCCCCAGATTCGCGCGGTGGCTGCACCACCCTCCCAGGGCCTGAGTCTGCTAGATGCCATACTAGCTCCGCAGGAGCGCCATCACTGACTGTACGGCCCGCCCAATCCCACAGTGACAGAGAATACGCTATATACTCACCAAAACCAGACAGAAACGCCATACAAGCTAGACACACCAGGCGCTGGGCCTCCGAAGCTTGGAGAGCACAGTAAAGAGACCCCAGGACTTCCCAGAAAGCATCTGGACTAGCAACCCAGTCTCCAGTTACAGCGGGACTTTCTAACCTGGCAGCGGAGCAGCACTGAGCTGGCGGGGCACATCAGCCCTCCAGTTTAAGACTAACCAGGGCCAAACCAGAGAACAGAAAGGCTGGTTACCCCGATTCCCACTGACGTGACCACCCTGAAATCTCCAGCTGCAGCAAGACCTCATAACCTGGCAGTGACAGCAGCACGGAACTGGCGGAGCACATCAAAGAAGCAGGGCCAAACCAGAGAGCAGAGAGCCCAGATACGCCGATCTCTGCCAAGTGTCCTGCCTGTAAGTGAGTGCACCCTTGAGAATCTGCAGCTCCCTTGATCCTGGGTCCTTCTAAAACAGAAGCCAGGTATCGAACCCCCTCCCACCCATATACCCACTTTGGGAAACAGAGGGGCACTTGGAACATTGAAGTTCCTGCTCTGTGGGTCTAATTGAGGAGTTAAGGCAGTTAATGCCAGAAATTGCACTGCGATCATCACTAGCGCCTGCGACATATACATTGCAGAGTCCCTCCCACACACTCAAGGGTTCAACATTAGCCATCACTCTGTCCCTCGAGACACACGCCCACACCCACTTACACACACACACACATATACACACGCAGGCACGCACACTTGCATTTGCCTCTGTTTGCGCCTGCGTACTTTCCTCCCACAGGTACAGCTAGTCCTCAGCATACGCTAAGGACACGGGACCTCTCTCAACTTCCTGAAGAATTCTCCAGACTCAAGAGAGAGACAGTACCAGTCTGATCGGCAGAATCCAAAAACAAACAGGGAAGGTCTCAGATAAGCCAATGGCCAGGGGCAGGCGAAAGAACACTTCCAACATAAATCAGGACATCATGACTTCACCAGCAAACCCCAAAATCGATGGATACTCCAATTCATCAGAAGCAAAGGAAAATGACCTTAAAGCCATGCTTGCTCAATTATTTGAGGCTCATAAGGAGGAAATGAACAAATCTTTCAAAGAGTTGGCCAGTCAATTGGAGGTAAAGAAAGAAGAAATAGACAAAACCCTTAAAGAAACACAGGCAAACATAGCCAAACAAATAGAGGCACAAGTAGAGAAAAAATTAGTGGCATACAAAAAGGAAATGAATAAAGAAAGAGAGTCCATCGTAGAGAGACAGGAATCCAAATTCAAACACATAAAAGAAATGGTGCAAGGCATGAAAACAGAATTAGAATCAATAAAGAAAACACAAAATGAGAAAACTCTTGAGCTGGAGAACTTGGAGAAAAGATCAGGAACCACAAAGGTAAGCATCACCAACAGAATACAAGAGATGGAAGAGAGAATCTCTGGAGCTGAAGACACACTTGCAGAAATTGATACTTCTCTTAAAGAAAAAGTAAAATCAGAAAAATTCCAATCACAAAATATCCAAGAAATCAAGGATGCTATGAAAAGACAAAATCTAAGAATAATAGGAATTGATGAAAAAGAAGACTCCAGGCTCCAAGGTCCAGAAAATATTTTCAAAAAAATCATAGAAGAAAATTTTCCCAACTTAAAGAAAGAGATGTCCATAAATATACAAGAGGCCTACAGAACACCAAATAGACTAGACCAGAAAAGAAACACATCATGTCACATCATAGTCAAAACACTAAATCTACAGAACAAAGAAAAGTTATTAAAAGCAGCAAAGGAAAAAGGCCAAGTAACATATGAAGGTAGACCTATCAGAATTACACCAGACTTCTCATCAGAAACTATGAAAGCCTGAAGGGCCTGGGCAAGCATCATAGAGACTCTAAGAGATCACAAATGTCAACCGAGACTACTATACCCTGCAAAGCTTTCAATCAACATAGATGGAGAAAACAAAATATTCCATGACAAAACTAAATTTACGCAATATCTATACAGCAAACCAACCCTACAGAAGATACTAGAAGGAAAACTCCAATCCAACGAAAACGAATTCACCGAAGAAAACAGGGCATACAGATAATATCCCAACAAAAAGGAAAAGAAAACAAGCAATGAAACAAGGTAAGATCATCGACTCCATTACAAAAGGAACTAACATGCATTGGTCAATATTATCTATCAATATTAATGGACTCAACTCACCAATAAAAAGACACAGGCTAACAGAATGGTTACGGAAACAGGACCCAACATTCTGTTGCATCCAAGAAACACACCTATGCAACAAAGATAAAGCAAGCCTCAACAGATACAAAAGGATTGAAATAATCCCTTGTATACTATCTGACCACCATGGACTAAAGCTGGACATCAACAACAACAGAAACAACAAAAAGCTGACACGCACATGGAAACTGAACAACTTACTACTCAATGACAGCTGGGTCAAGGAAGAAATAAAGAAAGAAATTAAAGACTTTCTAGAATTCAATGAAAATGAAGGCACAACATACCCAAATTTATGGGACACATTGAAAGCAGTGCTCAGAGGAAAATTTATAGCACTAAGTGCCTCCAAGAAGAAATCCATAACATCATATACAAACAACTTAATGTCCCAACTGAGAAACCTAGAAAAAAAAGAAGCAGATACACCCAAGAGAAGCAGACGGCTGGAAATAATCAAACTAAGGGCAGAAATCAATCAATTAGAAACAAATAAAATTATCCAAAGAATCAATGAAACAAAAAGCTTGTTCTTTGAGAAAATCAATAAGATAGACAAACCCTTAGCCAAACTAACTAAAAAGCAGAGAGAAACCATACAAATCAGCAAAATCAGAAAGGAAAAGGGTGACATAACTACAGACACTGAGGAAATCCAAACGATTATTAGGTCATACTACAAAAGCCTATATGGCACAAAATTTGAAAATCTAAATGAAATGGATAACTTTCTTGACAGATTCTATCTACCAAAATTAAGTCAAGATCAGGTAGAAAGACTGAATAGTCCTATATCTCCCAAGGAAATTGAAGCACTCATTAACAGTCTCCCCTCCAAAAAAAGCCCTGGACCAGATGGCTTCAGCGCAGAATTCTACAAGACCTTCAAAGAAGTACTAACACCAATTCTCCTCAAACTATTCCATAAAATAGAAACAGAAGGAACACTACCAAACTCATTCTATGAAGCCACAGTCACTTTGATACCTAAACCACACAAAGATCCAACAAAAAAAGAGAACTTCAGACCTATCTCTCTTATGAACATTGACGCAAAAATACTCAATAAAATACTTGCAAACCGAATCCAAGAACACATCAAAGATATCATCCACCATGACCAAGTAGGCTTCATCCCAGGAATGCAAGGGTGGTTCAACATACGGAAATCCATCAATGTAATCCACCACATAAAGAAAATGAAGGAGAAAAACCACATGATCATCTCCTTAGATGCTGAAAAAGCATTTGACAAAGTCCAACACCCATTTATGTTTAAAGTCTTATAGAGATCAGGGATACAAGGCACATACCTAAAGATAGTAAAGGCAATATACAGCAAGCCTATAGCCAACATCAAACTCAATGGAGAGAAACTTAAATCAATCCCACTGAAATCAGGGACAAGACAAGGCTGCCCACTCTCTCCATATCTCTTCAACATTGTACTTGAAGTCCTAGCCAGAGCAATAAGACAACTAAAGGAGATCAAGGGGATACAAATCAGAAAGGAAGAGGTCAAAGTGTCACTATTTGCAGATGATATGATAGTATACATGAGCGAACCCAAAGATTCAACCAGAGAACTTCTTCAGCTGATAAACACCTTCAGCAAAGTGGCAGGATACAAAATCAACTCAAAAAAATCAGAAGCCCTCTTGTATACCAAAGACAAAAAGGCTGAGAAAGAAATTAGGGAAACAACACCCTTCACAATAGCCACTAATAACATAAAGTACCTTGGTGTGACTCTAACCAAGCAAGTGAAAGACCTGTTTGAGAAAAACTTCAAGTCTTTGAAAAAAGAAATTTAAGATCTCCGAAGATGGAAAGATCTCCCGTGCTCATGGATTGGTAGGATTAACATTGTGAAAATGGCCATCCTGCCAAAAGCAATCTACAGATTCAATGCAATTCCCATCAAAATACCAACTCAATTCTTTACAGACCTTGAAAAAAAGATTCTCAGCTTCATATGGAGAAACAAAAAACCCAGAATCTCCAAAACGATCCTGTACAACAACAGATCATCTGGAGGTATCTCCATTCCCGATCTCATGCTTTACTACAGGGCAACAGTAATAAAAACTGCATGGTATTGGCATAGAAACAGAAAGGAGGATCAATGGAATCACATAGAAGACCCAGAAATAAACCCACACACCTATGAATACTCAATATTTGACAAAGAAGCCAAATCCATTCAATGGAAAAAAGACAGCATCTTCAACAAATGGTGCTGGACCAACTGGATGTCTACATGCAGAAAAATGAAAATAGATCCATATTTATCACTCTGCACAAAAGTAAAGTCCAAGTGGATCAAGGACCTCAACATAAAACCAGATACTCTAAATCAGCTGGAAAAAAAAGTGGGAAACAGCCTAGAACTCATTGGCACAGGAGACAACTTCCTGAACAGAACACCAACAGCACAGGCTCTAAGAGCAACAATCAATAAATGGGACCTCATGAAACTGAAAAGCTTCTGTAAAGCAAAAGACACTGTCATCAAAACAAATAGACAGCCTACAGATTGGGAAAGAATCTTCACCAACCCTTTATCTGACAGAGGGCTAATATCAAGTATATATAAAGAACTAAAGAAGCAGAAAAGCAACAAACCAAGTAATTCACTTAAAAAATGGGGAACAGAGCTAAAGAGAGAATTCTCGAAAGAGGAACATCGAATGGCAGAGAAACACTTAAAGAAATGCTCAACCTCATTAGCCATTAGGGAAATGCAAATCAAAACGACCCTGAGATTTCACCTTACACCCATCAGAATGGCCAAGATGAAAAACTCAAGTGATAGCACATGCTGGAGAGGTTGTGGAGAAAAGGGAACCCTCCTCTATTGCTGGTGGGAATGTAAACTGGTTCAACCACTCTGGAAGTCAATCTGGTGCTTTCTCAGACAACTAGGAATAGTGCTACCTCAAGACCCAGCTATACCACTTTTAGGTATATACCCAAAATGTGCTCAAGTACACAACAAGGACATTTGTTCAACCATGTTCGTAGCAGCTTTATTTGTAATAGCTAGAACTTGGAAACAACCCAGATGTCCATCAAAGGAGGAATGGATACAGATATTGTGGTATTTTTACACAATGGAATACTACTCAACAATCAAAAAGGAGGAAATCATGAAATTTGCAGGCAAGTGGTGGGATCTAGAAAAGATCATTCTGAGTGAAGTATCCCAGAAGGAGAAAGACAAACTAGGTATATACTCGCTTATATAGACCTACAAGACATGATAAACATAATGAAATCTACACACCTAAAGAATATAATCAAGAAAGTGGACACAGGCAAAGGTGATTAATCCTCATTTAGAAAGACAAATGGGATGTGCATTGAACTTATGACAGGAGTCTACCACAAAAGGCATCTGAAAGACTCTACCTAGCAGTGTTTCAAAGCAGACACTAAGACTCATAACCAAACTTTCGGCAGAGTGCAGGGAATCATATGAAAGAAAGGAAGTTAGTATGATATGGAAAGTATAGGAGCTCTACAAGGACCAAATATATCTGGGCACAGGGTCTTTTCTGAGACTGACACTCAACCAAGGACCATCTATGGATATAACCTAGAACTTCTGCTTGGATGTGGCCCGTGGTAGCTCAGTAACCAAGTAGTTTTCCAAAGTAAGGGGAACACGGACTATTTCTAACAGGATCTCAAGGGCAGGCTGTTTGACATCCTCCCCAGGGGAGGAGCAGTCTGTTAGGCCACAGAGGAGGACTTTGCAGCCAGCCCTGAAGATACCTGATAAAACAGGGTCAGATGAAAGGGGAGGAGGTCCTCCCCTATCAGGGGACTTGGAAAGGGGCAGGGAGGAGACCAGGGAGGGAGTGTGGGGTTGGGGAGGGAATGAGGGAGCGGGATACAGCTGGGACACAGAGTTAACAAAATGTAACTAAAAAGAAAAATTAAAAAAAATTAAATTCTTAAAAAAAAACAAAAAACAAAAAACAAAAAAAAAGTTTTCAATATTCAGCCTTTCAGCCTTATGATATCACTCATCAGTGTAATGCTGTCACTTCTTTGAAGTAATAAAATCTGTTTAATTTGGTTTTGCATCATGCTCTGAGCTCAATAAAAGCATTTTTTGCACATAAAAAAAGATATTATCTAACATGACCTCATAGGCTTCATCTCAGGCATGCAAGGGTGGTTCAATATATGCAAATTCATCAATATAATCCATCATATAAACAAACTAAAGGAGGAAAACCACATGACCATCTCCTTAGATGTGGAAAAAGCATTTGACAAAATCCAACACCCATTCATATTTAAAGTCTTGATCAGGGATATACGGCACTTACCTAAACATAGTAAAGGCAATATACAGCAAGCCTATAGCCAACATCAAACTAAATGGAGAAAAACTTAAATCAGTCCCACTGAAATCAGGGACAAGGCAAGCTTGACCACTCTCTTTGTATCTCTTCAACATAGTACTGGAAGTCCTAGCTAAAGCAATAAGACAACTGAAGGAGATCAAGGAGATACAAATCAGAAAGGAAGAAGTCAAAATATCACTATTCGCAGGTGATATGATACTATACATGAGCGATCCCAAAAATTCAACCAGAGAACTCCTCCAGCTGATAAACACCTTCAGCAAAGTGGCTGGATACAAAATTAATTTAAAAAAATCAGAAGCCCTCCTGTATACTAAAGACAAAAGGGCCGAGAAAGAAATTAGGGAAACAACACCCTTCACAATAGCCCCTAATAACATAAAGTACCTTGGGGTTACTCTAACCAAGCAAGTCAAACACCTGTTTGAAAAAACTTCCCAGTCTCTGAAGAAAGAAATTGAAGAAGATATTGGAAGATGGAAAAATCTCCTGTGCTCATTAATCACTATAATTAACATAGTGAAAATGGACATTCTTCCAAAAACAATCTATAGATTCAATGCAATTCCCATCAAATTACCAACAGAATTCTTTACAGAACTTCAAAGAAAAATTCTCATCTTCATATGGAAAAACAAAAAACTCAGAATCTTCAAAATGATAGTGTTCAACAACAGATTGTCTGGAGGTATCTCCATTCCTGTGTCGAACCTGTACTACAGAGAAATATTAATAAAAACTGCATGGTGTTGGCATAGAAATAGAATGGTGACTCAATGGAACCAAATAGAACACCAAGACATAAATGCATACACTTATGGATAGTTGATTTTTGAAAAAGAAGCTAAAATCATTCAATGGAAAAAAGAGAGCATCGTCAACGAATGGTGCTGCTCTAACTGGATGTCTACATGCAGATAAATGCAGATATATCCATATTCATCACCAGGCACAAAAGTAAAGTCCAAGTGGATCAAAGAACTCCACATAAAATGAGACACACTAAATCGGTGAGAAGAAAAAGTAGGGAAGAGCCTTGAACTCATTGGCATAGGAGACAACTTCCTGAACAAAACACCAACAACACAGGATCTAAGATCAACAATCAATAAATGGGACCTCATGAAACTGAAAAGCTTTTGTACAGCAAAGGACACTGCTGTCAGAACAAAATAACAGCCTAAAGACTAGGAAAGTATCTTCACCAATTTTATATCTGACATAGGACTGATATCCAGACTATATAAAGAACTAAGGAAGTTAAAAATCAACAAATCAAGTAATCCAATTAAAAAATGGGGTACGGAGCTAAACAGAGAATTCTCTGTAGAGGAATTTAGAATGGCAGAGAAGGGAGACTCTCAAGATGGCGGCGGCTAGTGTGCAGCTTAGCTGAAGGGGAGAGGACCCGCAACGCAGAAATTGGTGAGTGAAGGGGTTGATCAACCCAGAACAGAGTTATCTAGACTTCCAAGAAGAAAGAGACTAACCTTGATCTGAGTCCTTCTAGAATCAGGTCACGGCAGACTCCTCCGGGTGGAGACACCCCGAGAGGTGATCCCCGGGCACTTCCCCGCACCTAAAACCCTACTCCCTCTTCGGAGGAGGCAGGAGGTGTCCAGCAGAATCTGCCACGGACCACACTGTCTGTACCCCAGTCCCAGCGAGAGCTGCAGCTCCCACCAAAAAAAAAAAAAAAAAAAAAAAAAAAAAAAAAAAAACCCGAGATTGGGGCTGAAAAAACCCAATACTTTCGGGCACTCCCCAAATGCCACCATAACCCTGCTGCAGCGGAGCAGAGTGATAGAGAGGCGCACAGCGGTTTCACAGTGCCCTGAACCCAGTGCTGCCAGCTGCTCCTAGCAAACAAACTTCAGCTTGGGATCAGGGACTGTGGTCATTCCACACGTCCTGAGATTCTCCCGGGTCCAGCACAATAAGAACCAGAACGCCACCATAACCCCGCCATGGCGGAGCAGAGGGTTAGAGAGGCGCACAGCAGCTTCACAGCACCCAGCCTCCCGTGCTGCCGGCTGCTCATAGTGAACAAACTTCAGCTCCGGATCTGGGACTGTGGTCATTTAACGCATCCCTAGACTCTCCAAGGCCCAGCTCAATTAGATCCAGAACGCCTCCATAACCCTGCCATGGCGGAGCTGAGGGTTAGAGAGGTGCACAGCGGCTTTACAGCACCAGGTCCCCAGTGCTGCCAGCTGCTCCTAGTGAACACTCTTCAGCTCGGGATCTGGGACTGTGGTCATTCAACACGTACTGAGATTCTTCCGGGTCCAGCGCAATAAGGACTAGCACCAAGTCCTAGCACCGGTGACCCCCGGCCCCTGGCAGAGAAACCCCAGCTCAGGATTTGGACTGAGAAATCCCAACCCCTTCTCGCACTCCCCTGAGAGCTGCACCATAAGCTTGCCCTAGAGGAGGGGAAGGTCAGAGGGGAAGGACAGAGAGGCAGCCTGCCACAGGACACAGCATCCCCTCTCCAGTTCACTAAGAGGCCCCTGGCAGAGAAACTCAAGCTCTGGATCTGAGGACACTCAACCCTACCTGGTACTCTCTTGGGATCAGCAAACATAGGTTCTTCTGCCAGGCTGCTTCTGGCAGAGTGATCTGGGCTTGGGATCTGGGATTGAGAACACTCAACCTAACTCTTTCCCGTACTACCCCGGGACCAGTCAACATAACCCCTCCTGACAGAAGGAAAGGACAGAGAGGTAGCACACAGGAAAGGTGGACAACGAGTCCTGCGGCCACAGGGTCACAGAGCTGATTGTTAGCCTACCCATGTATTTGCCGCAGCAGGACCAAATCAGAGAGTAGAGAGCAAGGGGAACCCCTGTGCATTCCAACTGGTCCTGCAAGAGGGTGAGTGAGCCTTCTAGGAAGAGTTTGCTCCAGACCCAGGGCCTCTCCACAGAAGCAACCAGATGAGATCCCTGCCAACCTCACTAGGGCATCCCTGCCATGCCCTAGTGTGGGCATCATAGGGATTCTTGGGTAGCGACCCCAACGTTGTAGCCTCTGCCTTGTGGGTCCACCAGTGTGATCCAGGGAAACAATCCCTGGATCTCAGACAGAACTGTGTAATAGTGGCTTGCAGGCCACTGCAATAGTCAGAGAATCCGTGCATGCACACTGCGCCCGCTAAAAGCACATGCAAATAGCACCAGCGTCACATTCCTTACTTAGGCAAAACTGAAACACAAACGCATACTCCCAAACCAGCGAACCTCTCTCATCTTCCTGAAAAAACAGTCCAGAAAACAGAAAGAGACGATCATAGCCCGAACTACAAACTCGAGGAACAAACAGTGAGGGTTATAAATAACCAGATGGCTAGAGGCAGATGTGAGAACACTCCCAACAAAAATCAGGACATAATGACCTCACTAGCAACCCCACAAAACAATGGACACTTCAATTCACTAGATATACAAGAAAACGACCTCAAAACTATGTTTCTCCAGCTATTAGAGGCCCACAGAGATGAAATGAACAAAGCCCTCAGAGAAATAACCAAAGAAATCGAGACGAACCAAGAGGAAACAAATCGAGCTCTCAGAGAAATGAACACGAAAATTGAGGCAAACAAAGAAGAAATGCACAAAGCTCTCAAAGAAATGTCCACACAAATGAAGGCAAATAAAGAAGAAATAAACAAACCTCTCATAGAAATACAGGCAATTATAGCCAAAGAAGTAGAGGCACAATTAGAGATACATAGAGAGGAAACAGACAAAAAAATAGAAGCTGTCATTGAAAAGCAGGAGTCCACATTCAAACAGATGAAGGAAATGGTGCAAGACATGAAAACAGATTTAGAATCAATAAAGAAAACACAAATAGAGAAAAACCAGGAGCTGGAGAACATAGAGAAAAGATCGGGAACTACAAAGGTAAGCATCACCAACAAAATACAAGAGATGGAAGAAAGAATCTCAGGAGCCGAAGATACACTTGCGGAAATTGACACGTCTCTCAAAGAAAAAATAAAATCAGAAAAGTTCCAAACACAAAACATCCAAGAAATCAAGGACACCATGAAAAGACAAAATCTAAGAATAATAGGAGTAGGAGAAAAAGAAGACAACAGGCTCAAAGGTCTGGAAAATATTTTCAAGATAATTATAGAAGAAAACTTTCCCAACTTAAAGAAGGAGATGGCCATAAACATACAAGAAGCCTACAGAACACCAAGTAGACTAGACCAGAAAAGAAATTCTTCACGTCACATCATAGTCAAAACACTGAACCTACAAAACAAAGAAAAAATTCTAAAAGCAGCAAGAGAAAAAGGCGAAGTAACATATGAAGGTAGACCTATCAGAATCACACCAGATTTCTCAACAGAAACTATGAAAGCCAGAAGGGCCTGGACAGAAATCATGCAGTCCTTAAGGGACCACAGATTCCAACCCAGACAACTATACTCAGCAAAACTTTCAATCAACATAGACAGAGAATTCAAAATATTCCATGACAAAACCAAATTTAAACAATATCTACATAGTAACCCAGCTCTAAATAAGTTACTAGAAGGGAAACTACAAACCAAAGAAAACAACATACATCTAAGGAAACAGAGGAAATAGATAACTACACAACAACAACAAAAAAAAAATCAAAAGAATACAAGCAATGAAACTCAGAGACACCACCAACCCCACATCTAAAGTAAGTAACAATTGTTGGTCACTAGTATCTATCAACATCAATGGACTCAACTCCCCAATTAAAAGACACAGACTAACAGAATGGTTGCGGAAACAGGATCCAACATTCTGTTGCATCCAAGAAACACACCCATGCAACAAAGATAAACACTACCTCAGAATAAAGGGCTGGAACAATGTTTTTCAAGCAAATGGTTCCAGAAAACAAGCTGGAGTAGCCATCCTAATATCTAATAAAATAGACTTTCAACCCAAGTTAATCAAAAAAGATAAGGAGGGCCACTATATTGTCATCAAAGGAAAAATCCACCAGGAGATTCACAATTTTGAATATCTATGCCCCAAATACAAGAGCACCTACATTTGTAAAGGAAACAATATTAAAGCTTAAATCACATTTATCCTAATACCTTAATAGTGGGAGACATCAACACTCCACTCTCACCATGGGATAGATCAACTAGACAGAAAACAAATAGGGAAATAAAAACACTTACAGAGTCCCTAAATCAAATGGAACTAATAGACATCTACAGATCTTTTCATCCAAACTCAAAAGAATATATCTTCCTTTCAGGACTGCATGAAACCTTTTCCAAAATAGACCATATAGTTGGTCATAAAGCAAGCCTCAACAGATACAAAAAGATTGAAATAATCCCTTGTATTCTATCTGACCACCATGCACTAAAGCTGGACTTCAGCAACAACAGAAATAACAAAAAGCTGACATGCACATGGAAACTGAACAACTTGTTACTCAATGACAGCTGGATTAAGGAAGAAATAAAGAAAGAAATTAAAGACTTCCTAGAATTCAATGAAAATGATGGCACAACATACCCAAATTTATGGGACACATGAAAAGCAGTGCTCAGAGGAAAATTTATAGCACTAAGTGCCTTCAAGAAGAAATTTGTAACATCACATACAAACACCTTAATGGCCCAACTGAAAACCCTAGAAAAAAAAAAGAAGCAGATACACCAAAGCGGAACAGATGGCTGGAAATAATCAAACTCAGGGCTGAAATCAATCAATTAGAAACAAATAAAACTATTCAAAGAATCAATGAAACAAAAAGCTGATTCTTTGAGAAAATCAACAAGATAGACAAACCCTTAGCCAAACTAACTAAAAAGCAGAGAGAATCTATCGAACTCAGCAAAATCAGAAATGAAAAGGGTGACATAACTACAGACAGTGAGGAAATTCAAACAATCATTAGGTCTTACTACAAAAGCCTATATGCCACAAAATTTGAATACCTAAATGAAATGGACAATTTTCTTGATAGATTCCATCTTCCAACATTAAGTCAAGATCAGGTAGAAAGACTGAATAGCCCTATATCCCCCAAGGAAATTGAAGCAGTCATTCACAGTCTCCCCTCCAAAAAAAGCCCTGGGCCAGATGGTTTCAGCGTGGAATTCTACCAGACTTTCAAAAAAGTGCTAACACCAATTCTCCTCAAACTATTCCACAAAATAGAAACAGAAGGTACATTACCAAACTCATTCTATGAAGCGACAGTCACCCTGATACCTAAACTACACACAGACCCAACAAAAAAAAGAGAACCTCAGACCTATCTCTTTTATGAACATTGACCCAAAAATACTCAATAAAATACTTGCAAACCGAATTCCATTGCTGGTGGGAATGTAAACTGCCACAACCACTTTGGAAATCTATCTTGCGCTTTCTCAGACAATTAGGAGTAGTGCTTCCTCAAGACCCAGCTATACCACTGCTAGGTATATACCCCAAATTAGCTCAAGTACACAAAAGGGATATTTGCTCAACCATGTTTATAGCAGCTTTATTTGTAATAGCCAGAACCTGGAAACAACCCAGATGTCCATTAACAGAGGAATGGATACGAAAATTGTTTTATTTTTACACAATGGAATACTACTCAGCAATCAAAAAGGAGGAAATCATGAAATTTGCAGGCAAATGGTGGGATCCATAAAAGATCATTCTGAGTGAAATATCACAGAAGGAGAAAGACAAACACGGTATATACTCACTTATATAGACCTATACGATATGATAAACATAATGAAATCTATATACCTAAAATGATAATCAAGAGAGCGGACATGGGGTAAGATGATCAATCCTCATTTAAAAAGACAGATAGGATGTGCATTGAATGTATGACAGGAGTCTACTGAAGGCATCTGAAAGACTCTAACTAGCAATGTTTTCAAAGCAGATACAAAGACTTAAAACCACACCTTTGGCAAAATATAGGGAATCATATGAAAGAAGGGGAGTTAGTGTGATGGGGAAAGGATAGGAGCTCCACAAGGACCAAATATATCTGGGCACAGGGTCTTTTCTGAGACTGGTATTCAACCAAGGACCATGTATGGATATAACCTAGAACCTCTGCTCGGGTATAGCCCATGGTAGCTCAGTAACCAATTGGTTTCCCATAGTAAGTGGAACAAGGACTATTTCTAACAGGAACTCAATGGCTGGCTCTTTGACCTCCCCAACCCCAAGGGAGGAGCAATCCTCTTAGGCCACAGAGGAGGACTTTGCAGCCAGTCCTGAAGATACCTGATAAAACAGGATCAGATGAATGGGGAGGAGGTCCCCCCCCATCAGTGGACTTGGAAAGGGGCAGGGTGGAGATAAGGGAGGGAGGGTGGGAGTGGGAAGGAATAAGGGAGCGGGATACAGCTGGGATACAGAGTTAATAAATTGTAACTGATAAGAAAAAAATAAAATTATTAAAAAAAAAGAATGGCAGAGAAATACTTAAAGGAATGCTAAGTGTCCTTAGTCATAAGGGAAATGTAAATCAAATCAACCCTCAGAATGGCTAAGATCAATAAATCAAGTCACAACACATGTTGGAGAGGTTGTGGAGAAAGGGGATCCCTCCTCCTTTGCTGAATGGAATGTAACCTTTTATAACCACTATGGATATCAATCTGGCACTTTCTTAGACAACGAGGAATAGTGCTTTCTCAAGATCCAGCTATACCACTCCTAGGCACATACCCAAAATATGCTCAAATACAAAACAATGACATCTGTTCAACCATGTTCGTAGCAGTTTTATTCATAATAGCCAGAACGTGGAAATGACCCAGATGTCCTTCAACTGAGTAATGGATACAGAAAATGTTGTGCATTTATACAATACAATACCACTCAGCAATTAAAAACAAGGAAATCATAAAATTTGCAGGAAAATGGTGGGATCTAGAAAATATCATTCTGAGAGGTATCTCAGAAGCAGAAAGACATACGTGATATATACTCACTTATAAGTGGATACTAGACCTTAAAGATAGGATAAACATACCAAAATCTGTACACCTAAAGAAGCTAAACAAGGAGGAGGACCCTGGGTAAGGTGATCTATCCTCACTTAGATAGACAAATGTGATAGATATTGGAAGTAGGAGAAAACAAGAAACAGGGCAGGAGCCTACCATACAGGGCCTCTGAAAGACTCTACCTAGCAGTGTATGAAAGCAGATGTTGAGACTCATAACCAAACCTGCCATGGACCAGCCCAGTCGGGTTCCTTGCGTCCGTGGGAGAAACAGGGTTTGGATATCAGGAAGACACAGTTTTAGGCCAGTTGACAGACAGAGACCACACCGAGATCGCTTTGACTCTGCTGTAATTTTACTGAAGTCAGGCTAAATAGTTTTATAGTGATTTCATAAGGAAGCACCTTAAAGTTGGCATGCTTTCCAGAACATTCAAACTTTTACCAAGGATACAAAGTTTATGTTTTAACTCGAAAGTGCAGGTAAGCATAAAGCAATGCCCACAAGAAATCTTGGCCTAGTAACTTTCTGATCAGCGCAAATAAGAAACAAAAACCTCAAACTGTGGTTTCATTATCACTGACTAGTGAAGGGGAAAGTCAGGAGCTGTAATAGTCCTCCGAACCAAGTCAAATACCTGCCAAAGTCTTTTTCTACATTAAAGTCTAAATACCCCTTGGTCAACCATCCTCCCATATGTCTTGCTAAAGATTTATAATCTTCCTTAGCAAAAAGACTCTAAAGGGAGGCATGCTCAAGCCTGCTGTACTTGCTTATGCTATTTTTTCCTAAGAAGGAGCCCATTATTTCTTTTTCTATTCTTATAATGTTTTCTGATACTAAATCTGATTCATTACTTCTTTTAAAATTATTTTTCTTCCATTTTATTTTTATTAAAGCTTTTAATAATCTATTAAAAATATATTTCCTTGAATAGTTAGTTGTGCTGTACCAGGAATCATAGAGAAAAATCAAAAGGCTCATTCAATTCTTCATCTGAGAAAGCAGGATTTTCAGAGTACATCTTTTTGGCATAGATGGCCAGGGGGAAGGTCCAGGGACTTCCAGGGAGCAGATTTCCGTAGGAAACGTGTCTCCTCATCTTAGCAGTATAATTTTATGCTTATATAGCACATTTTTATGCTCATATAGACTCTGGAGTTAGAGTGGCACAAACCTTGGGTAGAGTGCAGGGAATCACATGAAAGAAGTAGGAGTTA
The DNA here is from genome assembly GCF_907164565.1 of Psammomys obesus. NCBI lineage: Eukaryota > Metazoa > Chordata > Mammalia > Rodentia > Muridae > Psammomys > Psammomys obesus. The sequence continues at coordinate 2,197,204 of NW_026594184.1, read as the reverse complement.
GTAAGACATGGAAAGGACAGGAGCTCCACAAGGACCAAATATATTTGGGCACAGGGGTCTTTTCTGAGACTGAGGACCATGTATGTATATACCCTAGAACTCATTGGTACAGGAGACAAATTCCTGAACAGAACACCAATAGCACAGCCTCTAAGAGCAACAATCAATAAATGGGCACTCATGAAAATTAAAAGCTTCTGTAAAGCAAAGGAGACCATCATCAAAACAAAATGACTGCCTACAGATTGGGAAAGAATTTTCACCAACACTTTTTTTAGAGGGCTAATATCCAGTATATATAAAGAACTAAAAAAGCTGAAAAGCAGCAAAACAAGTAATACAAGTAAAAAATGGGGAACAGAGCTAAACAGAATTTTCTGTAGAGGAATATCGAATGGCAGAGAAACACTTAAAGAAATGCTCAGCGTCATTAGCTATTAGGGAAATGCAAATCAAAACGAACCTGAGATTTCACCTTACACCAATCAGAAGGACAAAGATGAAAAACTCAAGTGACAACACATGCTGGAGAGATTGTTTAGTACGGGGAACCCTCCTCCACTGTTAGTGGGAGTGTAAACTTGTACAACCACTCTGGAAATCAATCTGGCACTTTCTCAGACAACTAGGAATAGTGCTTCCTCAAGATCCAGCTATACCACTCCTAGGCATATATCCAAAAGATTCACAAGTACACAATAAGGACATTTGCTCAGCCATGTTTGTAGCAGCCTTATTTGTAATAGCCAGAAGCTGGAAACAGCCCAGATGCTCCTCAACTGAAGAATGGATGCAGAAATTGTGGTTCATCTACAATGAACCAATGGAGTATTACTTAGCAATGAAAAATAAGGAAATCATGAAAGTTGCAGGTAAATGGTGGGATCTGGAAAGGATCATCCTGAGTGAGCTGTCCCAGAAGCAGAAAGACACACACGGTATATACTCACTCATATAGACATATAATATAGGATAAACCTACTGAAATCTGTACATCTAAAGAAACTAATCAAGAGAGAGGACCCTGACTAGAATGCTCAATCTGCATCCCAAAGGGCAAAGAAGATGGACATCAGAAGAAGAAGAAGGCATGAAACAGCCTAGAGGCCTGCCAGGTAGGGCAGGGCTCTGCCCTGCAGACTGTTGGAGCAGACACTGAGACTTATGGCCAATGGTTGGGCAGAGTGCATGGAATCTTATGTAAGAAGTGGGAAATAGTAGGATTGGGAGAGGATGGGAACCCCACAAGGAGAGCAATAGAACCAGAAAATTTGAACATAGCGGTCTTCCCAGAGACTCAGACCCCAACCAAGTACCAGGCATGGAGATGGCCTAGGGCCCCTGCCCAAATGTGGTCCATGGCAGTTTAGTGTCTAAGTGGGTTACATGGTGATGGGAGGAGGGAGTGCCTCTGGCATAGTCTGGTTGACCTGCTCTTTGATCCCCTCCCCCTGAGGGGAGGGCAGCCTTACAGAGCCACGGGGGATGACAAATCAGCCATTCCTGATGTAATCTGGTGGACTGGGATCAGAAGGAAGGGGAGGAGGGCCTTCCCTATTGGTGGACTTGGGGAGGGGCATGCGTGAAGAAGAGGAGGTGAGGAGGGAGAGGCTTATGGGGGGATACAAAGTGAATAAAGTGTAATTAATAAAATAAAATAAAATTAAGAAAAATTAAAAAAAATGGGGAACAGAGCTAAACAGAGAATTCACTGTAGAGGAATATCAAATGGCAGAGAAGCACTTAAAGAAATGCTCAACCTCATTAGCCATTAGGGAAATGCAAATCAAAACAACCCTGAGATTTCACCTTAAACCCATCAGAATGGCCAAGATGAAAAACTCAAGGGACAACACATGCTGGAGAGGTTGTGGAGAAAGGGGAATCCTTCTCCACTGCTGGTGGGAATGTAAACTTGTACAACCACTCTGGAAATAAATCTGGTGCTTTCTCAGACAACTAGGAATAGTACTCCCTCAAGATCCAGCCATACCACTCCTAGGTATATATCCAAAATATGCTCAAGCACACAACAAGGACATTTGCTCAACCATGTTTGTAGCAGCTTTATTTGTAATAGCCAGAAGCTGGAAACAGCCCAGGTGCCCCTCAACTGAAGAATGGATGCAGAAACTGTGGTACATCTATACAATGGAGTATTACTCAGCAATGAAAAATAAGGAAATCATGAAATTTGCAGGTAAATGGTGGGACCTGGAAAGGATCATCCTGAGTGAGTTGTCCCAGAAGCAAAAAGACACGCATGGTATATACTCACTCATATAAACATACAACATAGAATAAACCCACTAAAATCGGTACATATAAACAAACTAAGCAAAAGAGAGGACCCTAACTAAAACGCTCAATCCCCATCCTGAAAGGCAGAGAGGATGGACATCAGAAGAAGAAGAAAACAGGAAACAACCTAGAAACCTGCTACAGAGGGCCTCTGAAAGCCAGAAGAAGAAAACAGGAAACCAACCTAGGAACCTGCCACCTAGGGCATCTGAAAGCCTCTGCCCTGCAGAGTATCAAAACAGATGCTGAGCCTGATGGCCAACTGACTGGCAGAGTGAATGGAATTTTATGTAAGAAGTGGGAAATAGTAAGAGCTGGAGAGGACAGGAACTCCACAAGGAGAGCAACAGAACAAGAAAATTTGAACACAGGGAACTTCCCAGAGACTCATACTCCAACCAAGGACTTTTCATGGAGATAACCTAGAACCCTGACAATGCAGCCACTTTTGATGAGAACTGATAGACTAAGGTCAGAAAGAAGGAGAAGAGGACCTCCCCAATCAGTGGACATGGGGAGGGGCATGCATGGAGAAAGGAGAGTGTAGGGTGGGACCGGGAGGGGAGGAGGGAGGGGCTTATAGGGGGATACAAAATGAATAAAGTGTAAATAATAAAAGTTAAATAAAAAAAATAAAAAAGAAGATATTAGAAGATGGAAAGATCTCCCATGCTCATGGCTTGGAAGCATTAACATAGTAAAAATGGCCATCTTACCAAAAGCAATCTACAGATTCAAATTACCAAGACAATTCTTTACAGATCTGGAAAGAAAAATTCTCAACTTCATATGGAATAACAAGAAACCCAGAGTTGCTAAAACAATCCTCTACAATAAAAGATCTTCTGGAGGTATCTCCATCCCTGATCTTATGTTGTACTATAGAGCAACAGTTGTAAAAACTGCATGGTACGGGCATAGAAACAGAATGGTGGATCAATGGATCAGAATAGAGGACCCAGAAATAAACCCACACACTTATGGACACCTGATCTTTGACAAAGACGCCAAAACCATACAATGGAAAAAAGATAGCATCTTTAACAAATGGTGCTGGTCCAACTGGATGTGTACATGTAGAAAAATGAAAATAGATCCATACTTATCACCCTGCAAATAACTGAAGTCCAAGTGGATCAAAGACCTCAACATAAAACCAGACACATTAAGTCGGCTGGAAAAAAAAAAGTGGGGAATACCCTAGAACTCATTGATACAGGAGAAAACTTCCTGAACAGAACACCAACAGCACAGGCTCTAAGATCAACAATCAATGAAGGGGACCTCATGAAATTAAAAAGCTTTTGTAAAGCAAAGGACACCGTCATCAAAACAAAACGACTGCCTTGGGAGAGATTAGGAAAGAATCTTCACTAACCCTTTATTTGACAGAGGACTCATATCCAGTATATATAAAGAACTAAACAAGCTGAAAAACAGCAAACAAAGTAATCCAGTTAAAAAATGGGGAACAGAGCTAAACAGAGAATTCTCAATAGAGGAATATCGAATGGCAGAGAGGCACTTAAAGAAATGCTCAACCTCATTAGCCATTAGGGAAATGCCAATCAAAACAACCCTGAGAAGATGAAGAAGAAGACAGGAAACAAACTAGGAATCTACCATAGAGGGCCTCTGAAAGCCTCCTTGCTGCAGACTATCAAAGCAGATGCTTAGCCTGATGGCCAACTGTTGGGCAGAGTGAATGGAATTTTATGTAAGAAGTGGGAAATAGTAAGAACTGGAGAGGACAGGAACTCCACAAGGAGAGCAACAGAATAAGAACTCAGGGAACTTCCCAGAGACTCATACTCCAACCAAGGACTATTCATGGAGATAACCTAGAACCCCTGCACAGATGTAGCCCATGGCAGTCCAGTGTCCAAGTGGGTTACCTAGTAATGGGAAGAGGGACTGCCTCTGACATAATCTGATTGGCCTGCTCTTTGATCACCTCCCTCTGAGGGGGGAGCAGCCTTACCAGGCCACAGAAGAGGACAATGCAGCCACTTTTCATGAGAACTGATAGACTAAGATCAGAAAGGAGAGGGGAACCTCCCCTATCAGTGGACTTGGGGAGGGGCATGCATGCAGAAAGGGGAGGGAGGGTGGGATCAGGAGGGGAGGAGAGAGGGGCTTATGGGGGGATGCAAAATGAATAAAGTGTAATTAATAAAAAATTTTAAAAAAAGTTAAAAATGAATTAGAATTATAATAAAAAAACAAGGATATTATGGAATTTGCAGGTAAATGGCGGGATCTGGAAAAGATCATCCTGAGTGATCTATCTCAGAAGCAGAAAGATGCACACGTTATATACTCACTCATATAGACATATAATACAGGATAAACCTACTAAAATTTGTACACCTAAAGAAACTAATCAAGATGGAAGACTCTTGCTAAAATGTTGAATTCCTATCCAGAAAGGCAAAGTGGATGGACATTAGAAGAACAATAAAAGAGGGAATAATTTAGAAGTCTGACACAGAATACATCTAAAAGGCTCTTCTCTGCAGACTATCAATGCAGATACTGAGACTTATGGGTTACCTTTGGGCAGAGTGCAAGGAGTATGAAAGAAGTGGGAAACTGTAAGGTCTGGAGAGGACAGGAACTCCACAAGGAGAGCAACAGAACCAAAAAATCTGAGCATAGGGGTCTTTCCTGAGACTGATACTCCAACCAAGGACCATACATGGAGATAACCTCTAACCCCTGCACAGATGTGGCCCATGGCAGTTCAGTATCCACATGGGTTCCATTTTAATTGGAACAGTGACTGTCTCTGACATGAACTGATTGGCCTGCTCTTATATTACCTGTCCCTGAGGAGGAAGCAGCATTACCAGGCCACAGAAGAAGACAATGCAGCCATTCCTGATGAGACCTAATTGACTAGGATCAGAAGGAAGGAAAAGAAGACCTCCCCTACAAGTGGACTTGGGGAGGGTCATGCCTGCAGAGGGTGGGTGAAGGGAGGGTTTGGAACAGGAGAAGGGAAGGAACCACAGGGGGAGATACAAAGTGAATAAAGTGTAATTAATAAAGAATTTAAAAAACAAACATACAAACAAAGAAACTGGAGAGATCTTATACTAGCAATTTAAAAGCACACCTGAAAACCCCAGAACAAAAAGAATCAAACACACAGAGGAGAAGTAGATGGCAGGAAATAATCAAACTCAGGGCTGAGATTATAAATTAGAAACTGAACAATAAAAAGACTCAACAAATCCAAGAGCTGTTTCTTTGAGTAAACCAACAATATAGACTAACGCTTAGTCCAAGTAACCAAAAGGCAATATCCAAAGTAATAAAATCAGAAATAAAAATGAAAACCTTACAATGAGACCATGCAAAGAATCATTAGTTCTTTTTTTAAGTCCATATTCCACAAAAATGGAAAATCTAAATGAAATGAATGATTTTCTTGATACCACTTATCAAAGTTAAATCAAGATCAGGTAAACAATTTAAGTAGACCTACAACCTCTAAGGAAATAGAAGGAGTCATTGTAAGTCTCCCATCAAAAAAAAAAAATTGTAGGCCTACATGGGAGAATTCTACCAAACTTTCAAAAAAAGCTAACAGCAATAATCATCAAATTATTCCACAAAATGTAAACAGAAGGAGCATTACCATGCTGATTCTATGAAGCCACAGCCAAGCCGATACCAAAATCACACAGGGACTCAACAAAGAAAATTTCAGACCAATTTTCCTTACGAACAGTGATTGCAAAAACTCTATAAAATTCTCACAAACTGAATCCAAGAACACATCAAACACATAATCTTTCATGATCAAGTAGGCTTCATCCTAGGGATGCAGGGATTGGATTGTTTGACATACAAAATTCCATCAATGTAATCCACCATAAAAACAAACTGAAATTTAAAAAAATCACATGATCATCTCATTAGATGCACAAAAGGCCTTTTGACAAAATCCAACACCCCTTCATTATAAAAGTTTTGGAGATTAGGAAGGCCCATACCTAAACATAATAAAGGCTACATAACACAAGCTGATAGTCAACATGAAACTAAATGGAGAAATATTAAAAGCAATCCTACGAAAACCAAGGACAAGACAAGTTTTCCCACTCTCTCCATATCTATTCAACATAGAACTACATGTCCTACCTAGATCAACAAGACAACTAAAAATTATCAAAGAAACACATGTTGGAAAGAAGAAGTTAAAGTATCGCTATTTGCAGATGATACAATAGTACACATAAGTGATCCCAAAAATTCCACCACAGAAAACATGCAACTGATAAACTTCTTCAGCAAAGTGGCTAGATACAAGATTGAAAACAAAAACAAAACAAAAACAAAAACACAAAACAGTAACCCTCCTGTATACAAATGACAAACAGGGTGAGAAATTAAGGAAAGCATATCCTTCACAATAGCCAAAAATAATATAAAGTATCTATGGGTAACTGTAACCAAGAAAGTGAAAGACATTTACGACAAGTCTCTGAAGGAACTAAAGAAGATACCAGAAGATGGGAAGATCTCCCATGCTTATGCATCAGCATGATTAACATAGTAAAAAGGGCCATCTTACCAAAGGCAATTTACACATTCAATTCAAGCCCCATCAAAATACAAAGACAACTTGACAGACCTGGAAAGAACAATTCTAAACTTCATATGAAAAAGAAAAACTGGCAGAATAGCTAAAACAATCCTATATGATAATAGATATTCCAGAGGTATCTCCATACCATACCTTAAGCCATACTACAGAGCAATATTAATAAAAACTGCATAGTCCTGCATAGAAATAAGCTGGTTGATCAACGGAATAAAAATGTAGATCTAGAAATTAATCCACACATCTATGTACACCTGATTTTTGACAAAGGAGCCAAAACCATACTACGGAAAAAGACAGCATCTTCAACAAATGGTGCTGGTTTAACTGGATGTCTACATGTAGAAAAATGCAAATATATCCATATTTATCACCCTGCTCAATACTCAAGTCCAAGTAGATCAAAGACCTCAACATAATACTAAATCTGTTAGAAGAAAAAGTGGGGAAGAACTTGGAACTCATTGGCACAGGAGACAACTTCCTGAACAGAACACCAACAGTACACGCTTTGAGATCAAGAATTAATAAATGGGACCTCATGAAACTGAAAAGCTTCTGTGAAACAAAGGACACTATCAATAGAATGAAATGGTAGTCTATAGATTAGAAAAAGATCTTTACCAATCCCATTTCTGACAGAGGGCTAATATTCAGAATACATAACGAATTTAAGAAATTAAATGCCAATAAGCCAGATAATCCAATTTTTGAAAATAGGATACAGACTCCTGTTCTTTTCCCTGTTTTCTTTTTCTTTTGATGTCCATCCTCTTTATCTTTCTGAATGAGGATTAAGCATTTTAGCCAGAGTCCTCCTTCTTGATTACTTTCTTTAGGTGTAAAGATTTTATTATGTTTATCCTATATTATATGTCTAATATCCACTTATGATTGAGTATGTACCCTGTGTGTCTTTCTGATTTGGGGATACCTCACTCAGGAAGATCTTTTCCAGTTCCTACCATTTTCCTGAAAATTTCATGATTTCCTTGTTTTTAATTGCTGAGTAATATTCCATTGTGTAAATCTACCACAGAGGGCCTCTGAAAGACTCTACCTTGCAGAATATCTAAGCATATGCTGAGACTTATAGCCAAACTTTGGGCAGAGTGCAAAGAATCTTATGAAAGAACTAGGTAATACCTGGAGAGGACAGGAGCTCCCTAGGGAGAGCAATAGAACCAAAAATTCTGGGCACCGGGTTTTTTTCCGAGACTGATACTCCAAACAAGAAGACCATTCATGGACATAACCTAGAACCCCTGCACAGATGTAGCCCATGGCAGTTCAATGTCTAAATGGGTTCCACAGTAATGGGAACATGGACTGTCTCTGACATGAACTGACTGGCCTGTTCTTTGATCACCTCTCCTTGAGGAGGGAGCAGCCTTACCAGGCCACAGAGGAAGACAATGCAACCAGTCCTGATGAGACCTGATAGACTAGAATCAGAAGGAAAGGAAAGAAGACTTCCCTTATCAGTGGACTGGAGGAGAGGCATGTGTGGAACAAAGGAAAGGTGGATGGGATTGGTAATGGAGGAGGGCGGGAGCTACAGTGGGAAACAAAGTGAATAAACTGTAATTAATAAAAATATAAATAAAAAAGAAAAATGGGATACAGAACTAAATAGAGAATTTTCAACAGAGGAATCTCAAATGGCCAAGAAGCACTTAAAATAATGCTCATCATCCTAAGTCATCAGTGAAATGCAAATTAAAACTTCTCTGAGGTGTACAGATTTTAGTGTGTTTGTCCTATCTAGTATCCACTTACAAGTGAGTATATACCATGTGTGTCTTTCTGCTTCTGGGATACCTCACTCAGAATGATCTTTTCTGGATCCCACCATTTGCATGCAACTTTCATGATTTCCTTGTTTTTAATTGCTGAGTAGTATTCTATTGTGCAACTGTATTACAGTTTCTGTGTCCATTCCTCCATTGAGGGACATCTGGGTTGTTCCCAGGTTCTGACTATTATGAATAAAGCTGCTACAACCATGGTAGAACCAATGTCTTTGTTGTGTACTTGAACATATTTTGGATATATGTCTAGAAGTGGTATAGCTCGATCTTGAAGCTAAACAAGAAGAGATTCTGGGGTAAGATGATCAATTCTCACTTAGAAAGACAAATGGGATGGACATTGGAAGTAGGAGAAAGCAAGAAACAGAACAGGAGCCTACCATAGAGGGTCTTTGAAAGACTCTACTTAGCAGTGTATCCAAGCAGATGTTGAGACTCAGAACCAAACCTTGGGCTGAATGCAGGGAATCATATAAAAGAAGGGGGAGTTAGTAAGACCTGGAGAGAATGGAACTCCACAAAGATCAAATATATCTGGGCACAGGGGTCTTTTATGAGACTGAGTCTCTAACTAAGGACCATGCATGGATATAACCTATAACCCCTGCTCAGATGTAGACCATGGCAGCTCAGCATTCAAGTGGGTTTCCTAGTAAGGGGAACAGGGACTGTTTCTGACAGGAACTCAGTGGTAGAATGTTTGACAACCCCCCCCCCCACACACACCAAGAGAAGAGAAGCCTTGCTAGGCCACAGAGGAGGACATTGCAGCCAGTCCTGATGAGACCTGATAAACTAGGGTCAGATGGAAGGGGAGGAAGACCTCTCCTCTCAGTGGACTTAGAGAGGGTCAGGGAAGAGATAAGGGAGGGAGAGTGGGATTGGGAGGGAATGATGGAGGTGGCTACAGCTGGGATACAAAGTAAACAACCTGTAATTAATATAAAAAATAAAAATTATAAAAAAGAACTACTCTGAGATTCCATCTTACACACATCAGAATGGCTAAGATCAAAAACTCAAGTGACACCAAATGGTGGTGAGGATTTGGGGAAAGAGGAACACTCCTGTAATGCTGGTGGGAGTGCAAACTTTTACAAGCCTTTTTTAATCATTCTGGCACTTTCTCTGAAAATTAGTAATAGCCATACCTCAAGACCATCCTGGACATACATCTGAAATATGCTCCATTATATCACAAGGATACTTGCTCAACTATGTTCATAGCTTAATTCTAATAGCCAGAAAGTGGAAATAACTTAGATTTCCCTCAACTGAAGAATGGATAAAGAAACTGTGGCACATTTACATAATGGAATCCTACATAGCAATTAAAAACATAATACTACTCAACCCTTAAAACCAAAGACATCATGAAATTTGCAGGTAAATGGATGGAAATATAAAAGGTTATCCTGAATGAGGTAACACAGGTCCAGAAAGACACATGGCGTATACTCACTTATAAGCAGGTTTTAGTTATATAGTATCAGACACACATACAATTTACAGACTTCAAGAAGATAAATAATGAGGATATAAGGGAGGGTTCATAAATATTCCCTCAGAAGGGGAAATGGAATAGACAGGGGTAGTGGTTGAAGAGTGGGAACAAGGAAGAAGAAGCAGTGCAGAGAGAAATAAGGTTAGATAGAGAATATACCTGGGGAGAATAGAGGAGGGAGGGCAGAAGGCCTGCAGAGAAAAGAGAAACAGTGGGTCTGGGCATCTATGTGACAAGCTACAAACCAAAATCAGAATAGGATTCTGGGAGGATAAGAGGAGCACTAGAGCTAAGACTCCTAGCAGCAGAAGCCATGGATTCTGAAGAGGACAGCCTTTATCTAGAGAAGACTCTTTGTGGATGGAGGAGATCACTGACTTACCCACAAAAACCTCAAAACAAAACTTACCCTTACCTATTAGGCCTACAGGACAATGATAGAACAGATTAAGGAAATGTCCAGTCAATGCTGGACCCAATATTATGACCCATCCCATGGAAGAAAGCCAACCTGTATCACTATTAAGGATACTCTGATATGCTTGCAAACAGGTGTTGTGCTGTTAGAGGCTCCACCCAGCAAAGTCTCAGAACTTATACTGAGATTCACAGCCAAATATTGTGTAAAGCATAGGCAGTCTAATGGAAAAGATGGGGGAAGGATCAGTAGACCTAGAGGTGACAAAATCTCCACAAGAAGACCATCAGAGCCAATCACCCAGGGCCCAGAGAGGCCTATGGAATCTAAAGCACGAACCAAGGATAACGAATGGTCTGGACCTAGGTCCTGTACTTATAAGTAGCTTCGTGTAAACTCACTAGTTAGGGGAGTGGAGAATATCTCTGACATAGACTATATTGCCAGATTTTTGATCACTTCCCCCCTGATGGAACTGCCCTACAAGGCCACAGGGGAGAAAGATGTATTCAGTCTTCATGTGAATAGATGAGCTTGGGTGTCTGAATAGGGGAGTGGGAATGCAGGAGAAAGTGTGGGACTGGAGGAGAGGAGGGTTAGGCCTATGACTGAGATGCAAATTGAATTAATTAATAAAAAATTTGAAAAGAAACATTATACACACTAAGCAGGTTATATTTAAGAATTTTTATGTATGCAGATTTATGCATGTACTAGTAATCAATGAAAAAGTGGCCAGGAATTTGAAGGAGGACAAGGAGGTATGAATGGGCAGGGTTTGCAGATATAACAAGGAAGGGAGAAATGATGTAATTATATTGTAATCTCAAAAACTAATAATTAGAGCACAGATCAGCGAGGACTAAGTGAGAACTCTCCCCAGCTTTTGGCCTGCCACTAATCACCAGAAGCAGTGATGAGGTCTTCCCAGGGCCCTCTGTGATTCGCTTCCCTTGTGTAGTCTACACCCTAGTTCATGGGCTTTTGCCATTTCCCAGGACCTACCCTGACCTGAGGCCCCGTAGACCTGCATTGATCAGGGAGCAACACCACCCATCTGGAAGCAGCAGTTCCATGGTTAGCGCAAATTTCTGGGCCCCATCTCCACCTGCAATCCTGGAGAACCGCACCCATCAGGGAGCAACAGAGAATGACACCCATCAGGGACAATCAGAGTCAGACACCCATCAAGGATCACTAGTCCTCAGCTCCATCTACAATTCCAAAGACCAGTAGCCACCAGAGCCTACAAGTTCTCCCTGTATACCTAAAGGCCTATGACCATGCGAGAAAACCAGAGGACTGCTGCCATCTGGTACCACAAGCTCTACCTACAACCCAGAAACCTATTACCATCAGGGACTACCAGGCCTGCTAATACCAGAGACAACCAGATGGTTAGAGGTCAACGTAAGAACATAAGAAACAAAACCCAGGGCCATGTGACACCACAAGAATCTAGCTATCCTACCACAGCAAGCACTGGAGTCTATCACACCTGAAGTTCAAGAAAATGATCTTAAATCTGAGGTTTTAAAAATCATAGACTCTTTAAAAGAGGAAAATAAATCCCTCAAAGCTGCAGGAAAATACAAACAGATGAAGAAAATGAGTAAATCCCTTAAAGAAACACAGTAAAATACAATCAAATGGGAGAAAGAAATGAATAAAACTGTCTAACCTAAAAAATGGAAATAGAAGCCATAAAGACATCTGAGGCAAACCTGGAGATGGAAAACCCAGGGAAGAGAACAGGAACTACAGATAAAAGCATAACCAACAGAATTACAAGAGATGGAAAAGAAAATCTCGGGTGTAGAAGATATAACTGAAAAAATCAATACATCCATCAAAGAAAATGTTAAATCTAAAAATCCTGACACAAAATTTTCAAGAAATCTTGGACAACAGGAAAAGTCCAAACATAATAATGACAGAAATGGAAGAAGGAGAAGACTCCAAGCTCCAAGGCCCAGAAAATGTTTTCAAAAAAATCAAAGAAGACTTTCCCAACCTAAACAAAGAGATGCTTATAAATATACAAGAAGCCTATAGAACACTAAATAGATTGGACCAGAAAAGAAAATCATCCTGCCACAAAATAATCAAAACACTTAATGTACGGAACAAAAAAAGAATATTGAAAGCTGCAAGGGAAAAATGCCAAGTCACATGTAAAAAGAGACCTATTAGAATTACAATTGATTTGTGGCAGATATTGTACAGACATGAAGAGATCAAAGATGTCACTCATGACTACTATACCAAGCAAAACTTTTAATCACTATAGATGGAGAAAAAAAGATATTCCATGACCAAAGAAAATTTAAATGGATACAGAAATTGTGGTACATTCACACAATGGGATACTACTCAGCAATTAAAAACAAGGAAATCATACAATTTGCAGGCAAATGGCGAGATCTAGAAAAGATCAGCCTGTGTGAGGTATCCCAGAAGCAGAAAGACACACATGGTATAATACTCAATTTTAAGTGGGTATTAGACATATAATATAGGATAAACATACTAACATCTGTACATATAAAGAAGGTAAGTACGAAGGAGGACCCTCGATAAGATGTTCAATCCTCATTCAGAAAGACAAAGGGGATGGACATTAGAAGAAGGAGAAAACAGGAAAAAGGATAGGAGCCTACCACAGAGGCCCTCTGAAAGACTTTACCCAGCAGTGTATCAAAGCAGATGCTCAGACTCATAAACAAACTTTGGGCAGAGTGCAGGGGTAATAAGTAAGACCTGGAGAGGACAAGAGCTCTACAAAAAGAGCAAAAGAACCAAAAAATCTGGGCACAGGGGTCTTTTCTGAGACTGATACTCCAACCAAGGACCATTTATGGATATAACCTAGAACCCCTGCTTTTATGTAGCCCACGGCAGCTCAGTATCCAAGAGGATTCCCTAGTAAAGGGGGAAAGGGTCTGTCTTTGACATGAACTCAGTAGCTGGCTCTTTGATCATCTCCCCCTCAGGGGGTGTAGCCATAGAGGAGGACAGTGCAGCCATTCCTGATGAGACCTGATAAGCTAGAGTCAGATGGAAGGGGAAGAGGTCCTCCCCTCTTATTGGACTTGGAGAGGAGCATGGGAGGAAATGAGGGAGGGATGGTGGAATTGGGAGGGAATGAGAGAGGGGGCTAAAGCTGGGAGAAAAAGTTAATAAATGGTAATTAATACAAAAAATAAAAATTAAAAATACTCTCTAAAATTATGGATGTATATCTTAGGCAGGTTTACAAGACAAGGATAGGTGCAGCCAGAGCTTGAGGGCCAGTAACACACATTAGATCAACCTCCAATAGACTAGTTATCCTGTAAAGTCATAAAAGCATTCAAAATAAACTAGAGAAAAAAATGCAACTTAAAGCAAATACATATATCTTCCTAGTGAATGTTGTATTCGCTTGAATCTTTTTCTGCATGTGTTTCTCTCTCTCTCTGTGAAACTCCTATTAAACTAACCAGAGGGCTGTCCTATGTAAGATATTATTCATAAGCCTCTTCATTTTTGAAAGAGTTCCAATAAAAATAATGGTTTGTGTTTGGAGATAGCTAATGGAAAGACATTGTCATTGTCAATAATAAAATGGCAGGTCTTGTGTCCATTGAAAACACTTTTAGTTATATACAACACAGCTAAATCCTATGATGCCTATAGAAATATATTTGTCCTTTCCTCTTTTTATGTTAGATTAAGAAAGCAAATAATCTGAAGTGCTATGCTGTTATTAAAATAAAAAGAATGGTTTAAATACATGCTAATTTATTCAGAATTGTTCTGCATTTGTCAAATGGTTTTTACTTACCCTGGGCCCATGGAGGATCACAGAGACTGAACCACCAACCAAAGAGCTAGCATGTGCTGGACTTAGGCCCTCTACACAGATGTAGCAGATGTGTAACATGGTGAACATGTGGGACCCTTAACAATGGAAGTAGGAGCTATCTCTGACTTGTTGCCTTCCCTGCCTTTTGGTCCCTTTCCCCTAGCTGGGCAGACTTGTCTGGCCTCTATGGGAGAAAATGTGCTTAGTCTTGTTGATACTTGCTGTGCCAGTGTGGTTTAGTATCCCATAGGGCCTCCCATCTCTGAGAAGAAGGGGAAGACAGAATGGGAGGAGGGGACATGAGGATGAGACTGGAAGGAGAGGAGAGAGTCTGGGATCAGACTGTTAAGTGTTTAAATAAATAAAAGAAAAAGTAAAAGAGAATTAGATTTTACTGACTTCTGACAATCTGCATGGTACTTTGATAAAGATTTTTATAGAAGAATCAGTAGTTAGATCGTCATACTGTGTTCACACATTTGAGCTCCTATAATTTGTTTCCATGCATCAAATGCAAAATACTCATACATATATGCTCTCCTACTTTCCTTGTAGACAATTGCATAAAACAACAGGAATATAAAGTTTGTCATTGTTGCTTAACTATTCTGAGACAATACCTGGTCATTTTCCAATACACATGCTTCTATAATCTAAGTTCAAAATGAGACTCTAGTGGTGCAATTATAATGGTAAGTAAATTACAAAGAGTTGAGAGCATTACTAAGGCTAACACTTAAAAAGTTAGCCGTTAAGCCTCTTCATTAGGTTCTTTATTTAATTGGAGTTGCAGAAATCCTGTGAATAACATGAAAAAATGTTACTGAGACTGTATAAATTAAGAGAATAAAGGAAGGTAAAATGAAAGAAAAATTGTTGCTATACACCAAAGCAAATAGAATGGCTTTGTGGAGACTCTGCTCTCGAATCTGAATCAAAAATCTAAATTTAGGTAAGCAAAGACATATATTTAATAATTTTTCCCCTTTTTATCTCATCTGTATTTACCTTTTAAAGCAGAATGTGGTTGGGCACTATTTCCATTCACAAACAAGACCAAGGGAAGAAGCTTAGGGTTTGTTCTCAGTACTTTGAAAAAACAAGCTACAAGGGGAATTCCTGTCAAGTTGCTTTAACTTGTGTTCTTCTAAGACTACTAGTACATGTAGAATTAAAACTACAGGGGATGAAAACAAATTATAACATGAAACCTAAGCCATCTTAATTTTTGTCCTTTCTAAACACGTGTATCTCATAACACTTAAAGTGACAAATGTACTAAGGAATCCAGCTCAACAGCCAAACACTTCAGAGCCCAAAGTTAACAGTAGGTTACATTATGTCTTAAACATTCCATAAACCTGTGGAATCAAACCTATAATATCACAGTATCACAAGTAGAAAGGAATTTTATCTTCCCTTAGTTTTCATGTCATAGAAGTAGACTAAGCCTCACCAGAAAACTATGTTTACACTTACCCTCATTCCTTCTAATAATATATTTTCCAGGATTTTTTGTTTATTTTTGTTAATATTTATAGAATCCATGGTATTTAATCATTCTTAAGGTGAAGACAACACTATAAAAGTTCCTGACAAGAAACAATCATGCCTCTTGTTTTCTTCCACCATAAATGAAAGCATTTGTCCAAGGTTAGTTTTGGCAGTAATAACAGATCCTACGTGGTACATGATCAGCTATAAATGGAACTGAATCTTATATAAAAATATAAGACTTCGGTTTGACAATTCTGTTAGTTTAGAACTAGACCACTGCCTACCCTTCCAGAGGACCTAGTATCCCCACAGAGCTCTCAACCACCCATAACTCCAGTTGCTGGAGTCTTATATATCTTCTGATTGATATGCACACTGTATGAATATGTGCAGAAACATACATGTAGGTAACACACCAATGCACTTAAAATATGAATAAATAAACTTTTAAAAAAGAAATTGTGATAGTTGCAAATCATAGTGGGCATGTAGCAAAGTATTTGAACTACCTTGCATCCAAGGAAATCCTATGTCAACCTCAAAAATTAATAAATATTAGGGCCAGAAAGCTGAGCTGGAAAACAAAAGATCAACATATGGAGCAAAAATGAATATATCAGAGAAGAAACTGTTCTCTACACTGGACCTAAGTCAAGATGTTTGCTGTTTTTACTGAAATAAACATTCTTTTTTGCCATAAGAATCCACTGGACAATTTAAAAGTTGAATTAGGAATAAAGGGGCAGATCATTTGTAGAGGACTGTCTAGTATGCAAGAGTTCCTTGCTTCCTTCCCCTCATTAGAGAGAGAGAGAGAGAGAGAGAGAGAGAGAGAGAGAGAGAAACTGTTGAGCCTAGCTAATGTGATTACTGTGTGAAAATGCAATCTAAATTCCAAGTGACAGCCTAGCTTTGTAGATCTTCAATGACATGAGGTAACTGAGATGAAAAAAAAATGAAACCTAGGGTTTGCCACATACCAAGTAATGAGATAACCTCAAGAAGAAATAGAATGTCTACTATTCTTAGAAAATTGAGCAATCTAAGGAGTCTAGAAAAAAAAAAAACATATGGACATGAAAAAAGAAAGTGGAAAGTGGAGTTCATGTTTGTCACCCATAAGGAAGGTAATGCTTGGAAAGCCACAGGGAGAAAGGAGAAATGTATTTCTTCACTACAAATCTCTCAGAAATATTTCAAAGTACAAAATCACCAAAACGCTCTTTCTCTTCCCAGCTCAGAATGCTTTGTCAGACAGAAAATGACCTGATGTTATTCTCTCAAACACTGATGATATTAGAATGTAGGCACCTAAATTTGTCTTGTGAAACTTTCAATTCTCAGTTTCTTCAGGACAAAGTACGTCTATGTCTAAGTGAAACAATCCCTTTCTAAGCTCTACTTGTTTCACATAAATACGGGACTTGATATATTGTGCTATAAATTAAGTGGGAAAATAAAAACAGGGTTCTGTTGCTGTTACTCAGCATACAGGAGGCTCCCTCTGAATGGTTTATGGGAAGGACGGAGCATATTAGTCACAAGTTATTAGCACAGTCACCTTAACAGAAAGAAGCACAGGACACAATAAGGTAGAATCATGGAAAATACAGTTGTAGTTTGTGTTGCTGCAAGATAAAGTTACAGTGTTCCAAGACGATGCTCTCACATCCATTCACAGACTTACAGAACAGATGTCAGAAACCATGGAACAAAGTTTTCCTGAGAATACGAGCTGCTGCACAGTGACTTTTTAATAGTACTTTATCCCATGTTACCAGAAAATTACCTGCTATTGTGAGATCTCTAAGCCTCACTTCAGCTGTGGTAGCAAAAAGAAAAAAGAAAAGGACAGTGTATGTTGTAGCAAGGTACAATGGAAGACTTAGATATACAGGTCCAGAAACTAAAAGACATTGACCTGGTTGTAGAAGTGATATTCTTTGCCATGGGCTGTTAATGCCACTAGCTGCTTTTAGCACATATTTTGACAAATGTTTGTCTTTTGCCGGAAACATAACAGCTAATTTCCTTTCTTTCTATTCATTCATATTCACAATGCATTAGTTAAATATCTTTTTTTTTTACAAATTAAAATAAAATAAAAAAATAAAAGGAAAATGCCCACTTAGCTAGGCATTGTAGACAGTTTGAAGACGAACAAGAAAGACACTGTTCCTCTCTTAAAGGACTGGAAAATTCCTCAGGGTGATGAATGAATAAATGCAAAGCTCTCTTGGGCAAGGTGGAAAGCAGATATGATCTAATAATGCTGCAGAAGCACATGCTGAGAAAAACGAAAGATAAGTTTAGAAGGCCTTTAAAGGAGTGAATGTTTGAACCAGATATTATATGAAATGGGCACTTCAGATATAAACAAAAACATAACATCAGTGCCTTGTGTGATGTTTGGTAAGAAAAACCACCTAATAAGGTTCAATGGGAAGAGTCTGGAATTTGTCAGGGGTGACTTTCGGGAGCATTTCAGAGAGCTTTGAAAGTCATATTAAAGGGCTTAAACATTGTTTTTGTAGGCAACAGGTAACTCATGGATATTTCTGAGCAGCAATCAGGGCCTCGTAGTATAAGTCTATACTCCTATCTACTCAAGAAATTGAGGCAGGGGAGGTGAAAAGTTCAAGGCCTGTGTGTGCTACATACTGAGTTCAAGGCCAGGAAAACTTAATGAGACCCTATCTCAAAACAAAGCAGAAAACAAAAGTTGAGTGGTAGAATACTTGCTTAGCATGCATGGGGCTCTAAGTTCAATCTCTAGTACTAAAAAGAAAGAAAAAGAACATACAGAAAAGAGGGGGGCAGAAACAGAACACAAAACAAATCATGAAACAAGATTCGGAATAAGAAAGAGAAGAAGAAGCAAAGCCAAGAGATGTTGAAGATATGTAATTTTCAAATGTGTCTTATGATGGGCTAAGAGGAACACAAGGGATTATGGTGACATATGGTTGATGATTTCAGCCTGGTTGATGAGAGAAATTATGTCACAAACAGGTAAAGAACACAAAAAGAACAAAGGTTTGGGGAGTATTTATGGTGTGTGTGTGTGTGTGTGTGTGTGTGTGTGTGTTTATCAGATCTGAAGAGGAGCCCATTTTCCAAATGTACATTTAAACAGCACAAGGACTTTACAAAAATGAAGATGGACTCAGTAACGAATTAGTTGAGCTTGAAGTCTTACATTGATAGAAAGCTCTGAGAAAGACAATGTCGTTTACCCACTCAGATCACACTTTAAATTATGCAGAAGACGGTCAAATGAGCATTTTCAAAAGATTTTAGTAGGAGATAGCATGCTTGTCTAGAAGACATATCAAGAGGCCAATGGAAAACTAAAAGTGTATGCATGAGGAAATATAGTATAATGTCAGCCAGATATCTTTTAAATTAGTAGTTTTTAATATTACTTTCCATTTTTCTTTACTAATAACCCATACACAAATATGGGTTATACTCACTTCTCAGATTCACACACATAAAGAGAAAACTTTTAACTGAGTTATTATTCTCTCTTTTCAAATAAGAGCTGATAAATACCTAAGAATCCTGGTGTAGGTCAATATCTATGTTAGCAAATTGAGATGGAGAGCTGAGAAATTAGTACTTCTTCGGGAATATTTTTAGAGACAGGGCATACATAATTGATTCCATCTTGCTCTTTGCTGACATTCTCCATTCAGTTTCATAATAAATTTAATCAAGTAGAAAATAACTGGTTCTCGCAATTCTCAGGAAAAAAACCTCCAAACTGCTTGCATATGGTACCCCATTATTCATTTGTGTGTAAATTTCTCTGTCAGCTATACTACTTTGCACAATGTACTATAATTCAAATTGTTTACTGACTTGGAGTCTTCTCTAAAGGCCTGGACCATGTGTAAAGATACAGATGGATTAAACTTAATGGACAGAAAATGTACAATGAAATGATAAAAATATTTACCATTACACAACTTCTCAGGAAAATTATGGATTTTCATTTAACCAAAGATTTGCTTCTATGCTCTCCAAATGACAGGACATCAAAACAGCCACAATTCCTACTGTGTAAATGTGACTCTGAACTCTTTATTTTGTGCTCTTTCTTCAGAAATATCAAATCTTCCCTATGCAGTTACCTGGCATGTGGGATATTAACTGCCAAGGAACTGTGTGACCAAAAAGCTGAATGAAAGGGGCAGGAAGAGGTTCCATGTGGATAATAAGCTGGCAAAGCAGTGTGAAACCCATCTCAAGCATGCACTGGGCACTTGAAGGAAAAATTTCAGAGCCTTAAAGGTGACATTTTCCCTGGCCTTTAGTTTTCAGAAAATCCCCTGCAAATTCATGGCAGAGGCTGGGGAAGGAATGATGAGCCTGTTTCCAAAGCCTGTCTGACAGACTTCAGATTTTAAGTATTCATATTGGGCTTAAAAATATGCTACTCACCAGCTCTTTCAATTGCAGCCCAAACGGTTTGCCTTTCAAAGAAATGATTGGAGACTGGTTGAGAAAACAGCAGGCACTCAACAACTATTATGAATGAGTGAATGAACGGAATGAATGTGTGAGGTAGTGAATGAAAAGCCCCAAACCCTAAATCTGCACATGACCAGGAATGTGCATTTACCGAGGGAACTATTTCATCTCAATTTGCCGGTACTAATCTCTGGCCTCAGATAGTTCATATGATGTATTTTCTCATCAAGTCGATTCACGCTTATAAATGTAGTTTTATTCCCAGACAAACCCCATTACAAGAAGAAAAAATGGATTGCAGTTTTCTGTCCTCTTTCTGAGTCTTTGAATCTCTGGTTCAAATGAGAAGCCCTTTCCTCTTGGCTGTAGTCCAGTTTTGCAACAGTCCAAGAAACATTCAGCTGCATTAGAATTGGTCTCAGCATATTAAAGCCCATAACCCGAGGGAAACTTGAGAGAGACTCAAAAAAGGAGTGATGAAACCTCTTTGCCACTACCTAAACCCATTTCACTTGAATTTGTACAGACACAGTTTTCTTTTCCTTATTCTTTTTATATAATGTAAGTTTAAGCTATACATATATAGACAAAGGAAAATATTGTTATATTCAACTTAATTTTCAAATCTATCAATTTCCATACTTACCTTTCTTTTATGTACTTGTGCAGAGGGTATGGAAAAAAACTATCTTTGCAATAGTTTCATTCTACAATACTTGTGTTCTTCTCAATCTTGGTCAGAGATGATAATTTTTTTTAGTTCATTTATAGTATAATTACATAATTTCTCTCTTCTCTTTCCTCCTTTCAAACACAGCCTTACATGCCTTTTTACTTTGCTCTCCTTCAAATCCATGACTATTTTTCACTAATTGTTATTGCATATTCATTTGTTTATTTATGTGTATACACATATATACTTAAATATAGACTGCTCAATTCATATACTGCTACCTGCATGTACATCTTTATGATGAAAATGATTCACATTAAGTAGGGAGTTAACCCATGGGAAAAACTACTAAAGACTATAGAATAAAGAATTTCCAAAAAGAAAACAAAATAAGTTAAATCCAAACATTTGAAGATAATAGCTTAAATATAGGATAATTTGATGCAAAGATTTTATTTTGCTTCTCACTTGTTGAATTCATTTGGTGTTTCTGATTGTTTTTGTTTTGTTGTTTTGTCATTACTATTTTTTGATACAGATTCTCATTGTGAATCTTTGGCTACTTTGGAGTTTACTGTGTAGGGAAAACTGGCCTAGAACTCACAGAAATTACCTGCTTTTGCTTCACAATGGCTAGGATTAAAGGCCTGTGCCACCAAGCCTGGTTCAAAATAATCCTTTTAAAATATAACTTTCTCTGTTTTGTCACTCGCCCCTGGTGATGCAGCCTTGGTAGGTTGTGGAAGAAGAGGATCCAGGTTCTTGCTATTATGAATAAAGCTGCTACAAACATGGTTGAGCAAATGTCCTTATTATGTACTTGAGCCTCTTTTGGATATATGCCTAGGAGTTTTATGGCTGGATCTTGAGGAAGCACTATTCCTAATTGTCTGAGGAAACGCCAGATTGATTTCCAGAGTGGTTGTATAAGTTTACATTCCCACCAGCAGTGGAGGAGGGTTCCCCTTTCTCCATAACCTCTCCAGCATGTGTTGTCACTTGAGTTTTTTATCTTAGCCATTCTGATGGGTGTAAGGTGAAATCTCAGGGTCATTTTGATTTGCATTTCCCTGATGACTAAGGACGTTGAACATTTCTTTAAGTGTTTCTCTGCCATTCTATATTCCTTTATTGAGAATTCTCTGTTTAGCTCTGTACCCCATTTTTTAATTGGATTACTTGATTTGTTGATGTTTAACTTCTTGAGTTCTTTGTATATTCTGGATATTAGTCCTCTGTCAGATCCACAGGGGAGATACAAAGTGAATAAAGTGTAATTAATAAAGAATTAAAAAGTAAAAAAAAAATAACTCACAAAAATAGACAGTCCTGATGAGACTTAATGAGGCATGGGCAGATGGCAATACTGGAGTACTCACCCTTTCAATGGACTAGGGGAAAAGAATAGGAGGAAGAGGGAGGGAGGGTGGGATGGGAAGAGTTGAGGGAGGGACCTTCAATAGGGATATATAATGAATAAACTGTAAAAAAAATAAAAATAACAATTAAAAAGAAAAAAGCAAAAGAAATGAAATAAAATATAACTTCTGAAAAGGACTATAAAATTTCTTACAAGTTTAATTGTAAATGTGGACATCTGAGCTCAGAATGTAATATGTAAATAAGATAAAAGAATGCAGCAAATGCTTTGCCTTAAAGATTAATACAACTACATGGTAACAAGTATAAAAACTATTATGTCCACTTAACTTAAGTTAAACTCTAAGAGGGAGAAGGTAGTCCCAGGGTTTCAGTGACTTTGGATAGGTTATCTGAGGACCACCCACTGTCAGTCTGGCACTCACATCTCACTTTTGTCACTTCCCTTGCCAATTTGGGCTCAGAAAAACATTGCTCTTGAGAAGCCTCTCAATCACATTCACTCAGGACAAAGATTCTGACCAGCTCTAAGGGATTCCTGAGAATTCCTGAAGTGGGGATAAGCAGACTTGAAGGGATCACCGAAAGAAGAGGGAGGTGAATGGTGTGTCTGTGTGTATACAGTAGGTTGAACTAAAGAAGTCCTGTGCTACTGCAACAGGATGGGGCAGCATGACCCCTCTCCTCTGGTCTCCGGTTTGGGCTGTTTGTGCATGGCAGGGCTGTGCCATCCTTGCTGAAAATAACTGTTCCAAATAGGTTTTCCTGCTGTGCTAAGGAAAATAACTGTTCCAAATAGGTTTTCCTGTCACTGCTAAGTGACGCAGTGGACCAGGCAAGGAGGCTGTTCTGGGCTCAGTGTCTGTCTTTGATACTGACAATTTGCTACATCAACTTACCTTTGCAGACACAAAGCATCAGATGATTAGCTATTAACAGCAAGGCATTTTCTCGCTCATTACAGCCTGTACTGTAAACTGTCCAGAGATGCAAGGAGCCCTGTAATGTAGAAATCATTTCTGGACGCTTTGGGAGAAAATGCAATTATTTTCCTTCCTGTCAGTGTTTCCAAACTCACCTAGAGATAAGAGCACCCCATTAAAATGGACTCATCTTCTTTTGAGTGAGGCCAGTGGGTGATCTTCTCTGACCTGGGGGTGGGATACTTGTCCTTGACTCCTCATGCTTGGGAGACAGGGTCACCAGAGACAGGGTCACAGTAATTAGACAGCACTGAGTCACTGTCACTTGCATGCTTGTCGCAAGAAGAGAAAACTTTTCAGAGAAGAAAGTGAATGCTTCAGGCCCAGCCCACCCTTTCACCAGTGGCCAGAGCCCTCGTGAGCCTGATTGCCACAGGCCCTTTTGCCTGCTTTGCTCTTGGGCATTTCTCAGGCTCCTTTGCTTTGGGGAAGCTCATGGGTTAGATCTACCTAGCCACAGATCTTGCCCAGAGAGACACTGTGGAGACACTTGCCCAGAGAGACACTCCACCTACACTGGTGCTGACACCTTTGCCTATGAGCAAAGCTTTCAGCCAGTATGGCTCTGAAGCAGCATTGATGAGGGTGGCAGCTGACCCATCTTGCATATCATGCTAGGCTTTGTTCTTGCCAAAAGAGGCTGAGTGTCATTCCTTTACCCAATCTTACAACCTCTCTGTTCCAAACGAGAACTAGGCAAATATTATTGTTTTCTCAGTGTGATCTGTAACTCATAATTTCAGTATCAGCATCCTAATATGTCACATGAAAGCCAGTTGGCATCATGAGACATCATATCACCATCCAAGATGGATATATATATAGAATGTATGAGCAGGAGAACCCCACTTTTTTTGCATCCTCCTCCTCACACACATCCATACCCACACACAAATGGCCACACACAGTTTGTTTTTCTTGGTTAACCCCTCTTCACCAACCCACATAATGATGGAGTCTCCCTTGCATTGGTGTCCAAGAAATGCTTGAGAATAGCAAGTTTAAGGCAAGTCATCACTAAACAATAATGTCAATAAAGGAAAGAAACAAAAACCAAAAAAAGCAAAGTTGGCAAAGGAAAATAGTAGAAAAGACTTTTGATTGTGGGATGTGTAACTGAATCTAACATGCAAAGGCCATAGTTTCAATGCCCACCAATAAAAGAGTAAAAATATAAAGCTTAAATTTACAGTAGCACTTAGCAAACATGACATCTTACTGGAAAAAAATTTTAACACAATTTTTCTTGATTATTTTATTAAATTATTATTTAATTTATTATAATTAATTAATTGATTAATTAATTCACATTGTATCTTGGTTTTAGTCCTCTCCATCATCTCCTCCCATTCTACTCACACTCCCTCTTCTCCCCCTATACCCCTTTCCCTAGTCCAGTGATAGGGGAGGACCTGCGCCCCTTCTATCTGACGCTAACCTATCAGGTCTCATCAGGACTGGCTGTACCATTTTCCTCTGTGGCCTGGCAAGGCTGCAACCCTCAGGGAGAGAGGTGATCAAGGAACTAGCCACTGAGTACATGTTAGAGAAATTCCCTACTCCCTTTACTAGGGAACCCTTTTGAGACTGAGCTGCCTATGGGCTACATCTGAGCAGGCAGTCTAGGCCCTATTGTCTTGATTACTGACAGGCCATTCCAGCAAAATTACTCATTTATTATTTAGAAAATGCAATTAACAGGCAGTGATGGACATAAATTGAATTCTGTAGACAACCATTATAGATTACTAATTATTCTCATGCATATGTGGGACATTTATGAATATTGACTGTACTAAAGTCAACATAAATTCAAATTTGCAGAGAATTGGTATCTAAATCATAATAAAGTTTGATGTCAGTAATGAAAAAGAAGAAAATTTAAATTCTTTCCATTTGAAAATAGAAAAGTCAAACTTTAATTCAAGTAATATTTTTAAAAAGTAACAATTGTGTGTGGGGGATCCAAGATGGCGGCAAACAATGTGCACCTTAACTGAGAGGCAGAGGATCTGAAAATTTGAAATTGGTGAGTGGAGGGGCAGCTGAAGCCAGAACATCAACATTGAGGCTTCCTGTGTGAGAGGGGACAACACGTGAGCTGAGACCATTTAGATCCAAGTCACCCACAGACTTCTCTGGGGACTGAGAGTGGTGAACATTTGATCCGCCTACACTTCCCCTTGTCAACCCTCCCTCCTCCTCAGTGGAGGCAGCCCACAGTGCCCTTGGCTCATAGCACAGAACTCACTGCTTAGGCAACTGAGGCAGCAGAGGTGGGCCTCCTAGTTCCTCAGCAGCGGTTGCCAGCTGTACATGACTTTCAGGTCCTGGGTCCACAAGCAGCTGTATGGCCCTTCAGGGCCTCCCAGCCAGTGACTGTACCTTCTGCCCAGTCCCTCAGTGGCAGGCAGCCAGTGGTATGGGATGCTCAGCTCCACTACGTCTGCCAGGCCACCTAGGTCAACCAGTCCTTTGGGCCATCCGCAGACTACTGTAGGGGCTCCCCAGGACTTCCTAGGAGTTATCTGTACTGGCAGCCTTCCAGTTCTGCTGCTGTGGCTGGACTCCCAGTGGACTGTTTTACCGGCCTCTAAGTTCTGCTGTTACAACAACACTGAGCTGACTACACCCACATTTGCTTTAGTAGGCCCTAATCTGAGAATAGAGAAGAGGGGGAACTACTGTGCTTTCTGATTAGGCCTACTAGAGAGTGAATGAACCTTCAAATGCGTGCCTGCAGAGCCCCAGATCCAGGGTCCCTCTTTGCCAGCAGCCAGACATCAGATCCCTCCCACCCACATCCACACTGTGGGCAACATAGGGATTCTTGGGACAGTGTTCTCCACACTGAAGTCTCTGTTCTACAGGTCTACCAGTGGAGTCAAGATAAACAATGCCTGGATCCCAGACAGACCTGAATACCAGTGGCCTGTAGGAAACTGAGGTATTTAAGGAATTTGGCCATGCACATTGTGCCTGCAACACAGCCAGCACCCACAACTCCTCCTACCCCTGCCCAACCCTTTGCCCCACATTCTAGGCATCTATACGCTCTAACACCCTGTCCTTTAAGGCACATTTCCACGCACACACACAGACTTGGTCACCTGCATTTGTGCTTCTGCACCAGCAGACCTTCCTCCCTTAGATAAAGCTGAAAAACCAATTCGCACTCTCAAACCAGGGGACCTCTCTCATTGCCCTGAAGAATAATGCAGACACCAGAGAAAGATGGTACCAGCCTGAACTACAGAATCCAGGAACAAACAGTGAAGGTTACAGATAAGCAGATGGGCAGAGGTCTGCATAAGAACACATCCAACAAAAATCAGGACATCATGGCTCCACCGGCAACCACCAAAATCAATGGATATTTCAATTCATTGGAAACACAGGAATATGGTTTTGAATCAATGCTTATCCAGTTATTAGAGACACACAAAGAGGAAACAAACAAATCTCTTTGGAGACATAGCCACACAAGTGGGGGCAAATAAAGAGGCGATGAACAAAGCTTTCAAAGAAATAGCCACACAAATGGAGGCAAATAAAGAGGAAATTAACAAAGCTCTCAAAAAATACAGTCAAATACAGCCAAACAAATAGAGGCACAAGTAGAGGCACAATTACTGGCATATAGAGAGGCAAAGAACAACAACAACAAAAATAGAAACCATCATAGAAAGATAGGAATCCACATTCAAACAGATGAAAGAAATGGTACAAGGCATGAAAACAGAATTAGAATCAGTAAAGAAAACACAAACAGAGAAAACCCTGGAGATGGAGAACTTAGAGAAAAGATCAGGAACCACAAAGGTAAGCATCACCAATAGAATACAAGAGATGGAAGAGAGAATCTCAGATGTTGAAGATACACTAGCTGAAATTGATACTTATCTCAAAGAAATAGTAAAATCAGAAAAGTCCCAAATACAAAACATCCAAGAAATCAAGAACGTCATGAAAAGAAAAAATCTAAGAATAATAGGAAGAGATGAAAAAGAAGACTACAGGCACCAAGGTCCAGAAAATATTTTCAAGAAAATCATAAAAGAAAATTTTCTCAACTTAAAGAAAGAGAAGTCCATAAATATACAAGAGGCCTACAGAACACCAAATAGACTAGACCAGAAAAGAAAATCTTCATGTCACATCATAGTTAAAACACTAAAACTACAGAACAAAGAAAAATATTAAAAAGCATCAAGGGAAAAAGGCCAAGTAACATATAAAGGTAGACCTATAAGAATCACACCAGCCAAGGACCACTCATGGGGATGGCCAAGAACCCCTGCACAGAGGTAGCCTATGGCATTTCAGTGTCCAAGTGAGTTCCATAGTAATGGGGACAGGGACTGTCTCTGATAGGAATTGGTTGGCTTGCTCTTTGATCATCTCTCCCTGAGGGGGGGGGGCAGCAGCCTTACCAGGCCACAAAGGAAGACAATGCTGCCACTTCTGATGAGAACTGATAGACTAGAATCAGAGGGAAGGATAGAAGGACCTCCCTTATCAGTGGACTGGGGGAGGGGCATAGGAGGGGAAGAGGGAAGGAGGGTGGAATTGGGAGGGAATGAGGGAGGGAAATCCAGGGGGGAAAGAAAGTTAATAAATTGTAATTAAATATAAATAAAAAAATTCAATGCGAAAAAAGAAACAAAAATATACTATAAATACCAAACAAGTGAAAAGAATTCTCATGTCTGTTGGGTACATTATACATGTCTTCAGATTTCTCTTCTAATGAGAAGTGGAAAATGTATGGTTGATTCTTGATAACCCAAATTTAAAAAAAATTTTTTTTGAGAAAAACTTTTCCCTAAAATTATTTTAGGTTTTTGGCAGAAGTTATAGAAGTATTCTGTAAAGATCATTCCCAATAATGAAGCATAGCTAATGGACACAAATCCTGCTCTTTTGATTGATTATCATTATTCAAGTCATAAGAGGACTTCTGGTGTATTTTTTTAAAACACTTTTCATTTACGTTTCTTACATCTCTTTCTCCCTGCTCCACCCTAATCCCTTCCAACACCCCAACACCAGATTTAAAAAAAAAAAAAAGAATCACACCAGATTTCTCATCAGAAACTATGAAAGCCAGTAGGGCCTGGGCAGATGTCATGCAGACTTTAAGAGATCACAGATGTCAACACAGACTACTCTATCTACCAAAGTTTCAATCAACATAGATGGATAAAACAAAATATTCCATGACAAACCGAAATTTAAACAATACCTACACAGCAAACCAGCCATATAGAAGATTCTAGAAGGAAAACTCCAATCCATGAAAAATAACTACACCCAAAGAAAACATAGGATACAGATAATTTCTCAACAAAAATTAAAAGAAAACAAGCAATGAATCACAGTAACAACACTAACTCCACAATAAAGGGAAGTCACGTTCATTGGTCACTATTATCTATCAATATCAATGGACTCAATTCTCCAATAAAAAGACACAGACTAAGAGCATTGTTGCAAAAACAGGATCCAACATTCTGCCACATCAAAGAAACACACCTCTGCAACAAAGATAAACACTACCTCAGAGTAAAGGGCTGGGAAAATGTTTTTCAAGCAAACAGACCCAGAAAACAAGCTGTGATAGCTATCTTAATATCTAATAACATAGACTTTCAACCAAAATTAATCAAAAATGATGAGGGAGGCACTTTATTCTCCTCAAAGGAAAAATCCACAGGAGGACATCACAATTATGAACATCTATGCCTAAAATACAAGAGTGCCTACGTTTGTAAATGAAACATTATTAAAGCTTTAATCACACATTAATCCCAACATCTTAATAGTGGGAGACTTCAACACTCCACTCTCACAAAGGGACAGATCATCCAGACAGAAGCTAAATAGGGAAATAAAGGAATCCTAAATGAAATGGACCTAATAGGTAGCTACAGAAATTTTCATACAAATTCAAAAGAGTATACCTTCTTTTCAGCACCTCACGGAATCTTCTCCAAAGTACACCATATAGTTGGACACAAAGCAAGCCTCAAGAGATACAAGAAGAGTGAAATAATCCCTTGTATTCTATCTGACTACCATGGACTAAGGCTGGACTTCAACAGAAACAGAAATAGCAAAAAACCTACACACACATGGAAACTGAAAAACTCCCTACTCAATGACAGCTGGATTCAGGAAGAAATAAAGAAAGAAATTAAAGTCTTCCTAGAATTCAATGAAAATGAAGGCACAACATACCCAAACCTATGGGACCCAATGAAAGCAGTGGTAAGAGGAAAATTTATAGCACTAAGTGCCTTCAAGAAAAAATTGGAAACATCTCACTCAAGCAACTTTATGACCCATTGATAGCCCTAGGGGGAAAAAAAAGAGAAGCAGACACACCGAAGAGGAATACACAGCTGGAAATAAAACTCAGGGCTGAAATCAATAAATTAGAATCAAATAAAACTATTTAAAGAAACAATGAAATGAAGAGCTGGTTCTTTGAGAGATTCAACAAGATAAACAAACTCTTAGCCAAACAAACTAAAAGGCAGAGACACACCATTCAAATCAACAAAATCAGAAATGAAAAGTGGGACATAACAACAGTCATTGAGGAAATCCAAAAAATCATTGTGTCTTACTAAAAAAGTCTATATGCCACAAAATATGAAAATTTAAATGAAATGGACAATTTTTATGATAGAATCCACTTAACAAAATTAAATCAAGATCAGTTAAATAGATTGAATATTCCTATATCACCCAAGGAAATAGAAGCAGTCATCAAATGTCTCCCTTCCAAAAAAAGCCCAAGGACAGATAGTTTCTAAGAAGAAGTCTACCAGACATTGAAAGAAGGGCTATCTCCAATTCTCTTCAATTTATTCCACAAAATAGAAACAGAAGGATCTTTACCAAACTCATTCTATGAAGCCACAGACACCTTGATACCTAAAACATACAAAGACCCAACAAAAAAGAGAACTTCAGACCTATCTCTCATATGAACTTTGATGCAAAAACACTCAATAATATACTGGCAAATGGAATGCAAGAACATATAAAAGATATCATCCACCATGACCAAGTAAGCTTCATCCCAGACATGCAGGGGTGGTTCAATATATGGAAAGCCATCAATGTAATCCACCATATAAAGAAACTGAAGGAGAAAAACCACATGTTCATCTCCTTAGATGCAAAAAAACATTTGACAAAATCCAACACCCTTTCATGTTTAAAGTCTTGGAAAGATCAGGGATACAAGATATATACCTAAACACAGTAAAAACAATAAACAGCAAGCATATAGCCAACATCTGTCACTGGCCAGCAGTGATACCTGAATACCACCTGAGAGAGGGCTGGGAGAGAGAGACAGGGCGACACAGAGAAGGACACCATGTCTACGTGATGATCTAGGAGTCGATTTAATGGACATCAGGTTAACACTTAAGTAGGCAAAAAAGTACAAGCATTTTCTCATGTAGGAGCTTTACTTGGTCAAAACATAGGAGAGCTCACTCAAGGTTACACAGAGCCTTCTGTCTGGTTACTATGGTTGCACAGAGTTTCTCGGGGTCACAGCAGTCTGCTGTAGGACCACCAAGGTCAGTTTATGAGAGACTGGACTTTGGAAAATAGCCAAAGTTGAGAGGCCGAATTCCACTGCTCAGATGCCATTAACTCCAAATTTGCCATTAACTCCAAAAAGGCTGCCACAATTCCTCCCTTTCGAATTAAAACAAAGGGACCATGCCTGTCTTACGTGTGGGTGATTCCTGATAAATATCTTACCCATCATGGGAGAATCCCGCTTATAGTGGGATTTCCGTGTTGATAAATATCCGATCACCCAGAACCCGTTATTGACTAACTGACCCATCACACAGGAAAGGAGAGGTTAAAGCTGACATTTGAGCTGGGCAAGGCAAGCCTCTACATGGGGCAAGGGAGTCACAGCATGCTGCTGTTTCAATGGCATTAAATCTAGCTTGGTGGTGTTGAGGTAAGTGGACACATCTGGCAATGACAAAGATGAATAGTACCGGGGGCGGAGCCAAGATGGCGACTAGCACACACAGTTTCCGAGCTGTGGAAGAGATAAAGTTCTGAGTTGATGAGTGGAAGAACTTCTGAAGCCAGGGAAACAACGGAGAGACTTTCTAAACAACAGGGAACATCGCAGGAGGTGAAAACCTTGCTCTCGGGTCACCCAGGGACTTGTTTGGGGAAGGTGAGAAACGATCCTTTAATCTCTCTGCACTCCCCTCCCCCAGACCTCCCTCCTTCTCGGCACAGCTGACTCGCCTTTCTCAGCGCAGACCTAACTGCCTGGGGCCTGCAGCCACTGAGGCGGAGCCCCAAGCCCTTTATTGGCAAAGGCCAGCAGTACTGTGTCTCGGAGCCCCAGATTCGCGCGGTGGCTGCACCATCCTCCCAGGGCCCGAGTCTGCTAGACACCATACTAGCTCCACAGGAGCGCCATCACTGATGGTACGGCCCGCTCAATCCCACAGTGACAGAGAATACGCTATATACTCATTAAAACCAGGTAGAAACGCCATACAAGCTAGACACACCAGGCGCTGGGCCTCCGAATCTTGGAGAGCACAGTGAAGAGACCCCAGGACTTCCCAGAAAGCATCTGGACTAGCAACCCAGTCTCCAGTTACAGCGGGACTTTCTAACCTGGCGGCGGAGCAGCACTGAGCTGGCGGGGCACATCAGCCCTCCAGTTTAAGACTAACCAGGGCCAAACCAGAGAACAGAAAGCCTGGTTACCTCGATTCCTATTGACGTGACCACCCTGAAATCTCCAGCTGCAGCAAGACTTCATAACCTGGCAGTGACAGCAGCATGGAACTGGCGGATCACATCAAAGAAGCAGGGCCAAACCAGAGAACAGAGAACCCAGATACCCCGATCTCTGCCAAGTGACCTGCCTGTAAGTGAGTGCACCCTTGAGAATCTGCAGCTCCCTTGATCCTGGGTCCTTCTAAAACAGAAGCCAGGCATCGAACCCCCTCCCACCCATATACCCACTTTGGGAAACAGAGGGGCACTTGGAACATTGAAGTTCCTGCTCTGTGGGTCTAATTGAGGAGTTAAGGCAGTTAATGCCAGAAATTGCGCTGCGATCATCACTAGCGCCTGCGACATATACATTGCAGAGCCCCTCCCACACACTCAACTGTTCAACATTAGCCATCACTCTGTCCCTCGAGACACACGCCCACGCCCACTTACACACACACACACACACACACACACACACACGCATCCACGCACGCTTGCCTTTGCCTCTGTTTGCGCCTGCGTACTTTCCTCCCACAGGTACAGCTAGTCCTCAGCACACGCTAAGGACACGGGACCTCTCTCAACTTCCTGAAGAATTCTCCAGACTCGAGAGAGAGACAGTACCAGTCTGATCGGCAGAATCCAAAAACAAACAGGGAAGGTCTCAGATAAGCCAATGGCCAGGGGTAGGCGAAAGAACACTTCCAACATAAATCAGGACATCATGACTTCACCAGCAAACCCCAAAATCGATGGATACTCCAATTCATCAGAAGCACAGGAAAATGACCTTAAAGCCATGCTTGCTCAATTATTTGAGGCTCATAAGGAGGAAATGAACAAATCTTTCAAAGAGTTGACCAGTCAATTGGAGGTAAAGAAAGAAGAAATAGACAAAACCCTTAAAGAAACACAGGCAAACATAGCCAAACAAATAGAGGCACAAGTTGAGAAAAAATTAGTGGCATACAAAAAGGAAATGAACAAAGAAATAGAGTCCATCGTAGAGAGACAGGAATCCAAATTCAAACACATGAAAGAAATGGTGCAAGGCATGAAAACAGAATTAGAATCAATAAAGAAAACACAAAATGAGAAAACTCTTGAGCTGGAGAACTTGGAGAAAAGATCAGGAACCACAAAAGTAAGCATCACCAACAGAATACAAGAGATGGAAGAGAGAATCTCTGGAGCTGAAGACACACTTGCAGAAATTGATACTTCTCTCAAAGAAAAAGTAAAATCAGAAAAGTTCCAATCACAAAATATCCAAGAAATCAAGGATGCTATGAAAAGACAAAATCTAAGAATAATAGGAATTGATGAAAAAGAAGACTCCAGGCTCCAAGGTCCAGAAAATATTTTCAAGAAAATCATTGAAGAAAATTTTCCCAACTTAAAGAAAGAGATGTCCATAAATATACAAGAGGCCTACAGAACACCAAATAGACTAGACCAGAAAAGAAACACATCACGTCACATCATAGTCAAAACACTAAATCTACAGAAAAAAGAAAAGATATTAAAAGCAGCAAGGGAAAAAGGCCAAGTAACATATGAAGGTGGACCTATCAGAATCACACCGGACTTCTCATCAGAAACTATGAAAACCAGAAGGGCCTGGGCAAGTATCATGGAGACTTCTAAGAGATCACAAATGTCAACCCAGACTACTATACCCTGCAAAGCTTTCAATCAACATAGATGGAGAAAACAAAATATTCCAGGTCAAAACTTAATTACGCAATATCTACACAGCAAACCAACCCTACAGAAGATACTAGAAGGAAACTCCAATCCAATGAAAACAACTTCACCCAAGAAAAAAGGGCATACAGATAATATCCCAACAAAAATTAAAAGAAAACAAGCAATGAAACAAGGTAAGATCACCGACTCCATTACAAAAGGAACTAACGTGCATTGGTCACTATTATCTATCAATATCAATGGCCTCAACTCACCAATAAAAGGACACAGGTTAATAGAATGGTTGCCGAAACAGAATCCAACATTCTTTTGCATCCAAGAAACACACCTATGCAACAAAGATAAACACTACCTCAGAGTAAAGGGCTGGAAAAATGTTTTTCAAGCAAATGGTTCCAGAAAACAAGCTGGAGTAGCCATCCTAATATCTAATAAAATAGAATTTCATCCAAAGTTAATCAAAAAAGATAAGGAGGGCCACTATATTCTCATGAAGGGAAAAATCCACCAAGAGGACATCACAATCTCGAATATCTATGCCCCAAATACAAGAGCACCTACGTTCGTAAATGAAACATTATTAAAGCTTAAATCATACATTGATCCTAATACCTTAATAGTGGGAGACTTCAACACCCCACTCTCATCAAGGGACAGATCAACCAGACAGACACCAAATAGGGAAATAAAAGCACTCACAGAATCCCTAAATCAAATGGACCTAATAGATGTCTACAGATCTTTTCACCCAAACTCAAAAGAGTACACCTTCTTTTCAGCACCACATGGAACCTTCTCCAAAATAGACCATATAGTTGGTCACAAATCAAGCCTCAACAGATACAAAAGGATTGAAATAATCCCTTGTATACTATCTGACCACCATGGACTAAAGCTGGACATCAACAACAACAGAAACAACAAAAAGCAGACACGCACATGGAAACTGAACAACTTACTACTCAATGACAGCTGGGTCAAGGAAGGAATAAAGAAAGAAATTAAAGACTTTCTAGAATTCAATGAAAATGAAGGCACAACATGCCCAAATTTATGGGACACATTGAAAGCAGTGCTCAGAGGAAAATTTATAGCACTAAGTGCCTACAAGAAGAAATCCGTAACATCACATACAAACAACTTAATGTCCCAACTGAAAAACCTAGAAAAAAAAGAAGCAGATACACCCAAGAGGAGCAGACGGCTGGAAATAATCAAACTAAGGGCAGAAATCAATCAATTAGAAACAAATAAAATTATCCAAAGAATCAATGAAACAAAAAGCTGGTTCTTTGAGAAAATCAACAAGATAGACAAACCCTTAGCCAAACTAACTAAAAAGCAGAGAGAAACTATCCAAATCAGCAAAATCAGAAAGGAAAATGGGGACATAACTACAGACACTGAGGAAATCCAAACGATTATTAGGTCATACTACAAAAGCCTATATGGCACAAAATTTGAAAATCTAAATGAAATGGATAACTTCCTTGACAGATTCCATCTACCAAAATTAAGTCAAGATCAGGTAGAAAGACTGAATAGCCCTATATCTCCCAAGGAAATTGAAGCAGTCATTAACAGTCTCCCCTCCAAAAAAAAAGCCCTGGACCAGATGGCTTCAGCACAGAATTCTACAAGACCTTCAAAGAAGTACTAACACCAATTCTCCTCAAACTATTCCACAAAATAGAAATAGAAGGAACACTACCAAACTCATTCTATGAAGCCATAGTCACCTTGATACCTAAACCACACAAAGATCCAACAAAAAAAGAGAACTTCAGACCTATCTCTCTTATGAACATTGATGCAAAAATACTCAATAAAATACTTGCAAACCGAATCCAAGAACACATCAAAGATATCATCCACCATGACCAAGTAGGCTTCATCCCAGGTATGCAAGGGTGGTTCAACATACGGAAATCCATCAATGTAATCCACCACATAAACAAAATGAAGGAGAAAAACCACATGATCATCTCCTTAGATGCTGAAAAAGCATTTGACAAAGTCCAACACCCATTTATGTTTAAAGTCTTGAAGAGATCAGGTTTACAAGGCACATACCTAAAGATAGTAAAGGCAATATACAGCAAGCCTATAGCCAACATCAAACTCAATGGAAAGAAACTTAAATCAATCCCACTGAAATCAGGGACAAGACAAGGCTGCCCACTCTCTCCATATCTCTTAAACATTGTACTTGAAGTCCTAGCCAGAGCAATAAGACAACTAAAGGAGATCAAGGGGATACAAATCGGAAGGGAAGAGGTCAAAGTGTCACTATTTGCAGATAATATGATAGTATACATGAGCGACCCCAAAGATTCAACCAGAGAACTTCTTCAGCTGATAAACACCTTCAGCAAAGTGGCAGGATACAAAATCAACTCAAAGAAATCAGAAGCCCTCTTGTATACCAAAGACAAAAAGGCTGAGAAAGAAATTAGGGAAACAACACCCTTCACAATAGCCACTAATAACATAAAGTACCTTGGTGTGACTCTAACCAAGCAAGTGAAAGACCTGTTTGAGAAAAACTTCAAGTCTTTGAAGAAAGAAATTGAAGAAGATCTCAGAAGATGGAAAGATCTCCCGTGGTCATGGATTGGTAGGATTAACATTGTGAAAATGGCCATCCTGCCAAAAGCAATCTACAGGTTCAATGCAATTCCCATCAAAATACCAGCTCAATTCTTTACAGACATTGAAAAAAAGATTCTCAGCTTGATATGGAGAAACAAAAAACCCAGAATCTCCAAAACGATCCTGTACAACAACAGATCATCAGGAGGTATCTCCATTCCCGATCTCAAGCTGTACTACAGGGCAACAGTAATAAAAACTGCATGGTATTGGCATAGAAACAGAAAGGAGGATCAATGGAACCACATAGAAGACCCAGAAATAAACCCACACACCTATGAATACTCAATATTTGACAAAGAAGCCAAATCCATTCAATGGAAAAAAGACAGCATCTTCAACAAATGGTGCTGGACCAACTGGATGTCTACATGCAGAAAAATGAAAATAGATCCATATTTATCACCCTGCACAAAACTAAAGTCCAAGTGGATCAAGGACCTCAACATAAAACCAGATACTCTACATCAGTTGGAAAAAAAGTGGGAAACAGCCTAGGACTCATTGGCACAGGAGACAACTTCCTGAGCAGAACACCAACAGCACAGGCTCTAAGAGCAACAATCAATAAATGGGACCTCATGAAACTGAAAAGCTTCTGTAAAGCAAAAGACACTGTCATCAAAACAAATAGACAGCCTACAGATTGGGAAAGAATCTTCACCAACCCTTTATCTGACAGAGGGCTAATATCAAGTATATATAAAGAACTAAAGAAGCAGAAAAGCAACAAACCTAGTAATCCACTTAAAAAATGGGGAACAGAGCTAAACAGAGAATTCTCGAAAGAGGAACATCGAATGGCAGAGAAACACTTAAAGAAATGCTCAACCTCATTAGCCATTAGGGAAATGCAAATCAAAAGGACCCTGAGATTTCACCTTACACCCATCAGAATGGCCAAGATGAAAAACTCAAGTGATAGCACATGCTGGGGAGGTTGTGGAGAAAAGGGAACCCTCCTCCATTGCTGGTGGGAATGTAAACTGGTTCAACCACTTTGGAAGTCAATCTGGCGCTTTCTCAGACAACTAGGAGTAGTGCTACCTCAAGACCTAGCTATACCACTCCTAGGTATATACCCAAAATTTGCTCAAGTACACAAGGACATTTGTTCAACCATGTTCGTAGCAGCTTTATTTGTAATAGCCAGAACTTGGAAACAACCCAGATGTCCATCAACGGAGGAATGGATACAGAAATTGTGGTATTTTTACACAATGGGATACTACTCAGCAATCAAAAAGGAGGAAATCATGACATTTGCAGGCAAATAGTGGGATCTAGAAAAGATCATTCTGAGTGAAGTATCCCAGATGGAGAAAGACAAACTTGGTATATACTCGCTTATATAGACCTACAAGATATTATAAACATAACAAAATCTACACACCTAAAGAAGATAATCAAGAAAGTGGACACAGACGAATGTGATTAATCCTCATTTAGAAAGGAAAATGGGATGTGCATTGAACGTATGACAGGAGTCTACCACAAAAGGCATCTGAAAGACTCTACCTAGCAGTGTTTCAAAGCAGACACTAAGACTCATAACCAAACCCTCGGCAGAGTGCAGGGAATCATATGAAAGAAGGGAAGTCAGTATGATATGGAAAGGATAGGAGCTCTACAAGGACCAAATATATCCGGGCACAGGGTCTTTTCTGAGACTGACACTCAACCAAGGACCATCTATGGATATAACCTAGAACTTCGGCTCGGATGTGGCCTGTGGTAGCTCAGTAACCAAGTAGTTTTCCAAAGTAAGGGGAACACGGACTATTTCTAACAGGATCTCAAGGGCAGGCTGTTTGACACCCCCCCCCCCAGGGCAGGAGCAGTCTGTTAGGCTACAGAGGAGGACTTTGCAGCCAGCCCTGAAGGTACCTGATAAAACAGGGTCAAATGAAAGGGGAGGAGGTCCTCCCCTATCAGTAGACTTGGAAAGGGGCACGGAGGAGACCAGGGAGGGAGTGCGGGTTTGGGGAGGGAATGAGGGAGCACGATACAGCTGGGATACAGAGTTAACAAAATGTAACTAAAAAGAAAAATAAAATTAATAAAAAAACAAACAAACAAAAAAACAAACCAAACCAAAAACCAAAAAAAAAAAAAAAAAAAAAAAAGATGAATAGTACCAGACCAGCCAAACAAAGGTGTGCTAACATGTACAGGGAGAACAAGAGGGGATTGGGCACTAAGGCCTAAAAGTTTAATTTAGCCTTCACTGGATGAATCAGCTGCAGCAGGATCAGCAATATCATCACTTGGAGAATGATCTTGTTCCTTGAAGTAATCCACTTGTTGTACCAGTCTCTCTGGCAGCCACAAAGCAGCATCTTTAACCTGCAAAAAAACACAAACATATCCTCGTCCTCAAATTAAAATGGGTGGGTTCCATGACATGTATTATTCAAGGGGTCCCTCCATTTAACCATGGAGGTTTTAGGGTGCCAAAAATGTTTAGCTGCAGATTTGCCATGTTTGTGCAAAGTTAAAAATTTAAATTGAGCTCTGGATGAACAAGGAGGACATAATTCCCTCCATTTTGTCTTTTGTAAATATATCTTAATGGTGGCATGAGCATGTTTAACCATGCCTTGGCCCATAGGATTATAAGGAATACCTGTTACATGCTTAATATTTAATTTTTTACAAAAAAAATGAAAGGGCTTGTTGGTATAAGCTGTTCCATTATCAGTCTTAATTTGGTGTGGCATGCCAAGAACAGCAAATGCAGCCAAACAATGATCTATAATATGGTGTGCAGCTTCTCTAGAATGCAAGGTAGCAAAAATAAATCTTGTATAGGTATTAATTGTTACATGAATAAATTTTAAGTTTTAAAATTTTATAAAATGAGTCATATCCATTTGCTATAGCTGACCTGGGGTCAGCTCTAGGGGGGTTAACCCCAAGATGAGGTACTGGATAGAAAGCATCACAATTGTTATAATAGTTTAACAATTTTTTGGCTTGTTTTTTGGTAAGGCCATAAGTTAAACGTAAGGAGTGACTATTAAGATGATGTAATTTCTGAGCCAATTGAGCTTTTTGTACATGTGTTTCTTGAGCTAAGGTTATTAAGGCTTTATTAATAGTCTGGTTACCTAAAGCAAGAGGTCCAGGATGACCAGAATGGGCTCTAACATGAATAATAGCAAAAGGATTATGACGAGCCTGAATAAGTCCTTGAATCTGAGCAAATATTTGACTAGACCAAGTGGTAGAAAGAATCTGGCTTGCTGTCTTAGCTTAGGAATAGCTTGAGCCATATGAACACTATCAGTAAACAAATTAAAAGGCTCAGAAAAATGTTGTAAAACTGCATGGATAGCCATTAATTTTGCAAGTTGAGCAGATAACCCTGGAACTTGAAAAATAACTTTTTGTCTATTAACAGTATAGCCAGCTTTTTCTTTAGCATTACCAACAGAAAAAGTAGAACAAGCATTTTAAAGGTTTACTTTTAACTATGATAGGAAAAACAACCCTATGTAAAGTAAAAAATTGAATAATCTTATTGGAAGGGTAATGATTATCTAGTTGTAGCCAAATAAAGTAACCATTTATCTGAATTGGCATTAAGCCAATTAGTCTGAGCTTTACTATATGGTATAATAATTTTGGAAGGCTCAGTTCCAAAGTAAGCCTTTGCCTGGGTGCATCCCAACACAATGACGTGGGCAATAGCCTCATAATTAGGCAGAATAACTTTATTGGGACTAGCTGACAAGTGGATCCATAATAGAGGATTAAATTGTCATAACAATCCAGTAGG
Source organism: Psammomys obesus (assembly GCF_907164565.1). NCBI lineage: Eukaryota > Metazoa > Chordata > Mammalia > Rodentia > Muridae > Psammomys > Psammomys obesus. Next base: position 2,156,769 of record NW_026594184.1, on the reverse strand, counting down.
AGTTGACTGTTTGAAATACAAGTGATAGGAGAAGGATATCTTGATCCCAATGTGTTATAAATTGATTTTTTAAAGCCTTTATTATTATTAATAATGTATCTTGAGCCTCTGGAGTCAATTTGTTTTGGGAGGAAGTAGGAGCTAAATCCCCTTTAAGAACATTAAACAATGGCATAAGTTGTCCAGTAGTTAATTTTAGATATGGCCTAAGCCAATTTATATCTCCCAATAATTTTTAAAAATCATTAAGAGTCTTTAAATTTTTAATTTTTACTTTTTGATGTTTAATAGCCAGAGGAAATAAATTAAAACCTAAATAAATATCAGGATCTCTAATTTGTACCTTTTTTGGAGTAATTTTTAATCCTGCTTGGGACAAATCCTTAAATAGATCTGTATAGCAAGCCATAATATCTTGAGCTACGGGAGAGGCTAATAAAATATCATCCATAAAATGAATGATATAAATAGAAGACCATTTTTTCCGTACTGGACTAATAGCATTAGCTACAAATTGTTGACAGAAAGTAGAACTATTTGCCATGCCCCGTAGCAGCATACTCCAATGATAATGTTTCATAGGTTCCTTAAAATAATAGAAGGGAGACTAAAAGCAAATCTATGGCAATCCTCAGGATGCAAAGGAATGGAAAAAAAAGCAGTCTTTTAAATCTAAAATAATCTTGTAAGTGTTTTGAGGAATTCCATTAGGTGATGGGAGTACTGGTTGTAGTGTCCTCATAATTATTATAGTCTCATTTACCTTTTTAAAATCTTGTAATAATCTATGTTTGTTAGATCTTTTTTTTAATTATAAATATGGTTGTGTTCCATAGTGAGTTAGAGGGAACTATATGCCCTATACTTGTTAACAGTGATCTGAATATAACTCTCTCCAACCCTGGACTAGTATGGAGCTGCAGTCCTTTTATTCCTTTAAAAGAGCATAAGCAAACATTTTGCATTGAAGAATGTTCAGCTTTTTAAAGTGAAGAGCAACATATTTTATAGTTTCTTTTTTTTCCTGATATGATACATTGGAATAACTGCAGTTTTTTTTTTTTTTTAATTGGCTCAAAGAGCATGGCTTGATTTTACTTTGCAAAATTAATAAAATAAATACCAAGGTCTTTTGACCTCCCCCAAAGGGTTGAGAAACTGTTTTAAGTTCTTTGTTAGACTGTCCAATGGTTATTTAAATCAGCACCTCTGAGTCCGGCCCTGGACCATCGGAGCCAAACTCCATAAAAGATTTTAAAATAGAATTCAACTCCGATGGTCCAGGACCAAACTCAGAGGTGCCAATCCAAATGTCTCATGTCCAAAAATATTAGTATCGTTAGTCCAAGTCTACAGATAAACATACATAAGGAGATAAACATACACACATGCACATACATAAGGAACATAGAAACCTGACATTGCCACCTTGGAGAAACCAGAATACCCAAATACCAGGACTTGACCGCCCCTACCAGACACAAGTCCCACAGATTCCAGAAGGAGTGGACCCCCTCATGGGCCCCCTCCTTGGGAACTGGAGCGTCCTCTAGATTCCCTTGACCAAATTGGAAATTCTCCGAGCTTCCCCAGACCTCACGAGCAAACCTAAACCAGAAACCAAAACACACAGCCGGCAGACAAAAACAAACAAACAAACAAAGACAAAGACAAGAAACAACCGCAGTACCTGCTTTTTTAACATTTAAATATTTTTAAAACCTGTTTTTGCAATATTAAAACAAAGCATCCTCTTTAGGAGTGAAATCATAAAGCATGTTAATAATTTTAAAAGTCAAAACCAAACTTTAAAATTTATCAGTGCAAACAATCCAATTTTTTAAAACCAACACCAATTTAAAATGAGACTTGTCTTTTCAGTCTAAGAGGAAACAAAATTTATGGTAAGAGGTTTTATAATAATTTTTAACCCATATCACATAACAAAGATGAAAGAATTATATCATATGCCTTTTAAACATATGTGTTTACAGACCTTATAAACATATATGCATATATATATTCTAAACAACAGTTTGAATATAACCTTAAAATATATTTCATTACTTTTTTGATCTATAACCTAGATATATATTAACCGTTTAAGATGACCATATATTTAAACAGACAAATAAAACTCTTTTTACTGGCTTTAGCCATAATTTTAAGTATGATAGCCAAGAGCGGCTCAATATCAGCACAAAGTATAATATAACCAGTTAAGTTTGCTTTAGAAGAAGATATCAGAAGATGGAAAGATCTCCCATGCTTATGGCTTGGTAGGATTAACATAGTAAAATGGCCATCTTACCAAAAGCAATCTACAGATTCAATGCAATTCCCATCAAATTACCAACACAATTCTTTACAGACCTTGAAAGAAAAATTCTCACCTTCATATGGAACAACAAGAAACAACAAGAAACCCAGAATTGCTAAAACAATTCTCTACAGTAAAAGATCTTCAGGAGGTATCTCCATCCCTGATCTCAAGCTGTACTATAGAGCAACAATACTAAAAACTGCATGGTACTGGCATAGAAACAGACTGGTGGATCAATGGAATCGAATAGAAGACCCTGACATAAATCCACACACTTATGGACACCTGATTTTTGACAAAGATGCCAAATCCATTCAATGGAAAAAAGACAGCATCTTCAACAAATGGTGCTGGTCTAACTGAATGTCTACATGGAGAAAAATGCAAATAGATCCATATATACCACCATGCAGAAAACTCAAGTCCAAAGTCAAAGTTCAAGGGGATCAAAGACCTCAACTTAAGACCAAACACACTAAACCTGTTAGAAGAAAAAGTGGGGAAGAGCCTAGAACTTATTAGCATAGGCTACAACTTCCTGAACAGAACACAAACAGCACAGGCTCTAAGATCAGCAATCAATAAATGGGACCTCATGAAAATGAAAATCTTTTGTAAAGCAAACGACACTGTCATCAGAACAAAGGATGGCCTACAGAATGGAAAAGGGACTTCACCAACCCTATATCTGACAGAGGGCTAATATCCAGAATATATAACTAACTCAAGGTGTTAAACAGCAATAAATCAAGTAATCCAATTAAAAAAATGGGGTACAAGAGCTAAACTGAGAATTCTCTGTAGAGGAATATAGAATGGCAGAGAAACACTTCAAGAAATGCTTAATGTCCTTAGCCATCAGGGTGCAAATCAAAACGACCCTGAGATTTCACCTTCCACCCATCAAAATGGCTAAGATCAAAAACTCAAATGAGAGTCCATCCTGGAGAGGATGTGGAGTAAGGTAAACCCTCCTCCATTGCTGGTGGGAATGTAAACTTGTACAACCACTTTGGTAATCATTTTGGTGCTTTCTCAGACAATTAGGAATAGCACTTCCTCAACATCCAGATAGATTACTCCTAGGCATATATCCAAAATATGCTTAAGTACACAACAAGGACATTTGTTTAATGATGTTTGTAGCAGCTTCATTTGTGATAGGCAGAACCTGGAAACAACCTAGATGTTCCTCAACTGAGGAATGGATACAGAAATTCTGGTACATTCACACAATGGAATACTAGTCAGCAATTAAAAACAAGGAAGTCATGAAATTTGCAGGCAAATTGTTGGACATAGAAATGATCATCCCAAGTGAGGTATCACAGAAACAGAAATACACACAGGGTGTATACTCACTTATAAGTGGATACTAGAGATATAATACAAGATTAACCTACCTTGATTTCTTGGATGTTTTGTGTTTGTAATTTTTCTGATTTTACTTTTTCTTTGAGAGACATATCAATTTCTGCAAGTGTATCTTTTCTGCCTGAGATTCTCTATTCCATCTCTTGTATTCTTTGTGATTCCTGATCTTTTCTCTAAGTTCTCCAGCTCCAGGTTTTTCTGTTTATATCATTTTTTAATTGATTCTAATTCTGTTTTCATGTCTTGAACCATTTCCTTCATCCTTTTGAATGTGTATTCCTGTGTTTCCACAATGGCCTCTATATTTTTGTTTGCTTCTTCTTTATATGCCATTACTTGGGCCTTTACTTGTTTCTGTGTATTTGCCCTGTATTTCTTTGATACCTTTGTTCATTTCCTATTTATATGCCTTTAATATCTGAATAAACATAGAATAGCGATTATTTTCCCGTGATTCTGATGACTTAGCATCTTCACTGATTTTGGGGTTTGCTGGTGAAGCCATAATATCCTGATTTTTGTTGGATGTGCTCTTAAGCCTACCTCTAGCCATCTGCTTATCTGTAACTTTCACTGTTTGTTCTTGGAGTCGCTATTTCAGACTGGGTAGTTCTTTCTCTAGTGTCTGGAGTATTCTTCAGGAAGATGAGAGTGGTCCATCGGTTTGAGAGTGGATGTTGATGTTTCAGCTGTAGCTAAGGGTGGAAGATCACAGGCGAAGATGCATAAGTACAGTTGCACAAGCGTAATCGTGTGTGTGGAAGTGTGTTTTGAAGTATAGGTTGCTAGAGCTTGTAGATATCTGTAATGTGGAGCTTATGCGCAGGAGGTGGTGTGGGTGCTTCCCCTGTTTGTATGCCCAATGCATATGTGCAGGTGCCCTGAATACATCAGTGGCCTATAGGCCTGTCCTACTCACCTCCTGGTATTCAGATCTGTCTGGGTTCCAGGAATTGTTTGCCTGGACTCCACTGGTAGATCCATAGAACAGGGGCTTCAGTGTTGAGAATGATGGCTCAAGGTTACCTTTGTTTCCCACAGTGGATGTGTGGGTGAGAGGGATCCGATGTCTGGCTGCTAGTTATTGGGACTCTGGATCTGGGATTCTTCATGCACTCACTTGAAAGCTCACTTACTCACTAGCAGGCCTAATTGGAAAGCACAGGTGTTTTATCTGTTCTCTACTCTCAGATTTGGGCCTGCAGGGGAAAATGAGATTGTAGGAGATCCTTCAGCTCAGTGGTGTCCACTGTTTGTCTTCTGAGCCGAGGACCCTTTCTTGGGGATGCCACCTATGTTTTTTCAGTCACTGAGCTTGGAGGCTCCTCTTAGGGATAGCTGTCACCCCGCTGCTGCAAGCACAGATCTGGGAGGCTGGTACAGCTATCCACTGGAAGGTCCTAGGATGCCCATATGACTGCCCACTGCCAATGCTGACCTGGGAAGGCCACACAGTTGCTCGCTGCTGCAGGGAGGCCGGTGGTTAGAGCAGCAGGTACTGTGGCTTTCCTCCTTTGAGGAGGAAGGACTGTGCTTGGGTCAAGGAGAAGTGCAGAGGGTTGGAATATTTGCCACTTTCAGTCCACGGATATGTCCACAGGTGACCTGGATCTAAATTGTCTCAGCTCAAAGGTGTCCCCTCTCCCCCAGGGAACCTCAGTGGTGATTTTCTGGCTTCAGCTGTCCCTCCAGTCACCAATTTCAGAGTGTCGGATCCTGTGCCCCTCAGATATGGTGTATCCAGGTCACTGCCATCTTGGTTCTCCTGAAATATAGGTTTTTTGTGTCATTCATACATCAGTCAGTAAGGTGGTTTCTTTCAAATCCTAAAGTCAATAATGAAGAAAATAAAAAAGTTAAAAGAATATACAAACATCAAATGCTATTTTTGTGACTATTAATAAAGCAAACAAAGACTGTGGGAATATTACTTAAAAAGACAAAACAAGAAATGTAATTCCAGTAATGGAAAGAGTGGTATTATTAGACATACAGCATAGATTAAAGAGATACTAAGTTCCAACAGGACAATACTTGCCTGCAATCACAGGACTCAAGAGGCTAAGGCACAAAAATCAAAAGTGCAAGGCCTGGGCTACCATAGCAATACCATGTTTAAATATAATAGCATATTAACAAATTTTTAATGTCAAAATGAAAAGTTAAGATAATACACAAACATCTAGTCACATATAAACTATGAAGATATATGCAACTATATAGTCTTATGCTTCTAATGAAAGACCAAAGAATTCAAAATTAGTTTTTGGGTATTGGTTTAAAGTTTAAAGCACAATCCTGAAAGAAGGCCAGCCAGTTAGAGACATGTCCAGCTACCTGCAGGGAGGAACCAGCTTTATTGCATTCTTTTCCTGCCCACTAGAGATACAGTTGCTAGGAAACCCACCCAGATAACCAGGCCAGAACCTTTTATGGACTTGGTTCCTAAAGTAAACCAATCATTTCAAAAGTCAATTTCCCTTACCCAATCGTGTAACACTAAGGCATGTAACCCCCATTTGTGGTTTTGCCCTTTAAAAACCTTGTTCCCCTACATCTCCGGGCCACACTCCTTCTCTTCAACAGGGAGGTCGCTGCAACCCAGGCTCAAGCTTGTAATAAAGAGATCCTCATGTGTTTTGCAATGGAGTTCTGGTGGTCTTTTGGGGTCTTGCAATCTGGGTACAACACTAATAACTATGAATATATTTATAGTATTGATTTAGATTCTTGCAACACACAAAAAAGTCCTGGACATTAATGCATCTGTTAACATTTTCTACGAACATAATTGGATCAGCTTGTTAACACTACCGAGAAACCAAAAAGAAGAATTTTCTCTTATCCAGTACATAACATTATTATATTACTATTTAAGCAAAAGATGTAAAATGTGAAATCATAAATCATGTCCACTAACAATTTTGGTCTTAAAATCTTAAAATTAAAAAAAATAATGAATATAATTACATATAAAAGAAATACACAGTGACCTATCTGAATTTATCTTAGGTTAAGATTTGTCCTTGGAAAATGAATAAATATTACTGATTTTACTAACATATTTAATGAAGAAATGTAATGGTCTCAAGTAGACACTGAAAATGCATTTTATTTATGTGATGATTGATGTTATTTGTCAGTTTGAAAGAATTTAGCATCACCTAGGATATAGACCTCTAAGAAAACTTGAAGGGACCTATTTTGGCTGCAGTAATTGAAGGGGATAGACCTTTGCTAAGATTCCTTTGCTATGATCCTGGGATATACAATAGAGACAGAGTGTAACAGCATTGCTCTCACTTCTCTTTACTTCCTGGTTAGTATGAGATATGACCAACTATTTCAATTCCTTGCTTCCTTTACTTCCTAACCATGATGGATTGACTATGACCCAGAATAAACCCTTTCTTCCTTACATTGGTTTAGTTTTTTTTTTTTTTTATCATAGCAACATGGAAAAAACTGAGCAGATCTCAACAGCAAGCAAATGATGTAAACTTCTATGAAATTAATTTCAGATGAAAAATACCATACTATGACTTAATGTGTCTACCAATGTCCTAAAATATTTTTATATTTCAGAGGAAAACATTTTATACTATTACCTTTATACCAAATGCAGTGAAGTATACCTGGAATTCCAGCACTTGAAAGAAGTAGAAAAATCACAAATTTCAAGACATCTTTGCCAAAGTATAGAAACTCTGTCCTACAAGGAATAAACAATTCTATTTGATATTAAAATTAATATATTATTACTTACTATAGAACTAGTGAACCACTTCTGGAACATTTTGGTATTTGTAAAAAGACAAGTAAAAAATAAAGGTATAAGAGGTCAAATTGAGGGCTGAAAATGTAGCTTTGTGCTTGCATATCATTCAGGCCATTCTGACTTGATCCTCTGCAAAATCAAAGCAAAATGAAATAAAATACAAGCAAACCATAAGGCCCCTAAGAATAAATATGGCAAGAATAAACATGGCGAAATATGTACAAAGTGTTAAATTAGAAAATTACAAAAATTTCAAACAAACAGTTGAAATTGACAGCCCATGTTTGTGTGTAAAAAGTCTTAATGTACAAATATGAATTCTTCCTATGGCAATTCACATACCTTCAGAAAATTTTTAGTATATTTGGAAGAAGTATGATAATTTTTTTCATTATTAACTGAGTAACCAAATCAACTGAGTAACTAACTTTAGAAAGGCTCATGTGTATCTTTACCTTTCCCTATGCTTGGTAGGTGAAAAAGATTTTGAAGAAGAGAAATTTGTCATGCAACAATGCTGAATGAGATCACCATGATTACAGTATCAAAGTAAACAAACACATTGACAAAATTCTTATTCTCCATTATTGTACATGTCTCTTTATTCTGGCCATCTAGCTCTTAGTAACATCCTTACAGTTTAGTGTCCTGTTGAAGATATATACTTGCTTTGCAACTCCTTAATAAGTATATTATTTTTAACTAAGTATAAATGAATCATGCTTTGATCATTTCCTTAGACCTCATTATCATCAAAAATCCCCATGTCCAGACAAAATTACTAAAACTTGTGTGCTTTCTCTCTTGATAATCAGCTCTTGTACTAAGAAGGAAATTAGATTGTTCTCACAATATTTAAAATTTAATTCTAAAGTATGATTTTAAATGAAATGAAGTTTGTAGAATTTCTGGTAAAATGTTAAGATTATTTTTTCTGATATAAAGGTAAAAAGGTTTTGCAATTCTGGGGATCAAATCATTTCATTCCAGCTAATTGCTCCACCACTGATAATATCCTTCATCCTAAAAATGTGTTTAACACAGCACAAAAACACTGTATACAATAACATACAGCACATATGGCTGTATTCAATATACAAACTTATATTTATCTAAAATCACCATAAATATAAACCACAACTAGAAAAGAGGTACTTGCAAGACTTTTAACTGGAACAGCATTAGTGTTGAGAATATACAATTCATACCCACAATTTAAAAAGTCAATGAATATCTGGCTATAGTGGTGCATACCTTTAATCCCAGCGCTCACCAAGGCATAGGTAGGTGCATCACTGTGAGTTTGAGGCCAGCCTGGTCTACAAAGTTAGTCCAGGATGGCCAAAGCTACATAGAGAAACCATCTTGGAAAATAAAAAGAACCAAAAACAAATAGATAAACGAACAACCCCTTGAACAAAAACAAACAAATAACAAAAAAAGCAAAGATTTCAATGACAATACAATAAACATGAACATAAAATATGAAATGGGGTTTAACACTGTCAATAGTTAAATTCCCCAAAATTATATATTTGGCATAAACTGTTGATGGATTAATCAACATAAACCATCAACTATAACTACAATGACAGCTATCAACTATAACTACATTAGGTTTTAAAAGTCTGAAGATATCAAGTTCTGAAGAATGTGTGCATGCAAACTGACAGAAATGCCTTGGAAAACAGATGCTATCTTTTTTAATTAAATTTTTATTTTTTTAATATTAGTTGCAGTCTATTAAATTCGTATCCCAGCTGTAGCCTGCTCTCTCATTCCTTCCCAATCCCACGCTCCCTGCCTCATCTCTTCCATGCCCCTTCCCACGTCCATTGATAGGAGAGGTCCTCCTCCCCTTCCATCTGACCCTAACTTATCAGGTTTCTTCAGGACTAGCTGCAAGGTCCTCCTCTGTGGCCTAGCAAGGCTGCTGGTCCCTCGAGGCAGGGAGGAGGTCAAAGAGCCAGCCACTGAGTTCATGTCAGAAATAGCCGCTGTTCCCCTTACTAAGAAGCCCACTCAGATACTGAGCTACCGTAGGCTACATCAGAGCAGGGGTTCTAAGCTATATCTATACATGGTCCTTGGTTGGCGATACAGTCTCATAAAAGACCCCTATGCTCAGATATATTTGGTTCTTGTAGAGCTCCTGTCCTGTTGGTAAGATCCTCCAGATCTTACCAACTCCCCCTTATTTCATATGATTCCCTGCACTCTGCCCAAGGTTTGGTTATGAGTCTCAGCATCTGCTTTGATACACAGCAAGGTAGAGTCTTTCGGAGGTCCTTTGTGGTAGGCTCTTGTCCTGTTACTTGTTTTTTTTCTACTTCCAATGTCCATCTCATTTGTCTTTCTAAGTGAGGATTGATCCTCTTATCCACTGCCCTCTTTTTTGTTTATCTTCTTTAAGTGTATATATTTTAGTATGTTTATCCTAGCTTATAGGTCTAGTATCCATGTATAAGTGAGTATATACCGTGTGTGTGTTTCTGTTTCTGGATTACCTCACTCAGGATGATCTATTCTAGATTCTACTATTTGCCTGTGAATTTCATGATTTCCTTGTTTTTAATTGCTGAGTAGTATTCCATTGTGTAAAAGCACCACAATTTCTGTATCCATTCCTCCAATGATGGACATTTGGATTTTTTCCAGGTTCTTGCTATTATGAATAAAGCTGCTACAAACATGGTTGAGCAAATGTCCTTGCTGTGTACTTGAGCATCTTTTGGATATATGCCTAGGAGTACTATAGCTGGATCTTGAGGAAGCACTATTCTTAGTTGTCTGAGAAAGCACCAGATTGATTTCCAAAGTGGTTGTACAAGTTTGCATTCCTACAAGCAATGTAGGAGGGTTCCTCTTTCTCCACAACCTCTCCAGTATGCATCATCCCTTGAGATTTTGATCTTAGCCATTCTGATGGGTGGAAGGTGAAATCTCAGGGTCGTTTTGATTTGCATCTCTCTGATGGCTAAGGATGTTGAGCATCTCTTTAAGTGGTTCTCTGCCATTCTATATTCCTCTACAGAGAATTCTCTGTTTAGCTCCGTATCCCATTTTTTAATTTGTGTTGCTTGATTTATTGCTTTTTAACTTCTTTAGTTCTTTATATATTCTGGATATCAGCCTTCTGACAGATGTAGGGTAGGTGAAGATCCTTTCCCAGTCTGTAGTCTGTTGTTTTGTTCTCACGACAGCGTCTTTTGCTTTCCAGAAGCTTTTCAGTTTCATAAGGTTCCATTTATTGATTGTTGCTCTTAGAGCCTGTGTGTTGGTGTTCTGTTCAGGAAGAAAACAGATGTTATCATTTGAAGTTAAATATTCTTTTTTTCCCCCCAGCTACTCATTCTATTTACATCCTAGTTAATTTTGGTGTGTTGTTTCTCTGTTCTGCTCATGCTTCCCTCACAATATTTTCACTATTTTTTTTTTATCTCCTGCTATTCTTCTCTTGCTCAAAGATAACCCTGGCCATGTCCAGTCTGCTTGCCATATTTACTTTACTTCTTTTGGTCTCTGCTCTGAAATCTTCCAAATGCCTTGGTTGTTTTCTTTTTCACATCTAAAATAAAAACCTTCTCCTTTGCTAGTGGCAAAACAAAATAAAAAACAGAAAAAACACTGTCCTTCCCTTTACTGTCCTTTTGTGTATACACCATTACGAAACTCTTGTGTATGTCCTCCACAAACCACTGTTCATAATTGTACAATGTTCCAGCTTAAACATTAGCAAAGACTGAATACATTTTGTATTATATCACAGAATATTGTATAGTAAACCTCACCAGTGTCCCAGCCTGTACAGTTTTGACCCATCTATCCTGCTTAGGAATCTTTTGTACCAAGAGCCATGTCTGTTTGGCTTCCTGAGCCCTGCTTCAAATGCTTACCCTCACCAACACTCACCAGGAATGACACTCTAGGCACCAGCCACTGGCTTTCTGAACCAGACTTACCTGCAGCTCCCAGTAACTTTGCTCCAGGAGCTTACCCCACAGCCTCCTGGAATGATTAGGAGAAAATAGCTAACTTTGCTTAGGCCCACCTACACCACTTTGGAACTTTCTACAACAGAGCACAGAGGAAAATGGGTACCTCTACAGTAGCAAATGCTAGTCTTCTCCTGATTATTATAAATGCTTCCTCTGAAAGAAGAAAAATAACTTGGACAAACAAATAAAGAAAAAGGAAAGGAGGGATGGGAGGAGAGAGGAAAGGAGGAAGAACTCAACCACAAAACTCCACCAGATGCACACATCTCAACTCAGAAAAAAAAAAAGACCATGAAAAAGCAAAACAATATGACTCTTCTGCAAATCACTACTCACATAATTATAACACTTAATGAAAATGACCTGAAGAACATTCTGACAAGGGATTAAAAAGAATGATTTTAATATATTCAAGTAACAAAAGAAGACATGAATAACTTAAAGAAACAAAAAAAAAACCGAATCAAATAAGAAGTTAATCTAAGACATGAAAACAGAATTCAGCAAAGTGATATTGTTGAAGAAAACGCAAACTGAAATGATGTTGGAAATTAATAACATGATAAACCAAAAGCAAAACCTCTGTGTAGCGCCTTTCCAAGAATATAAATCATGTTGAAAACAGAGAATCAATGTTAGCAGAAAAGGTGGAGAAATGAGATCACTTAGTAGAGAACAGTGATAAATTACACACACACACATATATATATACACATGTATATCATATGTGCGTGTGTATATATATATATATATATATATATATATATATATATATACACCCTGAAAAAAACCCAAGCTCCATATAGGCATATAAATAGAAGAACACCATAGCAAATCATAATATTTTCATAAAAGAGCATTTTCCAAACCTACAGATTTCCTTCTAGCCATGAACACTTACAGAAGACCAAATACACAAGACAAGAAAAGAAACTTTTCATGATTAATTATACAATTAAGACATCAAAATACAAAATAATCAAAATACATTGAATGTTTCAAGGCGAAGTCACTTATAAATTCATTTCCTAAAAACAATACCTGATTATTATACAGAAAAAAATGGAAGATAAAAGGACCTGAAAAGCTGTACTTTATGTTCTGAAAGATCACAGATGTCAAAATAGGTTGTTATATCTGCAAAACTATCCAATAAAATTGAAGAAGAAATAAAATCTCTCAATGATAAAAACAGACTAAAGAAATTTATGACAGATAAGTCATCAAGATTCAACTGAAAACTCCAGATGATAACTACATTCAGCAAAGGAGCAGGACACAAAATAAACATGAAAAATCTGGTAACCTTCCTATATGCCAGTAACAAACATAGCAAAAAAGAAATCAAAGAAACAACCTTTTCGCCATAGCCTCCAAAATAAAACAAAATATATTGGAAAAAAAATCTAGCAAAGGATTTTGAGGGCTTGGGGAATGGGCACATTCAGACTAAAATTAAGATAGTAGTAGAAGGAGGGCATTCCAAAATGGCAGTGAGAAGTGTGCACTGTATCTAAGGGGCACAGGATATGGAACTCCGAAATTAGTGAGTGGAGGGGCAGCTGAAGCCAGAACATCAACACTGAGGCTACCTGGGAGAGAGGGGACAATCTGTGAAGTGGGTCAGTTTGGATCCAGGTCACCAGGGTCATCTATGGACTGAGAGTGGTGAATATTCAACACCGCTGCACTTCCTCTTATCCCAAGCACAGGGAGCCCTGCTCTGCTGAGGCAGCAGTGGTTGTTCCAAGCACAAGCTTCCTGCCTTGGTGACTGAAAAATCACAGGCTGTCCTCTCAGAGTGGCAGACTGCAGGAGGACAGCAGCTAGTCCAACCATGATCCTTAATAGTGAGAGACTTCAACACTCCACTCTCACCAAGGGACAGATCATTTAGACAGATGCTAAATAGGGAAATAATGACACAAAGGTCTGAAGTAAAATGGTCCTAATAGATGTCTACAGAACTTTTTACCCAAACTCAAAAATTTATACTTCCTTTTCAGCACCTCATGGAATCCTCTTCAAAATTGATCAGACAGTCCAGCACAAAGCAAGTCTCAACACATACAAGAAGATCGAAATAATCCCCAGCTGTGTTAGGGAAGAAATAAAGAGAGAAATCAAAGACTTTCAAGAATACAATGAAAATGAAGGCACAACATACCCAAACTTATGGGACACAATGAAAGCAGTGCTAAGAGGAAAGTTCATAGCACTAAGGACCTTCTAGAAGAAACTCGAAACATCTCATGCAATCACCTTAATGGCTCACCTGAAAACCCTAGGCAGGAAAAAAAGAAGCAGACACATCTAAGAGAAGTAGAAGAGAGGAATATTCTAGCTCATGGATGAAAACAATAAATTAGAATAAAATAAAACAATTCAGAAAATCAATGAAACCAAGAGCTGGTTCTTTGAGAAAATCAACAAGATAGACAAACTCTTAGCCAAACTAACTAAAAGACAGAGAGAAACTATCCAAATCAGCAAAAGCAGAAATGTAAAAGGGAACATAAAGACAGCATTGAGGAAATACAAACAATCATTAGGTCATACTACAAAAGCCTATATGCCTGAATGCTTGAAAATCTAAATGCAATGGACAATTTCTTGATATATTCCATTTACCAAAATTAAAACAAGAACAGGCAAAAAGATTAAATAGTCCTATATCCCCTTAGGATAGAAGTGATCATCAAAAGTCTCCCTTCCAAAAAAGCCCTGGGCCAGATGGTTTCAGTGCAGAGTTCTACCAGACCTTCAAAGAAGAGCTAACTCCATTTTTCTTCAAACTATTTAACAAAATAGAAATAGAAGCAATATTACCAACTTCATTCTATGAAGCCACAGTCACCTTGATACTTAAACCTCACAAAGACTCAACAAAGAAATAGAACTTCAAACTTATTAATCTTATGAACATTGATGGAAAAATACTCAATAAAATATTAACAAAAAGAATCCAAGAACTGATAAAAGATAGCATCCAACATGACCAAGTAGGTTTCATTCCAGGCATGCAGGGATGATTCAATATACAGAAATGAATCAATGTAATCTACCACATAAACAAAATGAAGGAGAAAAACCACATACTTGATCATCTCCTTAGATTCCAAAAAAGGATTTGACAAAATCCAACACTATTCATATTTAAAGTCTTGGAGAGATCATACATAAACATACATACATAAACATAGTAAAGACAATATGTAGCAAGCCTCTAGCCAACATCAAACTCAATGGAGAGAAACTTGAATCAATCCGACTGAAATCAGGGACAAAGCAAGGTTGCCTACACTCTCCATATCTATTCAACATAGTACTTGAAGTTCTTGCTAGAGCAATAAGACAATTAAAGGAGATCCAGGGGATACAAATTAGAAAGGAATAAGCCAAGGCATCACAATTTGCAGATGATATGATAGTATACATGAGTGAGCCAAAAAATTCAACCTGTACTCTCAGGTAATGTCTATCTTTATGACTTAGGTGTATTTCTTGTATGCAACAGATTATTGGGTCTTGTTTACAAGAATTCCTACAGCTGATAAACAAGCAAAGTGGTGTATACAAAATTAACTCAAAAAATCAGAAACCCTCCTGTATAACAAAGACAAAATGGCTGAGAAAGAAATTAGGGGAAAACATCCTTCAAAATAGCTACTAATAACATAAAGTACCTTGGTGTGACTCTAACGAAGCAAGTGACAAACCTATTTAAAAGAAAAAAACACCCTTCAATTCTCTGAAGAAAGAAATTGAAGAACATATCAGAATATGGAACGATCTCCCATGCTCATGAGTACTTAGGATTAACATAGTGAAAATGGCCATCCTTCCAAAAGCAATCCACAGGTTCAATGCAATTCCCATCCAAACACTAACACATTTCTTTACAGAACTTGTGAGAAGAATTCTCAATTTCATATGGAAAAACAAAAAAGTGACCATTGCTAACACAATCCTGTACAACAACAACTTTCTGGAGGTATCTCCATCCCTGATGTCAAGCTGTATTACAGAGCAATAGCAATAAAACCTGCATGGTTTTGGCATAGCAACAGAATGTTGGACGAAGGGAATTGAATAGAAGTCCCATAAATAAACCCACACACCTATAGATACTTGATTTTTGATAAAGAAGACAAAATTATACAATGGAAATAGACAACATCTTCAACAAATTGTACTGGTCTAACTGGATATCTACATGTAGAAAACAGCAAATAGATCCATATTTATCACCCTGCACAAAACTAAAGTCCAAGTGGGTCAAAGACTTCAACATAAAACCAGACACACTACACATATTAGAAGAAAAAGTGGGAAAGAGCCTAGAACTCATTGGCACAGAAGACAGCTTTCTGAACAGAACATCAACAGCACAGGCTCTAAGAGGAACAATCAATAAATGGGACCTCATGAAAATGAAAAGCTTCTGTAAAACAAAGGACACTGTCATTAGAACAAAACAACAGCTTTCAGAATGGGAAGGATCATCACCAACCCTACGTCTGACAGAAGGCTAATATCCAGAATATATAAAGAACTCAAGATGTTAAACAGCAAAAAATCAAGTAATACAATTAAGGAATGGGGTATAGAGTTAAACAGAGAATGCTCAATAGAGGAATATCAAATAGCAGAGGAACACTTAAAAAATATTCAATTGTCTTAGTCATCAGGGAAATGCAAATCAGAATGACCCTGAGTTTTCACCTTACACCCATCAGAATGGCCAAGATGAAAAACTCAAGTGACAACACATGCTGGAGAAGATGTGGAGAAAGGGGAACCCTCCTCCATTGCTGGTGGGAATATAAACTTGTACAACCACTTTGTGAATCAATCTGGTGCTTTCTCAGACAATTAGAGAAACGCTTCCTCAAGATCTGTCTGAGATGGTGAATCAGGCTCACAGGCAGGACTCTGCTGGCAGCTAAGCACTCCATTTAGCCTGGCGCCTGGGTGCCCACCCCACACGGCGTTCAAGGCTCTTCCCCAGTTTTTCTTCTAAGAGAGTTAGTTTGTCTGGTTTTATATTGAGGTCTTTGATCCACCTGGAATTTAGTTTTGTGCAGGGTGATAAGTATAGATCTATTTGCATTTTTCTACATGTAGATCTCCAGTTAGACCAGCACCATTTGTTGAAGATGCCACCTTTTTTCCATTATATGGTTTTGGCATCTTGGTCAAAAATCAGGTTTCCATAATTGTGTGGGTATATTTCAGGGTGCTCTGTTTGATTACATTGAACAATCATTGTGTTTCTATGCCAGTACCATGCAGATTTTACTAATACTGCTCTATAGTACAGCTTGAGATCAGAGATGGCAATACCTCCAGAAGATCTTTTATTGTAGAGGATTGTTTCAGCAATTCTGGTTTTCTTATTATTCCATATGAATTTGAGAATTTTTCTTTCCATGTCTGTAAAGAATTGTGTTGGTAATTTGATGGGAATTGCATTGAATATGTAGATTGCTTTTGGTAAGTGGAATTAATCAGAAAATTGTCCATTTCATTTAAAGTTTCAAATTTTTTGGCTTATAGGCTTTTGTAGTAAGACCTAATGATTGTTTGGATTTCCTCAGTGACTGTTGTTATGCCCCCCCCCCCCACTTTTTTTCGTTGAGTTGTTTCGTTTGCTTTTAATTCATTGATTTCAGCCCTGAGTTTGATTATTTCCGGCTGTCTACTCGTCTTTGGTGTGTCTCCTTCTTTCCTTCTAGGGCTTTTGGGTGAGCCATTAAGTTGCTTAAATGAGATGTTGCGAATTTCTTCTTGAAGGCACTTAGTGCTATGAACTTTCCTCTTAGCACTGCTTTCATTGTGTCCCATAAGTTCTTTTATTTGGTGCCTTCATTTTCATTGAATTCGAGGAAGACTTTAATTTCTTTCTTTATTTCTTCCCTAACCCAGCTGTCATTGAGGAGCGAGTTGTTCTGTTTCTATGTGTGTGTAGGTTTTTTGCTTATTCTGTTGTTGAGGTTCAGCTTTGCTCAGTGGTGGTCAGATAGGATACAAGGGATTATTTCAATCCTGTTGTATCTGTTGAGGCTTGTTTTGTGACCAATTATATGGTCTATTCTGGAGAAGGTTCCATGAGGTGCTGAGAAGAAGGTAAATTCTTTGTGTTTGGGTGAAAGGTTCTGTAGATGTCTGTTAGGTCTATATGATTCATGACAAAGAATCATTGTTTCTTTGTTTAATTTCTGTTTTGTTGACCTGTCCTTTGTTGAGAGTCAGGAGAGTGTTGAAGTCTCCCACTATTAATGTGTGGGGACCTATGTGTGGTTTAAATTTTATTAATGTTTCTGTTGCAATGTGGGTACCTTTGTATTTGGGAAATAGATGTTCAGGATTGTGATGTCTTCTTGGTGGAATTTTCCCTTGATGAGTATGTAGTGTCCTTCCCCATCTTGTTTGATTAATTTTGGTTGAAAGTCTATTTTGTTTGATATTAGTTTGGCTACTCCTTTTTGCTTCTTTCCATTTGCTTGGAAAACTGTCTTCCAGCCCTTAACTCTCAGGTAATGTCTATCTTTGTAAATTAGGTGTTTGTCTTGTATGCAACAGATTGTTGGGTCTTGTTTATACATCCATTATGTTAGTCTGTGATGTTTTATTAGATAATTGAGTCTATTGATGTTGAGCTATATTAATGACCAGTGGCTGTTAGATCCTTTTATTTTTATGTTGGCTCTGGTAGTGTGTTTGAGTGCTTGGCTACTTTTAGTTTTGCTGTAGTGAGGTTATTTATTTCCTGTGTTTTCTTGCAAGTAGTTAGTTTTCTTGGGTTGTATTTTTCCCTCTATTATCTTCTCTAACACCAGATTTGTGAAGGTATTGTTGGGATTTGTTTTTGTCATTGAATAACTTATTTTCTCTGTCTGTGAGGACTAGAGTTTTGCTGGGTATAGTAGCCTGGGCTGACATCTGTGTTCTCTTAGGGTCTGCATGATATTTATCCAGGCCCTTCTGGCTTTTGTAGTCTCTTGAGAAGTCAGGGGTAATTCTGATGGGTTTGCCATTATATGTTACTTGGCCTTTTTCTCTTGCAGCTTTTAGTATTTTTTCTTTGTTCTGTATACTTACTATTTTGATTATTAAGTGGCAGGAGGATTTTCTTTTCTGGTCTAATTCATTAGGTGTTCTGTAGGCCTCTTGTCTGCCTATAGGCCTCTCCTTTAAGTTGGGGAAATTTTCTTCTATGATTTTGTTGAAAATATTTTTTGGGCCTTGGAGACTGGAATTTTCTTTTTCCACTATTCCTGTTATTCTTAGGTTCTGTCTTTTCATGTTGTCTTGGATTTCTTGGATTTTTTTTTTTTTATGTATACATCGACTTCTTCCATTGTATCTTCCACACCTGAGATTCTTTCTTCCATCTCTTGTAGTCTGTTGGTTATGCTTACCACTGTAGTTCCTGTTTTCTTTTCTAAGTTCTTCCTCTCCGTGATTTCCTCCATTTGTATTTTCTTTGATTTTTCCAATTCTATCTTCAGATCTTGAACTGTTTTGTTGATTTCCTTCATCTTTCTGACTGTTTTTCTGTTTTCCTTCTATTCCTTCATTCGTTTGTTTGAACATTCTTCTGTTTCTTTTATTTCTGTCAGTAATTTAAACATTTCCTCTCTGAAAGCCAGGAACTGTTTGGTTGCATCTTCCTGTATTTCTTTACGGATGGTCATAATCTGTTTGACTTTATCTTCCTCAATTTCTTCACATATTTTATTTGTTTCCTCCATTAACCTCATTATAACTGTAGATGTAAGGTCATCTTCTTGAATTTCACTTATGTTCTGGTGTCCAGGGCTATTTGCCCCAGGATAACTGGGTTCTGGGTTGCCATATTGCTTTGCCTTTTGTTGGTTGTGCTTTTACCCTGGCCTCTACCCATCTGGGTTTCTCAGGTGTTGTCTGTTAATTTCTGGCGCCTCCGGGAGTTCTGGGGTGGGGAGAATCCCCTTGGCAGGGCTCTGAAGGAGGCCTCCTCAAATTTTTAGCTATGGTCAACCGAATGGCCATGCTTCTCAGGAATTGCCACCGTTTACCTCAGGTTTATGGAGCTATGTGGTAACTGTTCTTCTCTCACCAGGAGAAGTCTTGGAGACAGCTGCTCTCCTGCTGGGTTTCTTGCTCCGAATTTAGTGAGCTGCTGCTGCTGCTCTTATGCTCTGCTTTGCACAGCCCTCTTGAAGAATCAGGGAGCCCTGAAGTTTCTTCAGTTTAGCTAGGGATAACTGGTTGCACCTTGGAGCCATATCTGAGGGCTGATTCAGTGGCTCTATGGCTTCTGAAGGTCTGAGGTTGGAGCTATTTGTCTCAGTACCCTAGAGGTAATCAGGGGCAGGTGAGTTCAGTGCTTATGCATGCAGCCAGAGGCTAGAGTCTGGAACCAGCGGGAACCCAGAAACTTTTCTGGAGTTGGGTGTCCTGAGGTCAGATCTTACTTTTCCCCCACCTTGGGGTTTCATCTCAACAGGAAGACCTAGTCTGTGGTGTTTTGGCTTCCACAGCTTGTCTGGGATGGCAAGTAGTGCATGCACGCAGATTGGCTCTGCCTTGCTGGCGATTGAGTGCCCGGGCACCTGGATGCCTGGGCATCTGCAGGAACCAGGGAATTTATCCTGCAAACTTTTCCAGGTGTGGGGAAGTCAGCTGAGTGCTCTGAGGTCAGATCTGCTGTTTCCATCACTGTGGGGTTTCTTCCTGACAGAGAAACCCAGTCTCTGGTGCCCTGGAGCCCATAGTTCAGTCTAGGATGGTGATCCCAACATGCAGGCGTGTGGCTCCGGGCTGCTCATTAATATTTGGTAACATCAATGGTCTCAGTTCCTCAATAAAAAGACACATTATAACAGAATGGATGCAAAAATAGGATCATTCCTCTCCTGCATGCAAGAAACAAACCTAAACATCAAGGATAAAGATATTGTAATCAAATAGAACTAAGAAGCCATTTTAATACCTGACAAAATAGACTTGAAAAGAAAACTAATCAGGATAGAGGTAGGAATATTCCTATGTATTTATCAAAGAAAAAAAAATCCACCAGAAGGATATTGCAACTGCAATTCTCTCTTTCTCTCTCTCTCGACTAGGTTTCTCTGTGTAGTCTTGGCTGTCCTGGACTTCCTATGCACCTTTGTTGCCCAGGGTGGCCTCAAACTTAACAGAGATCTGTTTGTTTCTGTCTCCCTGAGTGCTGGGATTACAGGCATGCACCAGTGCACCTGGCTAGGATATTGAAATTCTTAACATCATCTATGCTCCAAACACCAAAATTTGTAAAAGACACACTACTAAAACTTAAATCACATATTGACCCCCAAACACTGATAGTGGGAGACTTCAGTAAACCCATTGTCACCACTAGAGAGTCATCCAGACAGAAAGTAAACAGAGAAAAGTTGAAACTAAATGACATTGTAAACTAAATGAATCTATCATATATTTACTGAACAGTTTAGCCAAACAGAAAGGAATATGCCTTTTTTGTACCTCATGAACTCTCCAAAATAGATCACATACTTGGACACAAAGCAAGTATCAAAAGAGACAAGAAAATCAAAATATCATACTGCATCTTATGTGACCAACATGGATTAAAGTTTAACACTGGAAACAACAGAAAGCTTACAAAATCTTGGAAACTGAACAATTCTCTAATAGATGAAAAATAGATCAAGACATAAATGAAAGCGTTTCTAGAATTGAATAAAAATGAATAAACAACATACACATTGTGTTTATGGAACACAATGAAAGTGGTTCTCAGAGACAATTTCATAGCACTAAGTGTCTACTTAACAAATACAGAGATCTCATCCTAGTCACATAAAAGCATACCAGAAAACTGTGATCAAAAAGAAATAACACCCAAAAGGAGCAGACAGCAAGAAATAATCAAACTACAGATAAAATCAATAAAGACATAAAAACCAGAACAAAGTGAAATAAACATTACTTTTTTTGAGAAAATCAATAAGACTGATACAATCTTATCCAAATTAAGTAAGGCAGAGTGAAAATATATAAATTAAGAAAATTAGAGATGAAAAGGTAGACATAGCAACAGACACTGAGGAAATACAGAGAATCATAGGACAGAATTTAAAATCCTGTACTTCATCAACTTGAAAATTTTAAAAGAAATTGATAGCTATCACTTACCAAGATTAAATCAAGATTAGATAAACTATTTAAATAGACCTATAACCCCTAGTGAAATAAAAGCAACCATTAAAAGACTCCTAACCAAACCAAACCATAACAAGTAGGACCAGATGGTATTAGTGCAGAATTCTTCCAGACTTTCAAAGAAGTGTTAATGGCAATACTCCTTCAATTTTTCCACAAAATAGAAAAAAAGGAACACTGCCTAATTAATTTTATGAGTTCACAGTTACCCTGATACCCAAGCAACATACAGACACAACAATTAGAGGGAATTACAAACCATTTTTTCTTATATATTTTGATGCAAAATTTCAATAAGATACTTGCAAACAAAATTCAAGAATCCATCAAAAAGATCATTCTCCATTATCAATTAAGCTCAATTTCAAAGATTCAGGTATGGTTCAGCATATATAAATCAATAAATGTAATTCACCATATAAACAAATTTCTTTTCATGGTAAAAGTCCTGGAAAGCTTAGGGAAATAAGGGACATACCTCAACATAATAAAAGCAATTTACACCAAGCCCTTGCAGACATCAACTTAAATGAAAAGCAACTAAAAACATTTCCATTAAAATCAGGAACAAGACAGGGTTGTCCATTTTTTCCATACCTATTTAATATAGTACTTGTGTCTTACCTAAAGCAATAAGATAACTGAAAGCGAAAAAAGTGATATGAATAGGAAAAGAAATCAAAAAGTTGTTTGTAGATGATATGATAGGATACATAAGCAAGCCTAAATATGTTAGCAGGAAATTTTTATAGCTGATGAACACATTCAGCAAAGTAGTATGATAAAAAATCAGTAACTGTCCTATAATCATATGCCAAGTGGACTCAGGAATGAATCAGGGAAACAATGCATTTCACAGTAACCTCAAATAATATAAATTATCTTGTGATAACTCTAATCAAGCAAGTGAAAGACTTTTATGATAAAAGTGTTATGATATTGAAGAAATAAATTAAAGAAATTATTAAAAGATGGAAAGATGTATTATGCTTAAGGATTGGTAGAATTTATATAGAAAAAAAATGGCCATCCTTTCAAAAGCCATCTATAGATTCAGTGTCGTCGCCTTTAAAATTCGAACACAATTCTTCACAGAGCTCGAAAGGACAATTTTCAACTTTATATGAAAAAAAAAACACCTACCTTTAAAACAGACAAACAAAGAAGATTGCTAAAATTTAAATAATAATAAAAAAAACTGTTGGAGGTATCACCATCCCTTATCTCAAATTGTACTATAGAGTTATAGAAATAAAAACAGTTTGGTGAACTGGGTGCCTGTTAATCTCAGAACCTGGGAAGACAGAGGCAGGCAGACCTCTGTAAGTTTGATACCAGCCTGTTCTACAGAGTGAGAGGGCAGCCAAGCTTACACAGAGAGACCCTATCTCAAAAGCAAAATGGAGTAAAACTAAATTAAACAACGACAACAACAACAAAACCCAGCTTGGTGTTGGCAGAAAAATAGGCATTCAGATGAGTGGCATTGAAGTGAAGGCTCAACATAAGTACCTCCCACCCCACACACACATTGATAAAGAAACCAGAAATTCGCACTGAAAAATAAGATAGTTTCTTTATAAAATTTGCTGGTCAAATTGGATGGCTGAATATAAAAGAATGCAA
Organism: Psammomys obesus; assembly: GCF_907164565.1. NCBI lineage: Eukaryota > Metazoa > Chordata > Mammalia > Rodentia > Muridae > Psammomys > Psammomys obesus. The sequence goes on along the minus strand of NW_026594184.1, from coordinate 2,133,458 downwards.
ATAGATTCTTGCTAATTGCCCTGTAATCTCAACTCCAAATACATCAGAGATCTCAACATAATACCAGATACATGGAACCTCGAAGAAGAAAAAGTAGGATAGTCTTGCATGCACTGGCACTTGGGGAGGGGCATGCATGAAGAAGGGGGAGGGAAGATGGTATTAGGAAGGGAAGAGGGAGGTGTTTATGGGGGGATGCAAGGTAAATAAAGTGTAACTAATAAAAGTTAAAAAAGGTTTTCTTAATAGACCTCTTATAGCATATGTACTAAGAACAATAATTAATAAATGGGACATCTGGAGACAATCCAGATATAGCCTCAACTGAGGAATGGATACAGAAGTTGTGGTACATTTACACTATGGAGATATTACTCAGCAATTAAAAACAAGGAAATCATGAAATTTACAGGCAAATGGTGGCAACTAGAAAGGATCATCTTGAGTGAGGTATTCCAGAAGCAGAAAGACACACATGGTATCTACTCACTTATAAGTGGCTATTATACATACAATGTAGGATAAGCATACTAAAATCTGTACACTTAAAGAAGCTAAGCAAGAAGGAGGAACCTGGGTAAGATGATCAATCTTCATTCAGAAAGATAAACAGGATAGATATTAGAAGAGAGAAAAAGCAGAGAACAGGACAGAAGCCTACCACAAAGGGCCTCTTAAAAGTTTTACCTAGCAGGGTATCAAAGTAGATGCTGAGACATATATCCAAACTTTGGGCAGAGTGCAGAGAATCTTATGAAAGAAGGGAGAGGTGAAAGACCTGGAGGGAACAGGAGCTCCACAAGGAGAGCAACATAACCAAAATGTCTGGGCCCAGTAGTCTTTCCAGAGACTCATAGTCCAACCAAAGACCATGCATGGAGATAACCTAGAACCCCTGCATAGATGTAGCCCATGGCAGCTCAGTGCCCAAGAGGGTTCCCTAGTAAAGGGAACAAGGGACTGTCTCTGACATAAACTCAGTGGCTGGCCCTTTGATCACCTCCCCCTGAAGACAGAGCAGCTTACTAGGCCACAGTGGAAGACAATGCACCAAGCACTGATGAACCTGATAGGCTAGGTTTAGGTGGAATGGGAGGAGGACCTCCTCTATCAGTGGATTTTGGGGGGGGGATAGGAGGAGAAGAAGGAGGGAGGGTATGATTAGGAGGGGAAGAGGAAGGAGGCTACAGATGGGATACTATGTGAATAAATTATAAACAAATAAAACAAATGGGACATCATGAGTCTGAAAAGCTTCTGTACTACAAATGACATTACTATTTGGACAAAGCAACAGGCTACAGAGAGGGAAAAGATTTTTCCAGTTACACATTTGTTATAGAGCAAATATCCAAAATACATAAAAAACTCAAAATATTGAACATCAAGAAAACAACCCATGTAAAAACCTGGGGTAGAGGCCTATATAGAGGATTCTTGAAAGTAGAAACTCAAATAGCTAAGAAACACTTCAATGTCATTAGTCACCAGAGAGATGCAAATCAAAGCTACTCTGAGATTTCAGTTATACCTGTCAGAATGGTTAAGATCAATCAAACAAATTACAGCTCATGCTGGCAAGGATATGGAGTAGGAGGAACATTCATCTATCCATTTCATGTGGGAGAGTGAATTTGTGTAGTCACTATGGAAATCAATGTGATGGTTCCTCAGAAATCTGGCTATCAATCTACCTCAAGATCAAGCTATAACATTCTTGAGCATTTACCCAAAGGACTCTTCAGGCTACTAAAGAGACACTTGCTCACATGTTCATTGCCTTCCTATTTGTAATACTCAGAAATTGAAAACAGTCTAGATTTTCATTATTGGATGAATATACAGAGAAGATATGGCACATTTCATGCAAAGGAATATTAATCAACCATTAAAAATGGAATCTTTAAATTCACAACTAAATGGATAGAACTGGAAAACGTCATCCTTTGTGAGGTAAGTCAGACTCAGAAAGACAAATACAGTTCGTATTCACTTATATATGAGTGATATCTCTCAAATCATTTATAAGCAAGCTACAATCTTTATAACCACTGAAATTAGGTATAGCATAAGGGACTAGATGGGAGGGAGGGATCTCCCCTGGAAGGAGAGGCAACACAGAGGAGAAAAGACCTTCAATGTTTTCAAGCAAAGCCACCATTAAGCATGATGTTTGACTTCTTGTCACATAGATGGAACAACTGGTGAAAGAAAAAGGTAAAGGAGCCAGAGAGTCCTTCTAATCTCAAGTGATCCTTGTGGACAACAGTGTCTGTTGACCTTGACATTAAAAACACAATTTTGACCACCTGCATGGCCTTAAACACCCAACTCCTGCTTAGTATACCTAAAAATTAAAATGACTGATGTGTTTGTTTAATATTCCAAGTGATTACACTCCCAGGACTTAGTCCTAACTCCATATGGGATATTATTTAGAGAACTGTTTTAGGCTAATGATTTTCTTCATGATAAAGCAAATGCTGTTCATGCAGAAGACATCATAACCTTGACTCAATTTAACATTTCTCCACCTCTTTGCAACTAAGAAAGACAAAGCCATTATTGTTATAGGCTAAAAAATTGATGGTTAATTTCTCTCTCTCTAGAAGCCATCTAAGAGGGAATTTATATTTTGATTGTAGATACCCTAATATCTATCAGATTTCTCCAACACATCCTGGGTTCACCATTACTGAGTACAGCCTTGGAATCCAAAAAAAAAAAAAAAAAAAAAAGTCCATCAAGCTTCTGCAGTATAGACTGTCAAAGCAGATGCTGAGCCTGATGGCCAACTGATGGCCAGAGTGAATGGAATTCTATGTAAGAAGTGGGAAATAGTAAGAGCTGGAGGGGACGGGAACTCTACAAGGAGAGCAACAGAACAAGATAATTTGAACACAGGGAACTTCCCAGAAAATCATACTCCAACCAAGGACTATTCGTGGATGACCTGGAACCCCAGCACAGGTATAGCCCATGGCAGTTCAGTGTCCAAGTGGGTTCCATAGTAATGGGAAGAGGGACTGCCTCTGACATAATCTGATTGGCCTGCTCATTGATCACTTACCCCTGAGGGGGGAGCAGCCTTACCAGGCCACAGTAGAGGACAATGCAGCCACTTTTGATGAGAACTGATAGACTAAGATCAGAAAGAAGAGGAGAACCTCCCCTATCAGTGGACTTGGGGAGTGGCATGCATGCAGAAAGGGGAGGGAGGGTGGAATCGGGAGGGGAGGAGGGAGGGGCTTATGGGTGGATACAAAATGAATAAAGTGTAATTAATAAAAAATTAAAAAAATTAAAAAAATAAAATAAAAAAAATTGGTGACCATCTGGGTCTCATGGGTGGTCCAACAAAAAGGGCTACTGGCCACGGGGGGGAGGGAACAGATTATAATGAACTTCTTTTCAATTTGGACAGTAAAAAATAAATGCTCTGTTCTGGCTTATCCTGATTCCCTCCCTAGGATGAGACCCTTGCCTTTGCTTCTTTCTCACATCCCTTTCCAGGCACCAAATAAGGACTCAATTTTCTCCCTACAAATGAAAGTTATTCACATAAAAATGCTGAAGCAGATTTGGGTCTTTTAGAGAGGACCATTGGCTGTGTACTGTGACTGCTACATCCAATATCTCTTAAGCTAGACAAAGCTTGGCCATTCTTTTTATCAATTCCATAATGACAGTTACATCTTCATGGGGTTGGGGGTAGCTGGCAGTGACACTAACAGAAGGCGGAAACTTGCTAGGTAGTTTAGGCCAAAAAAGACTCCCAAGAAACCTGACCAGTGTTTTTTTTTTTCTTATTTAAAATCCAGAAATTTCCTTGAGTCTCTTGGCATCCTCATTCTTACCAGAAGCCAAAGAAGACAAAAGTGTTTGGGAGCTCTGAGCTAAATGATTTTAGGCTTATCTTCTTAAAGGGTGGAATGTTAGAGTGGCAATAAAGGCCCATTAAGGAAAGCCTTCTGTTCAAGAGAATGGAGCAATTGGCCTTGTAAGAGACCTAACATTTCAGCTGAACAAGGTAAATAACCTGGCCAAGGGACCATTCCTAGAAAAGTGGGCTCACTTTAAACTACAAGAATTAAGCAAGTGAATTAATTATTCTTTTTTATTGTTTATTATTATTAGTTACATTTTTATTAACACTGTATCCCAGCTGTATCCCCCTTCCTTATTCCCTCCCAATCCCACCCTCCCTCCCTCAGCTTCTTCCTGCCCCTTTCCAAGTCCATGGATTGGGAAGGACCTCCTCCCCTTTTGTCTGGCCCTGTTTTATCAGATATCTTCAGGACTGGCTGCAAAGTCCTCCTCTGTGGCCTAGCAGGACTGCTCCTCCCTTGGGGGGTGGGGAGGTCAAAGAGCCTGCCATTAAGTTCCTGTCAAAGATAGTCCCCTTACTATGGGAAACCAATTGGTTATTGAGCTACCACGAACTTCATCCGAGCAAAGGTTCTAGGTTATATCCATATATGAATTGTGGTATTTTTACACAATGGAATACTACTCATCAATCAAAAATGAGGAAATCATGAAATTTGCAGGCAAATAGTGGGATCTAGAAAAGATCATTCTGAGTGAAGTATCCCAGAAGGAGAAAGACAAACATGGTATATACTTGCTTATGTAGACCTACAAGATATGATAAACATAATGAAGTCTATACACCTAAAGAAGATAAACAAGAAATCAGACATGGGGTGATATGATCAATCCTCACTTAGAAAGACAAATGAGATGTGCATTGGATGTATGACAGGAGTCTACCGCAGAAGGCATCTGAAAGACTCTACCAAGCAACGTTTCAAAACAAATACTAAGGCTCATAACCAAACCTTCAGCAGAAGGGGAATTAGTATGACGTGGAAAGGATAGGAGCCCCACAAGGACCAAATATATCTGGGCACAGGGTTTTTTTTCTGAATTAATTATTCTTTTAATGAAATTATGTCCTTTTCCTTCCCAGAATCCCTGTTCCTAGCACAGAGCTACAGCCATGCAGCTTTGTAAGTCTATTTGTTTTTCTAAACTATTTAGATATGGATGACTTCTTTTACTCTTTCTGTCCACTTGCAAAGCATGTATTTCTGAGAGTTTTGATTTCCCTGACATTTTGGGCTTCCATACTGTTTCTAGAAATCTTTCCTTTCCACTGCATCCCCTTCCACTTGTCTGTCATATGTCTGAACTCCATCTCTGTTTAAATGGTATGGCATTTTTCTTTCTCTCTTATATTCTTTTCTTATGGCTAGCTGTTCATATTTACGGCTTGCTGCTTGTCCTAGAGTTTTTCTTTAAAATTGTAATAAAATTGTAAATGTAAGAAAATAACAAATAACAAAAACCCTAAAACAAAAAAAACAATGCTATGTATAGAGTACAACTTTTTAAATTATTGTCTAGTACAGTCCATAGAACCCCTTAAAATATAAAGGTATTATTATTCCTCTTGATCAAAACATGTTTCTTCAAAACATGATGGCAAGACCATTTTGCTGAACATACTATACTTTTCAGTCATAGCACATGAAGAAATCAAGCTGGTACACACCTAGAAGCTTCATCCATACTGACTAGTTTTCATAGTACTACAAGACTCTTATACAAAACCTTACCTTTTTGTGAATACTGTGAACCACATTAACAACAAAATGAAATAGTGGTATGAATGTTATGGAAATAACCAATTGCTTTCTTATTGTATTAAGGCTTGTTTCACAAAATTGAACATATATATGTTACTGTAAATTGAGCCATAAATCCATGGCTGTTGAAGTCATAGGTAGTAAAAGAACATCCTATAACAATTATTCTGTTAAACCGACATGGTATTATCTGTTTACATGAAATTTTAATTATTGGGAATTTCACATCATGAACTCAAATCAACCTCACTTCCAAGTCCTCCTTGGTCCAGACCCCATCCTTGTGACCTACTCCCAGTTTACTGGAGCCTGGCCAAATTCCCAGTGCCCATTCCCTTAAAGAAAACGTAGTCCTCTCCTACTTGCACCCCTTGTCAGAAGCCGTCAGTTTTAGAGAGCTACACTTCAGCACTCTTATCACAATTTTCAAGAGTTCTCTTCTATAACTTTCTGTCTAGGCTCTTAATTTTGAGGAAGGCTTTGGGGGTTGTGGTTATCACAGAAGCCTTTTATATCCCCCTCTTTCAGCCGTATGCTCACTGCATCTCTCAATGCTGAGAAGATGCCTCATTTTGCAGTAGATTGTGATTAATATAAAGACCCATAAGTAGTTAACACCCAGAGAATAAGAGATTGTGGAGTGTAGGGCTCAAAAGGAGACATGTGTATCATGTTTCTATTCTCCAAGGTTCAGAGATCATAATAAAAAAGAGAAGCAGAATGACTCCAAGAGCCAGAAGCAGTGGATGACTGCAGCAAAAACTATCCTCCAAACATTACAGACTGATGTAGCTGTGCATTCACAGTGCCTATGATTACATGCACAAAACCAGCATTAGACTAAGATAGTTAAAGTTCCAGAATGGTTCATGAAACCTCACCTCCATCTGAGAAGCTGTTGGAAAGTGATAGGTGTTGAGGAAAAGACAGTTTTCTTCAGGGATGCTGACTCTCAGAGGCTACCCATGCTCCAACGAACGCTCCTCTACCTATGAACATATCGCATCACTAAGAGAACTCAGGAATTTTTAAAAACAACCCATGATTCTCATGTGTGAAATTGTCAAATAATATTTTTAAATAATTAAAACATATCCAAATTTTAACAATATTATTTAATATATTATTTAATATATTATTTAATATATATTATTTAATATATATATTATTTAATATATATTAAATATATAATAACAAAATGATCTTGAATATGTATGTCTTTAAAATATATTAATTGATGAGATAAATTCCCAAAAGACTGTGAACTGAAATATTAAAATGAGAAATTTGGGCTATTAGTGAAGCATGGGCAGTTGATCTGGAGGTTCTTGAGGAGGTTTGGTGGTTGGCAGGGAAGCCCTGAAAACCCAAGTGTACATGGCTTGTGTCATCCATGAGGTTCAGGAGAGGTCCCGGTGGTGATGGGATATGAATGCAGCCCCTTCTCAGGATGATGTCTTGCCTTGCTGCTTTCCTGGTCTCTGACAAGTTTCAGCATGGCAGAAAGGGATACTGTGGTCTCATTGGCTTACAAACTTTTTGGGAATATTCAAGGGGTGTTTTTTTTCACAAATACACTCAGGAATGTTAAGGGAACAGCATGTAGACACTGTTCTGAAGGAGACTACTCTCAGTGCATCCCATTGTACTGTCAACAAACCAACTCATTTTTATAGGAAAGCTGCTTTCAAGATGGAAAGGGCAATAGGTGGACTGACTACACTGATGCCGAGGGGAAAAGGCTGGGAACAGTAAAGGAATGGCTTGAAACAAGAAGTCCTTAATTACACACTGACAAAGCAAACTTCAATGATGAGAAAGTCTTCTCAAACATGGATTATTCAGATTTCCAAACTGTAAAATAATGACCCCCAATTTAATTTTTCAAAACAACCTCATTGCTTTTTTATTGATATAGAACTATTCTGTACTCAGAATTTGTCAGTAAGTTATTTTGGTTGTATACTTGAAAATTACTGTGTATTACATGTAGGATGGAATGCCATTGTGTATAATTTTACCAATGAAAACACATTAGAACCTTGAAAAATTAGAAAGTGAAGGAACTAAATATACACAATGTTACTTAGACATAAGTATACATGTGAAAAAACTACATTTCAAAAAGCCAATAGGGTAACGGGAGGAGGACCATCCCTATCTGTGGACTTGGGAAGGGACATGGGAGCAGATGAGGGAGAGATGGTGTAATTGGGAGGGGACGAAGGAGGGGATACAACTGGGATACAAAGTGAATAAATTGTAATTAAAAAAGTCGATAAACAAGCAATACCACTCCTGGGTAAAAAACCAAAAGATGCTCCACTATTCAACAAGGACCATGTCCCTAGCATGTTTGTTCATAATAGCCAGAATCTGGAAACAACCTAGGTGTCCCTCAAAGGAGGAATGGATACAGAAACTGTGGCACATTTACAAAATGGAATACTACTTGGCTATTAAAAACAAGGAAATCATGAAATTTGCAGGCAAGCGGATATAACTATAAAATATCATCCTGAGTGAGGTAATCCAGAAACAGAGAGACAAGTATGGTATACACTCACTTATAAGCTGATATTAGTAGTATAATATAGTATAGCCATACTAAAATCTACAGACCTAAAGAATCTAATCAACATATTTTTAATCTGCTTTTGGTATTGGTAATTCCAGTTTAGCAAGATGTGGAAGACTACTTTCTTATCTATAACAATAGTTATCAAATGGCCTAGTATATAAAAATCACTTTGAGAAGTTACTAAGGCAAATTCCAGAAGTTTCTTGCAGAAGACTATGATTCAGTATTTATAAAAGCATTTTTGAGCACCTGAATTGAATGTTATAGGAATCACAATTTTTGAAAAACAATGTTATACACCCTAAGCAATTGCAAATAGTGTTGAAGTCACCTTTTCCTTCAAGAATACCTAAATTCTTTGACTTCCTTAGAGCACATTGGGTAAGGAATGTTCAGGCTGACATACTTAATCCAGAGGTATCCAAACCACAGTTGGCACATCGGGAGAGCCCACATTTATTCTGAATGGTATTGTGGCAGAACGTTGTTAACTACAACATTCACATTCAACAAGCAGCAGCAAAACAAAATTTCTTAATGTGTTTAATGAGTTTAGTGTTTTATGTTGGCACACATTCATAGCTATTCTTGAACACACATACACACATTAGATACCCCTGTAAGTTTAATAGAACCCTTTTGTAAAAGCTTTTAAGAGGTGAGCACTTTGGCACTCAACACTTTTCCAGGGTAATTTTTATGATTACGTTTCCTATTATCTGAGCTTAATTTGACTAATGTGTATTTCAGGTCTTCAACTGTGTTTTCTAAAACTTTAGTTAGACAATGTTTTTATCATTATTTTGACTTCATCAGTTTGCAGCCATTCCTTTATTTGGTTAGTCATTTTATGTGATTCCATTATTATTAGTTTCCAAATATAATAATTTGGCTTTTTGTTTTATCTAAAATGTTTAAGAGGCTTATTATTTAAATAATATATAAAGAAAAATTAAAAATAAATGTATATATTTTGATGACTTTTATAAAATGTGTGGTTATTTTTTGTTACTTTAAGACAAGTTACAGTCACTTGGGAATGAGCATGCTAATGGGGGCATTTTCTTGGTTCCTAGTTGATGTAGTAGAGCTCAATCTACTGTGGGTCTTGGGTTGTAGAAGGAAGCAAGCTGAGGAAATTATGTAAGCTTGTAAGCAGCATTCCTCTCTGGTCTCTGTTTCAGTTCCTATCTCGCAGTTCTGGCTTTGGTTTACCTAGATGCTGAATGATAACCTTTAAGCCAAATAAACTTTCCCTCCCTATGTTACTTTTAGTCATGCTGTTTATTCCAGCAGGATAAAACAAACTAGGACAGCAAGTGAATGCATTAACCCATTCTAGATCAAGAAAGAGAGCACTTTCTGTACCTCAGCAGATGCTTTCTATTTTCTTCCCAATCACTGCATCCAATATCCAGAAGTAATAACTATCTAGACCCTTAACATTATATTTTTGACAATTCTCTGGAGTTTGGGCTTCTTTTATTTACATCATGATTTTAAGGTTCTTCTTTACCTGTCTAGCTGTATTTGTACTGGAATGTTTTATAAACTATACTTCAATTCTGAAATCGAGTGAACTTTTGGCTTTCTATTTTACTTTTAGTCTTTGTGTCAACAATACAGACTGAGTCCTAGGCATCATGTATGGGAGGCAAGCAGTGTACCGAGGAGGCTCAGGTAGCAGAAACTGTATGATAACTTGACATCAGCTATTCTGGAAAGTCCAGCATTTTTCCTTCAACTAGAATTGCTTTGGCTTTAAAATTTAGCATCCATTTTTTTTTTAAATTTTAGTGAAGAATACTGACACTGGAATACTAATGTAAATTTTACAGGATATGTAGATTGCTTTTTATCATGGAGACATTTTCACAATTTATTTATTTATATTGTTAATTTTTAAACTTTTTTAATTTTCACAGTTTTAATGGAAGTTGTTCCTTCTGGTATCTTAATTTTCTTTTGTTACCATTTTAATAGTTATTTTTTTCATTTTAATGTTTTTATTGTAAGAATTTCTGTATCCCTGATTCAGTTTATTTTTAAATATTGCATTTTGTGAGGATCTCAAAGTGGGTTTTTTACATGATTTATTAACAACTTATTATTGTTACATAGCAAAGCTTCTTATTTTTGTTTGTTGACTTGGTCAGTTTGTTGAAAGTTATCAAATCTCAGAGTTTTTTTGTTAGAGTCCTTGGGTCATTTAAGGATATAATCATGTCACTTTCAATTGACTTCTTTCCTCTGTATGTATATCTATCTATCTATCTATCTATCTATCTATCTATCTATCTATCTAT
>NW_026594184.1:2104979-2122910 GCF_907164565.1 Psammomys obesus | reverse complement strand
TATCTATCTATCTATCTATCTATCTATCTATCTATCTATCTATCTATCTCATTTCCTTCTCTTATCATATTTTTCTAGCTAAGACTTCAACAACAAAAAAAAGGATAGGGAAAATGGAAGAGAGGGGATGGAAAGAATATAGAGTTGGAGGATGGGGAGGAGAGCTGTGAAATGCTGTCTTCTAAGAATAATGAAGTGATTGTGCATATGAATTCACACCAACTCTAGATGCTTATGCGAAAGAATGGCAATCACCTTTCTAGCACAGATGGAGGAGAGGCTCACAAGGTTCTACCTTAACCTAGAGAGCTGTTGGCAGTTAATGGCTGCTGGGGCCACAGAGTCCTTTTTCTCCCTTATTTGGCCACTGTCAGGCTACACATGCCTGTGGATGATTCAACACCTATTGACCATATGTACTAATTTGAATCAGTGAATTTTTTTAAACACATATTATTGGGAAGAAGACATGTTGTGGGGGGTGACTGAGGGCAATATAAGGGAAAAGTAGGGAGTGGATATGATCAATATACAATGTATATATATGTATATATATATGACATTAAAAATAATAAAACCATTATTTTAATAAAAGAACAGAGAAAGTGGGCATGCCTGTCTTATGCATGATTTTTGGGAAAATGTTTTAGGTTCTGAATATTTGATATGAAATTGGCAATACATTTGCTGTATACATCCTTTGTTATATTGAGATGAATTCTTTTTAGTCCATTTTTTATGGTTATTTTCATGAAAATACACTGAATTTGTTCAAAGGCGTTTTGTGTACCTATTGAGATAATGATGTGATGCCTGTCCTTTAGTTTATTTATGTGTCACATTACATTTATTGATTTGCATAAATTGAATGATCTCTAGAGTGAATCCTGTCCTAAAGCCAATGTAAATCAATTGTGAGTAGGACTGAGCTTTTCCAGAATAGTAGGCATTTTTCTATTTAGGTCAACTGCAGGAATGATTAAGAATGACTTTTTCCAATGTCTCTCCAGGCTTGGAGACTTTATTTACTTTGTTACATCACTATGATGTAGTGTCATGATGATTAGTTCATGAGATTTGTACCTTATAAAATAAGACCACTTTTCACCATGTGAGCACATAGTAGGAAGTTGGTATGAGCCTAAAATTGGATGCTGACAAGGTGCAGAATCTTTCCAGCCTCAAGATAATTTTAAGAAGCAAATTTGTTATTTATAAACCACCCAGCTTCTTCTATATTATTATAGCAACTCAGTGGATGAAGATAGTGCCTAATATCGATTACTCTAAAGATACTGTTATGTAATTTACACATTTTTCTTATTGTTTTTGAAATGAGAACAAGACTAAGGCCTTCAGCTCCATCTTTGTTTAGTATATTTGATGCACATACATCACACACATACATATAAGAATTTATATGTTCACATTTAGTTGTTCTCAGTAGATAACCTCATATTTCTATGTATTAAGTCATATATGAAAAATTTGCATTGATTTATGTTTTTTTCATTATTTGTTGTTTATAATGATTCTTTTGTGTGTCCTCATCTGTTTCCTTTCTTTTCTTTTCCAAGAGTTAGAGGCAAGCCTGGAATACACATCTGTTTCTTTTTTGTGACTTTTGTTTTGTTTCGTTTTGTTTTTCAAGACAGGTTTTCTCTGTGTATCCTTGGCTGTCCTGTACTCACTTTGTAGACTAGGCTGTCCTCGAACTCACAGAGATCACCCTGCCTCTGCCTCCTTGAGTGCTGAGATTACAGCCGTGCACCACCATGCCCAGCTTCTTATTGGTTCCTTTCTTTCAGTTCAGCTGTATAATCTGAAGCTTATGTGGGTTTTAGTTTCCAAAATGCTACCTTTGAAGCTATATATTTATATGATAGACATAAAATGTGGTTTTTGTTATTGTTCTGCTCAAATCTTCATTGTACATTGCATGTGTTACATGAAGACATTTTCATCAAATCTCTAATTTACATTGAGCATATGTCTCTCATAATCCTTTGCCCTTCTTCTTCTTTTTTTTTTTCATTTTCATTTTTCTGATTAGTCTTCTTTCCCTAGACAATTTCTGCTTCTACTTTCCTTTCTATATTGTTAAAGGTTATGGCAACAAAACACTATATGTACACCAATCTCATTTATTTCTAGAATATACATCTAAATTTTCCAGCCACCCTTGGAGTTAGAGTTAGCTTGTGGCATGTGATAAATTTTTTGAAAGAAATATGAGTAGAAATACTGAGTATATTAGCAAAGTCTGACTCTAGGATCTCTAGAATGTATTTTTAGCCTCTCTCTCTTCCCTTCCTCTCTCTCCTTTCTACCCAGAATCACAATATTGTGGAGGAGCCTGAGTCATTTTGTTGAGCATAACACTGCAAAGAATCACTTAACTTTCAGAAAATATTATAGAAACAATAAATAAAGTATTATTTCTATGTATGTACTAAAATACAATGTCTTTAGTGAGTGAGTCTGATAGTTTGATATTGGATAGTATTAGCTTGATATTAGATTTATCCTGATAGTTTGATATTGATTAGATATTATTATTCTGATAGTTTGATATTGGAAAGTGTTAGTCTGATAGTTTGATATTTGGATGGTATCAATCTGATAGCTTAATAATGAATGGTATTTCTAGACATCAATCAGTTTTCTACATAATAAAATTATTTCTATAATCTTGTATTCTGCATTTCATTTTTAATTGTATTCTAAGATCATCACTGATCCTTCTTTTATAGAATCATGCATATTAAGTCAGGTACAAAAAGATAATAATTCATGTTTCCACTCATATGTGGAACTAACAGGTTATTTCATAAAAAATTAGAGAAGAATAGTACTTACCGGTGACTGGGAAATTGGATGAGGATGGGGAAACAAAAGAAAGGTAGGCTAGATAGCATAATGTTACAATTAAGAAGGCTTAAACTGAAATTTCTTATATCTCAGAAAAATGATTGTGATTAACACTCAGTGGAGCTTATGGAGACTGAAGCACCAACTAAGAACCACCATGCATGTACTGTACCTAGGTCCCCTACACAGATGTAGCTGATGTACAGAGATTGATTAAATAAAACAAAAGAAGCTAATGGAGAGATAAAGCTATATTATATAAATGCAGGTTTATTGGGAGCAGCAAGGGAGGGATGAGAGAAGGGAAGCACTTCTTGGGGGAGGGGGAAAGGAGAGAGAGAAGGCAGGAAGGGGGAAAAGGGTAGAAAAGGGAGCAATGGAGCCAAGATATCTGGTAATATAATGAAGGGCCTCTGGGAGAGAAGCCCTGCCCCTAGGTGAATAACAGGGTATGGCAGCCATGCCCTGCTTCAAGGAGGGACTTTAACATCCTAGCCTTTTGCTGAAAATAAATGGATACTATGTGAAGAATATTTTCTGTCTACTTCCAGCTGACATTGGGAGTGCTGATTTGGGTGGGGGACAAAAAGCTGGAATGTTGGCCATGTCCCAAAAGCAGGCTGTTCTATTTGCTGTCCCGGATCTGGGAGACCATCTGCAGCTAGGAAACTGCAGGTCCAGATGATACAATCTGTGCAGTTTAGGCTGGAACACCTGAGTTCTGAATACAGTTCTTGAGGATACAGGATCCTGGAACATATATATTAGGGGCAGAAGACAAAGTCAAAGAGATTAACTTTTGGGCACATGGCCTTTTAGGCCCATGGTCTTGGTAGCTGGGAGAGGGGAATCCCAAATCCCAGGGAGGAGTTCCACCCTCAGAAATAGGTGGGCTGGAAAATAGGTTGTTGATTGGCAGTATTTATCTGGAATAGACCCGCGGATTCCAGTGGATCTCATGAAGCTTACAAGAATCTTGTTTACAAAAAGAGACAGACTGGGTTGGGAACCAATTTAAAATCTGATTAATGTTAAATCTCTGAATAGTCTTTTCTTTAAAAAGATTTTATTATGTATACAATGTTCTATCTACATGTACACTTGCATGCCAGAAGAAGACACCAGATCTTATTATAGATGGTTGTGAGTCATCATATGGGTGCTGGGAATTGAACTCAGAACCCCTAGAAGAACAGCCAGTGCTCTTAACCTCTGAGCCATCTCTCCAGCCCCCTTTAAACAGTCTTAATACAAAAACAGTAGAATAGTGGGGGAAGAGCTTTTATGTACCTGAAATTACTTTCTTATCACCAACATTAAAACACCTTCTCAGACCCTCAAACGCTTTATCAGAAGCTCAGACTTTACATAAACTGTACGTTTTTGAGAGGGCAGGGAACCTTGGTTTCCACTGTTAAACTGATCTTCAAACACATCAGAGACATGAGAAAGACAAATTACTTCAAGCAGCATAATTGAAGCAGCCTGTGTGTTGATTAGTATGACAGCTGCTTACACATTATCCAGACTTCCAACCCAGGCTCCTGTAGTCTCAGTTGCTCTTGTGAGCAAAAGTCCTAGGACCACATTGAAGCATCAGTCTCCAGGTTTTGGGGACCAGCAAATCTGAAAGGCTTTTCTGTGGGAGAGAAATTTGGAAGAATGACCTACCTTATTTTGTCTAGGCAAAATGGGGCAGTCAGCTCTTGGTGTGTCATGTTTGTCCACAGTTCAAGTAGGGCCTTAGCAGCCTAGTTCTGCCTAGTATCACATGATCCAGGTGGAGTCATCTGTTCTTGTGACCAAATCTTCCTGGAAGCCTTGGTGTCACTGCTAGAAGTTGGAGTCTCTCTCATATTAACCTTTTTTTTTCCATATTAAGCATTTAAATGTACTATTCCACAGATTTTCTGACAGGTTTGAAGAACATGATCTATTAAGTATAGCTGAACCAAACAAACTTTGATTATATAGTTACCCATCCTAGGCTTAACCTTGAAAACATAAAAGAAGAGACTAAGTGAAGCTTAATCAGTTCCTTTAGCATGACTGTAAATATATATTTGAACTAGTCAAAGGATAACTTTCAATCATAGATACAGTTCATAAACTGGCAATCCTGTTGATCCTGTCACACTGCATCATTACAGGCTGAAAAGAAAAACCTTAAAAGTTGGTGACAAGGCCATGGTTCCACCCCCATGTCTCAAAACCAATATGACATTCAGCAGCGGGAAATTTAAAACTGGATCATTGGTGCCACAGCTCCTGACTCAGCCTTTGCCTGTAGCTGTCTCCACCTTATGAGATCTTGAATAGATGTGGGGTAGAGTCAGGATGGAGTTGGGAGAACCTGGAGTTGACTGTGCAGACACAGCCTCAGGAAGTGGAAGAGGGGAAGGGGTGAAAGCACGCTTTCCAAACAAACCTGGACAGATAGTTTGGAAATTTTCCGCAGACATCCAAGAGATGTCTGGGGACCAATTTTAAACCCAGAAGTACCCATTTTTTTCCCAGCCTTTACTGGAATCCCAAAATTATGGAAGTGTCATCCAAATTCAATAATCTGGGATCTGCAGCTTTGGTGAGGTTGATCTATGAACAGTTGTCTCTGAAATGTGAGATTAACCCAGAACAACTTTGTTCTGGAAGGACTCCTCTAATAGGGGTTGGGGGCGGGGGCATGAACCTCGGAAGAAGCATCTGGTACCTCTTGGCAGCAGCTGGGGGACAGGGCATTTACTGAATCCAAAGTTGCCTCAGGGAAGGTGGGAGGTGAGAAGCAGTTGGTCCCTTAATCTCAGGGCTGGATACTCAACTTCTATGGGGTTTGAAGAGGACTAGCAGAGAATGATGAGGTGAAGGTAGTGGGCTCACAAAGCCCAACTTGTGGGGCTCAACTTCTCCGGAGTCACAGGCACCAGATGATTGATTAAATAAAACAGAATGAGTTAATGGAGAGGTGAAGCTTTATTATATAAATGCAAGTTTATTAGGAGCAGCAAGGGAGGGATGGTGGAAGGGGAGTGCTCTCTGGGATGGGGAGGGAGAGGGAGGGCAGAAAGGGGAAAAGAGGGAGGAAGAGAGGAAAAGGGGGTGATGGAACCACAATGTCTGGTTTTATAGTGAAGAGCCTCTGGGAGAGAAGCCGCACCCCTAGATGGAGGAACGGGTATTGGAGCCATGCCTTGCAGCAGGTAAAGACTTTAACAGGCAGCTAGGTCTTTTGTGGTTTTTTTAGTAAAGGGGAGGAGGGTTGTTTCTGACATGGACTTTGTTGCCTGCTTTTAGATCACTTCCCTTTGGCGGGGCTGCCTCAACAGGCCACACGGGAAGAGGATGCACTCAACCCTGATGCGACTTAATGTGCTTTGGTGTGTTGAAGGTGACTGCAGGTTGATGGTGACTGGCAACAGGGGCGGGGGGGGGGCGGATGCTTGCCATTTCTGAGGAGTAGGTGAGTGGGATAGGAGAAAGAGAGAGAGGGTAGGAACTAGAGGAGAGGAGGGAGGGGACTATGATTGGGATTTGATAGATAGATACATAGATATGTAGATACGAAGATAGGTATAGATAGATAGATAGATAGATAGATAGATAGATAGATAGATAGATAAAGTTTATCTGGTGGTACATACTTTTTATTCTCAGCACTCAGGTAGCAGAAGCAGGAGAATCTTTGTGAGTTTGAGGCCAGCCTGGTCTACAAAGTAAGCCCAGGACAGCCAAGGCTACACAGAGAAAACATGTCTCAAAACAAAACAAAACAAAACAAAACCAACCAATCAAATAAATAAACAAACAAAAGCTTGTGTGTTTCAAGATGGTGAGAAATGAGAAGTTTGTATGTTCCTAAGACATAGAAAAAAATTGAGATGATGTATACAGTAATTACTCCATTTTACCACTGTGCATTAGGTATATATGTGTAAGTTTATCACACCAATACATCCACAATTATTACACCCAGAATGTTTTGTATGGAAAAAGCCTTAAATAATTATTACCTCCCTGCTGAACCCTAGCTTTCTCCCATTTTCTTGAATACTGACTTCGAATTTTTTTGATTGTATAAAATAACAGATTCCATTATGATATTTGCAAATATGTATGTAATGCATATTGGTAATACTCATATTCCCTTTGAACATTTTATATATGATATATAATATATACAATGTAATTATATACACCATATTAATATATTACTCATATAATATAATATGATTCACTGAGTTTTTCAGATGAACAAAAATTTGGGGGTTTTTATTTCCTATTGTGTTAGGATGCATGCCTCTCCCAAAGATGGCTGTGCTATAATCCTCAGATCCAGAAACTGTACTAAGTTACACTGAATCAGGACACTCTCAGTTGGTGGAATCAGGGCTATTAATATGGTAATAACATATGGAGATTATCCCAGATTGTGTAGGAAGTCCTAATACAATCACAGGAGCCTTTATAGACCGAAAGCAAGAAATAGATTTTGGAACTGCAGAAGCTGTTGAAGATATCACTTAGGTTGTTTTCAGCTTTGGACTTTGAGACAATTCCTTACAGCAATATTTCTGTACAAGTCTATGATCATGAAGTTAAGGGATAATAGGGTTGTGTACAATGCTTTGGTCTCATTGTCTTTCACTTGAAGGATTATTAGGCATTATTTTAATGTTTTTCGCAACTGACTATCATTATATAAAGTCCTGGTACCAGTCTGTATTTTCTTTGCATTTATCATTAATTTGATGGGTAAAAGTTGGCTTGAGGCCCATAAAAATTTTTAAATTTTATTATTTTTTTTATTTACACTTTATTCACTATATATCCTGACTGACGCCCCCTCCTTCAACTCCTCAAAGCCTCCCAAGGGCTATCCTCTTCCCCTAGTCTGCTGAAAGAGGGAGTTCTCCTTTGCCATATGCCCATAGCATATCAAGTCTCATCAGGGCTACGTGGATGCTCTTCCTCTGTGGCCTGGCAAGGCCACATCACCAGGGGCAAGTGATCAAAGAGCAGGAAACTGAGTTCATGACAAAGACAGCTTCTCTTCCCTTACTCAGAAACCCACATGGAGACTGAGTTTCCAGTCAGCTACATCTGAGCAGGGAGTCTAGGTCCTCTCCATGCATGGTCCTTGGTTTGTGTATCAGTCTCTGCAGGACTTTCAGCCTTAAGATTTTTTAGCTTTGTTAGTCTCCTGGTGGGACCCCTGTGAGATCTGTGTCCTTGCATCCATCCCTTCTTCTAAAAGACTGCCTGTGCTCTACCCAAAGTTTGGCTGTTAGTCTCAGCATTTGCTTTGATTCCCTGTTGGGTTAATCCTTTCAGAGGACCCTCTATAGTAGGCTCCCATTCTGTTTCCTTTCTTCCATCGCTTCTGGTGTCTACTCTGTTTGCCATTCTGAATGAGATTTAAGTATCCTCCCTAGAGTCCTCTTTGTTGTTTAGATCCTTTAGGTCTGTAGATTTTAGTATGGCTATCCTATATTATACAGCTAATATCCACTTATAAGTGAGTGAATGTTTAAGATCAAACACTCAAGTTACAACACATGCTGGAGAGTATGTTAAGAAAGGGGAAACCGTGGAGTCCAGGATGGCGGCAACCAGCACACATTGTATCTGAGTGGCACAGAATCTGAAACTCCAAAATTGGTCAGTGAAGGGACATCAACATTGAGGCTTCCTGAGCTAGAGGGGACAACCTGTGAGCTGGGACCTTTTGGATCCAGGTCAAATATGGACATCTCCAGGGACTTAGGGTGGTGAATATTCAACCCCCCTGTACTTCCCCTTACCCCAACCATGGGCCTCCCTCCTCAGAAGAGGCAGCCAACAGTGGCCACTGCTCCAAGTAAGGATGTCCCTGCTCTGTGGAGGATGAGATGATTGCCTCAAGCATAAGGCTCCGTGATCGGTGACTGAGACAGGAGAGGTAGGCCTCCCAGTTCTGCAGCAGCCTTGAGCAACTGTACTGGTCTCCTAGCTGACAATTGTACCATGCTCACAGGTCTGTGGCAGTGGAGGAGAGGAAGCTAGCCTTAGCATGAGCTGCCGTGCTCAGTGACTGAGACAGGTGTAGTGACTAACCCAAGTATGAGTCTCCCTGCCCAGCAGACAAACAGTGGATATCCATGAGCTGACAGATCTCTTACACTCTCATATGCTCCTATGGACCCAAATCAGAGAGTAAAGAACAGGGGGAACCCCTGTGTTTTCCAATCAGGCTTGCTAGTGAGTGAGTGTGCCTTCAAGTGAATGCATGCAGAAACCCAGATCCAGGGTCCCCCTACCTAGCAGCCAGACATAGGTTCCCTCCCACCCAAACACCCATTGTGGGCAACATAGGAATCCTTGGGCTATCGTTATCAACACTGAAGCACCTGTTCTGTGAGTCTACCAGTGGAGCACAGGCTAACAATTCCTGGAACCCAGACAGATCTGAATACCAGGAGGACAGCATGAAAAGACTGTAGATCACTGAGGTATTCAGAGAACCTGTGCATGTACATATTGCCCATGAACAGCACAAGCACCCGCACTCCCTCCTGTGCATAAGTTCCACATTACAGACATCTATAAGCTCTAACAACTTATCCTTCAAGACATATTTCCATGCACAGGACCGTCCTTGCCCAACTGTGCTGGCACACATGAGCCTGCGACCTTCCCCTCTTAGCTACAGCTAAAACACCAACTTCCACTCTTAAACCGGTGAACCTATCTCATCTTCCTGAAATATATTCAAGACACCAGAGATACGGACGCAGTCTGAACTACAGACTCCAAAAACAAACAGTGAAGGTTACAGATAAGCAGATGGCTAGAGGTCGGAGTTAGAAAATATAAAAGAAAAATCAGGACATCATGGCTTCACCAGCAATCTCAAGAATCAATGGATATGCTAATTTATCAGCAACACATGAAAATGATCTCAATTCTATGCTAATCCAGATATTAGAAGCACATAAAGAGGAAATGAAAAAAGCTCTCAAAGAAAAACAAGCACATACAATCAAACAAATAGAAGCCTTATAGAAGCATGAGCAGAGGCATATAGAGAGGAAATGAACAAAGCTCTCAAAGAAATATAGGCAAACACAGCCAAATGAATAGAGGCATAAATAGAAGCACAGTTAGAAACACAAGTAGTGGCATATAGAGAGGAAACAAACAAAAAATACAGGCCATGAGGGAAACACAGGAATCCACATTCAAACAAATGATGGAAATGGTGTAAGACATGAAAACAGAATTAGAGTCATTAAAGAAAACACAAATAGAGAAAAACTTGGAAGTGGAAAACTTGGAGAAAAGATCAGGAACCACAAAGGTAAATATCACCAACATAATATAAGAGATGGAAGAAAGAATCTCAGACACTAGAGATGCAATTGCAGAAATTGATACATCTCTCAAAGAAAAAGTAAAATCAGAAAAGTTGTTGACATAAAACATCCAAGAAATCAAGAGCACCATGAAAAGATGAAATATAAAAATAATAGGAATAGATGAAAAAGAAGATTCCAAGCTCCAAGGTCCAGAAAATATTTTCAAGAAAATCATAGAAGAAATTTTTTTCCAACTTAAAGACAGAGATGTCAATAAACATACACGAGGCCTACAGAACACCAAACAGACTATACCAGAAAAGAAACTGTTCATGTCACATAATAGTCAAAACACAAAATCTCCGGAACAAAGTCTCAACAGATACAAAAAAAAAAAGGAAAATAATCCCTTGTATCTTATCAGACCACTATGGCCTAACACTAGACCTCAACAAAAACAGAAATAACTAAAAAACATGCATATATATAGAAAGTAAACAACTCTCTACTCAGTGACACCTTGGTCATGGAAGAAATGGAAAAAGAAATTAGAGACTTCCTAAAATTCAATGAAAATGAAGACACAACTTACTCAAACTTATGGGACACAATGAAAGCAGTGCTAAGAGGAAAGTTCATAGCATTAAATGACTCCAGAAAGAAGTTTGAGACATCTCATACAAGCAACCAAATGGCACACCTAAGAGCCCTAGAATAAAAGAAGTACATACCCACAAGAGGAGTAGACGATTGGAAATTATCACACTTAGAGCTGAAATCAATGAATTAGGAACAAGGTAAACAATTCAAAAAAATCAATGAGACAAGGAGCTGGTTCTTTGAGAAAATCAACAAGATAGACAACCCCTTAGCCAAACTAACTAAAAGACAGAGAGAAACTAACTCATTGGTCTGCTCTTTGATCACCTCCCCCTGAGGGGGGAGCAGCCTTACCAGGCCACAGAAGATGACAATGCAGTCGCTCCTGATGAGATCTGATAGACTAGGATCAGAAGGAAGGAGAGGGGGATGTCCCCTATTAGTGGACTTGGGGAGGGGCATGCGTGAAGAAGGGGGAGGGAAGGTGGGATTAGGAGGGGAGGAAGAAGGGCTTTATGGAGGGATACAAAGTGAGTAAAGAGTAATTAATAAAAAAATAAAAAAATATTAAAAAAAAATAAATAAAAAGGAGGATATAATGACAGACATTGAGGAAATCCACACAATCAGTAGGTCTTACTAAAAAAGCCTATATGCCCCAAAATATGAAAATCCAAATGAAATGGTAATTTTATTGACAGATTCCACTTACCAAAATTAAATCTAGAACAGATAAATAGTTTAATTAGTGCTATATCAGCCAAGGAAATAGGAACAGTCATCAAAAGTTCCCTTCCAAAAAAAGTCCAGGGCTGATAGTTTCAGTGCAGAATTTTAGCAGCCCTTCAAAGAAGTGCTAACTCGAATTTTCTTCAAACTATTCCACAAAATAGAAACAGAAGAAAATACCAAACTCATTCTATGAAGCCACAGTCACTTTGATACCTAAACCACACAAAGACTCAACCGAAATTGAACTTCAGACCTATCTCTCTTATGAACATTGATACAAAAATACTCAATAAAGTACATGCAAACCAATTCCAAGAACACAAAAAATTGTCATCCACCATGACCAAGTAACCTTCATCCCAGGCATGCAGGTGTAGTTCAATATACAGAAATCAATCAATGTAATCCACCATATAAACAAACTAAATGAAAATACCACATGACCATCTCCTTAGATGCTGAAACAGCATTTGACAAAATCTACTACCTGTTCATGTTTAAAGTCTTGGAGAGATTGGGGATACAAAGCACAAACCTAAACATAGTAAATTCAATGTACAGAAGGCATATAGCCAACATCAAACTGAAAGAAGAGGAATTTAAATCAATCCCACTGAAATCAAGGACAAAGAAAGGATGCCCATTCTCTCTGTATCTCTTCAACATAGTATTTGAATTCCCATTCTCTCTGTATCTCTTCAATATAGTATTTGAATTCCTAGCTAGGGCAATAAGACAACTAAAGGAGATCAAGGTGATACAAATCAGAAAAGAGAAATTCAAAGTAGTACTGTTTGCACATGATATAATAGTATACATGAGTGACACCAAAAATTCTACCAGAGAACTCCTTCAGATGATAAACACCTTCAGCAAAGTGGCTGGATTCAAAATTATTTAAAAAAATTTCAATAGCCCTCCTGTATACTATAGACAAAATGGCTGAGAAAGAAATTAGGGAAACTACACACTTCACAATAGCAATTAAATAACATAATGTACCTTGGTGTAACTCTGACCAAGCAAGCAAAAGACCTGTTTGAGAACAACTTCAAGTCTCTGAAGAAAGAAATTGAAGAAGAAATCAGAAGATGGAAAGATCTCCCATGTTTATGAATCAGTAGGAATAACATAGTGAAAATGGCCATCCTGGCAAAAGCAGTCTACAAATTCAATGCCATTATCATCAATATACCAAAACAATTCTTTACAGAACTTGAAGAACAATTCTCAATTTTATATGGAAAAACAAAAAACCTAGATTTGCTAGAACAAATCTGTACAAAAACAGATGATCTGGATGTAGCTCCATCCCTGATCTCAAGCTTTGCTACATAATAATAGTAATAAAAACTGCATGGTACTGGCATAGAAACAGAATGGTGGATCAATGCAACCAAAAAGAAGACTCAAAAGTAAACCCACACACTAATGGATACTTGATTTTTGATAAAGAAGCCAAAACCATAAAATGGAAAAAGGACAGCATCTTCAACAAATGGTGCTGCTCTAACTGGATGTCTTCATGTAAAAAAATGGAAATAGATCTGTATTTATCACCATGCACAAAACTCAAGTTCAAGTGGATCAAACACTTCAACATAAAACCAGATACAATCAACCTGTTAAAATAAAAAGTGGGGAAGAGCCTTGAATTCAGTGGCACAGGAGACAACTTCCTGAACACAACACCAACAGCACAGGCTCTAAGAACAACAATCAATAAATGGGACCTCATGAAACTGAAAACTTCTGCAAAGCAAAGGACACTACAGCCTGCAGACTGGGAAAGTATCTTCACTCACCCTATATCCGACAAAGATCTAATATCCAGAATACATAAAGAACTAAAGAAGTTAAAAAGCCACAAATCAAGTAATTCAATTAAAAGTGTTGTACAGTGCTAAAAAGAGAGTTCTCAATAGAGGAATATCGAATGCAGAGAAACAGAGAAATACTCAATCCCCTTAGTCATCAGGGAGATGCAAATCAAAACAAACCTGAGATTTTACCCAACTCCCCATCAGAATGGCTAAGATCAAAAACTCTAGCAACAATACATGCTGGAGATGATGTGGAGAAAAGGGAACCCTCTTCCAATTCTGGTCGGAATGTAAATGTATAAAACCACTTTGGAAATAAATTTGCCTTTTTCTCAGACATTTAGGAATAGTGCTTCCTCAAGATCCAGCTATGCCACTCCTAGGCATATATCCAAAACATGCTCAAGTACAACAAGGACATTTGCTGAACCTTGTTCATAGCAGATTTATTTATAATTGTCAGAATCTGGAAACAACCCTTATGTCCCCCACTAGAGGAGAGGATTCAGAAATTGTGGCACAATTTACACAATGGAATACTACTCAGCAAATAAAAGCAAGGAAATCATGAAATTTTCAGGTAACTGGTGGGAACTAGAAAATATCGTCCTGAATGAGGTATCCCAGACTGCTACTCCAACCAAGGACCATATATGGAGATATCCTAAAACCCTTGCTCAGATGTAGCTTATGGCAGCTCAGTGTCCAAGAGGATTCCCTAGTAAGGGGGACAGGGACTGTCTCTGACATGAACTCAGTTGCTGGCTCTTTGATCACCTCCCCCTGATGGGGGAGCAGCCTTACCAGGCCACAGAGGAAGACAATGCAGCCAGTCCTGATGAGACCTTATAGGATAGGTCAGATGGAAAGGGAGGAGGTCCTCCCTTATCAGTGTACTTTGAGAGGGGCATGGGAGGAGATGAGGGAAGGAGAGTAGGATTGTTAGGGAATGAGGGAGGGGGCTACAACTGGGATACAAAGCGAATAAACTGTAATTAATATAAGAAATTTTTAAAAAAGAAAGGGGTACCCTTCTCCATTGTTTGTCAGAGTGCAAACTTGCACAACCACTTTGGAAAACAATCTGGCAGTTTCTCAAAAATTGGGGACTAGGAATACCTCAAGGTCCAGCTATACCAGTCTGGTATATATCCAAAAGATGTTCTACCATTCAACAAGGACTTTTGCTTAACCATGTTCATAGCAGCTTTGTCTGTAAAAGCCAGAATCTGTAAACAAACTAGATATTCCTCAAAGGAGAAATGAACATAGAAATTGTGGTACATGTACACAATGAAATACTACTCAGCGATGAAAAAAAAGGAATCATGAAATTATCAAGCAAATATATGGATCTAGAAAAGATCATCCTGAGTGAGGTAACCCAGAAACAGATAGAAAAGAATGGTATACAGTCACTTATAAATTTTTTAAATTTAAACTCAAAGAACAGTAACTTTAACAGCTGACCTCTCAGAATGGATGTCAAAATCTGAGACCATAGGGCAAGAAGCATCTATATTCAGATAAGCAAGTACAAACTATACATAATCCATTCCAGTTCTAGAATATAGATTTTGGTAAAGATGTACAGAAACTGCAGACAGCATTTTGTCTGGCCCTTAGTTTTCAGGAATCTACCTAAAAATTTCTCAACAGATCACTTTAGCTACTGAATCTTGTTTTTTGTCTCCCCAGCCCTTGTTAATATCTGAAATATCTGTTATGCTTTTGTGAGATTATGGCTTCTTTTTTTTATAATTTTCTTTTTGGAGCCTTCATTTATAATTCAACTTGATAATTTATCAGTCAACTGATTTGGACTGATATAAAGTGATAGTGACTATATCCTTGGTAGTACCTAGCCTCTCATTTCTAGTAATATGTTTTTGCTTCCCCTATATGTATTTTATACTATTTATTTATTTACTGTACATTTCTATCACAGTTTCGACTCACTCCTCTTTTCCCTCTCATCCTCCCTGCTTGCCATCTCTTCTCCTTTTTCTTCAAAAAAGGGGTACCGTCCCATGAATATCAACCAGACTTTGGAACAGCAAGTTGCAGTAAGACTAGGGACATCTCTCCTATGGAGACTAGACAAGGCAGTCCAGTTAGGAGAAAGGGATGAAAAAGCAGGCAACAGAGTCAGAGACAGTCCCTGTTCCTGGTCTTAGTAGTCCAACATGAAGAACAAGATGCACAACTGTTACATATGTGCCCAGGTCCTATCTATTTGGTGTTCTATGAGATTCTTGCATTTTTAATATATATTAAAAATATATATTTATATAATATATTATATTATATATAAAAATATTATATATATATTTATATAGTATATAAAATATGTTTATATATATTATATATTTACTCATTTTGCAACCTGATTGCACTCTACTTTCCTCACAGTGCTCTCCTTCCCCCATTCTTCCTTCTCCTTCTCCTCAGGGAATGGGGAGGTTCTTCATGGGTACTAACTAACCTTGGCTCATTAATTTGCTAGAGAACTATGTGCATCCTCTCCCACTGAGGCCAGACTAGGCAGCCCAGTTAGGGGAACAGGATCCAAAGGCATACCTCAGAGTCAGAGAGGGACCCAAACCAGTTGCAGAGACCCACATGAAGACCAAACTGTGCATCTGCTACATCTGTGCAGAAGGCTCTTCAGTCTCTGCAGGCCCCCTTGAGCCCAGGTTAAGTCTTCTTATGGGGTCCTTGACCCCTCTGGCTCCTTCAATCATTCCTCCAACTCTTCTATGTGACTCCCAAGCTCTATCTAGTGTTTTGCTGTGTTTCTCTGCATCTGTTTCCATCAGTTGCTAGATGAACATCTCAGAGGAGTTATGCTAAGTTCCTGTCCACAAGCATAGCAAAGTAATAGTAATAGTGTAGAGGATTGATTCTCTCTCATAGGATGGGTATTCAAGTAGGGCCATTCCCTCAAACTTTGCTCCATCTTTGTCCCTGCACATCTTGTAGGCAGGATAAATTTTGAAAAGGAGGTTTTGTTCTATACATTTAGTGTTTTGATTATTATGTGGTAGGAGAATCTTCATTTTTGGTTCAATCTATTTGGTTTTCTGTAAGCTTTTTGTATGTTTATAGGTATCTATTTTTCTTCTATGATTTTGTTGAAAATATTTTCTGGGCCTTTGAGCTGGGAATATTCCCTTTCTTCTTATTTTATTATTCTTAAGTTTGGTTTTATCACGTTGTCCCAAATTTCCAGGATGTTTTGTGCCTGGAAACTTTTAGATTTAACATTTTATGGACCAATGTATTGATTTCTTCTATTGTATCTTCTGAACCTGAGATTATTTCTTCAATCTTTTGTACACTGTTGGCAATGCTGTGCCTGTAGTTCCCTTTGTAATACTTAGGTTTTTAATCTCCAGGATTCCCTTAGTTTATATTTTCTTTTGTTTTTGTTGGTTTTGTTTGTTTGTTTGTTTGTTTTGAGACAAGGATTCTTTGTGTAGCCCTGGCCATCTTAGACACAATTTGTAGACCAAATTTGCTGCATACTCACAGAGATCCACCTGCTTCTGCTTCTGGAGCTCACCACCAGGCCCAGCCAGTTTGTATTTTCTTTATTGCTTCTATTTCCATTTTCACATCTTGAACAGTTTTGTTCATTTCCTTCACTAGTTTGATTGAATTTTCCTGTATTTCTTTAAGGGATTTATTTATTTCTTCTTTAAAGGCATCTATCAGCTTCATAAGATTGGCTTTAACATTATTTTCTTGTGCTTCAGCTCTGTTAGGATGTCCAGGGAATAGTGTAGTAGAATAGCTGGGCTCTGATAGTGCCTTATTGCTCTGGCTCTTGATTGTGTTCTTATGCTAGCCTCAGGCTATCTGGGTTTTGTGGTTATTATAGGTTCAGGTGTTGAACCACTATCTTTGTTGAAATTTTTTACCTTGGTTTCCGTTTTTTCTTGGTCTTCTGACATGAGTTGCCTGGTATTCTGGTTACTAGCAAGTCCTCAGATCTAATTGAATATCTTCCCTGGGGTTTTTGAGGCTTGCCCAGCCTCTGCGGTTTTAGGTGTTAAAGGTGCCTAGGAGGACCCTATTACCAGTATGGTCTGGGGTCCCTGGTGTTTCCCTGCATTCTGGGAAAGCAAGCAGGATTGTTGAGAGAGAAATGTATTACATGGGTTGCAATTTATTGCTGGTGTGTGTTTTCAGGGGATTTGGTGGGCAGTGGGTTAGGCACAGTCTTTGGCAGAATATCATACTGGTGCCAGAAAGTCCTCTGGGAAAGCATGCAGAGTTGTGGAGCAGAAAATTGAAGCACTGGGTATGGGCACAGTTTACTGCTTTTGGGTGTACTTTCCTCTCCTATGTGTTTTTCAGGATTTTTTTTTCTCTTGAGCTGGTAAGAAGTCTCAATGTATGAAGGCATTTTCTACTAAGTCTTGTGGCCCAATTTCAGTACTTGGAGGAAAGAAAACAAAATCCCATTAATCACCTAACATCCACACATGGGCTGTAACATGCTCATCCATCCCCTACACACACACACACACACACACACACACACACACACACACACACACACACACACA
>NW_026594184.1:2101841-2104969 GCF_907164565.1 Psammomys obesus | reverse complement strand
ACACACACACACACACACACACACACACACACACACACACACACACAATTCAGATTTTTAAAATTTTATCAACATCCTTTATTCTTTCTTGGTTTTGCATAGATCTTTCTGCAAGTTTGTTTCTCAAAGACTAGGTCCCACTATGTAATCCTAGCTGTACTGTAACTTCATATATAGAACAAGGTGGCCTCAAACTAAGCATAAGATATATGCTTAGCTCTGCAGGGAATAAAGGTCTGAGTTAGCATTTCTGGATATATAGGTCATTTTAGAAGTCATCTTTCAAACCTCTATGAATTCTTTATAGATTTTAGAAAGCAAAATTTTCCTTAGTGTTTTCTTCTGTCTTCTGGCATATTTCTTATTCAGTCTATTTCAACTCTTTTTCTTTTGTAAAGACATTTCCTTCTCCATTATCATTCTCCTATCATATATGCCCTGTTGATTCTTTTATGCATTATTACTCATCTATTAATAGGAATCAATCTTTTAGCTAAGAACACACTGTGAAAAAAGATGCTGGGATACTGAGTTTGGGCAGGCAGACATTTCATTACGTTTGGCAATGACATTTTCTAAGTTTTAGAGTGTGGATATGTTTCCTTTCTGAGGAAACAGTGAGAGTCTTCATAGTCACATATCTTACATAGGATGGATCCATACTCATGTCTTTCTCACCAGCCAAGATAAAATTCCACACATGGTATATGTCTATAACCCCACTACTCAGGAGGCTGCAGTGGGAAGACCAAGGCTTTAAAGGTGACCTGGTTTTCATAGCAAGTTTCAGGCAAGATGTGGCTACATGACATGACCACATCTCAAAGAAATTAACAAACAAAACTTAAACAGAAAAATTTCCAGAACTTCTCAGAAAATAAAACAGCAATTTCTTCCCAAGATAGCTCATCCTTTTTTTGTGTTGTTATTTACTTTTATTATGAAAACTAGCTTAAATTGGTCTCCTAATGTTTTTTCCTTTTTACTTTGGAACGGTTTATACATCAACTCCCTTTCACTTCTGTAGGTTAATTCTCAAGTTTACACTCACATCATCATTTACACTGTATTTAGAAAACACAGCAAAGAATCTTCATGAATGATCCAATCATCCACCTTAAATCAAATTTTTTTCTAATGTACTTTCCTATTTTGTAAACCTTTGTTACCTTGAATTGTGTGTGGAGACACAGATGGAAGGTACACTGATAAGACATGAACACTTAACTGTGCACAGCCTCTTGGGGAGAGATTATGGATTTTATTTTAATCAAAAAGTTGTCTTCCTCTTCTATCTGAAGTAACTGACATCAAAACAGCCCGAATGCCTACTGTGAAAATGTGTCTGAAATCTCTATTTTGTGCTCTTTCATAAGAAATATCAAATACTCCTTAGGCAGACACCTGGGAAGCTGGGATGTTAACTGCCAAGGAACTGCATGACAAAAAGCTGAATGAAAAGGTCAGGAAGAGGTTCCATGTGAATAAGCCTTGTGAACCCCATCTCAAACAAACACTGTGAATTTGCAAAGGGAAATTCAGAGCCTTGCAGGTGACATTTTTCCTGGCCCTTAGTTTACAGAAAATCCCCTGCAAATTCACAGCGGAGGCTGGGGCAAGAATGATGAGCCTGTTTCTAAAGGCCTTTCTGACATCCTTCAAATTTTAAGTATTCAGACTGGGCTAAAAATATCAAGCTACTCACCAGCTCTTTCAGTTGTTTCCTAAATGGGCCACCTTTCAAAGAAATAATTGGAGACTGGCTGAGAAAACAGCAAGCAGTCAACAACTGCTATCAATGCATGAGTGAAATGAATGAATGAATGAGGGAGGGAGTGAATGAAAAGCGCCAAACTCTGGAGTCTAAATCTATAAGGTAACTTTTTTTTTTTTAAATTGGAAATACGAATTTGTGAGCTCAAAGTCTATATGCATATCTACCTGGTGAACTCATGGTTGTGAAAATGTCATTTCCAAAAATGTTCTATTGATGTAGAAATTAAATCTGGTAATTTTTTTTTCTTGAGCTCTCCCTGATTCATTCAATTATTTTGGTTTAAACAACTATTATACATTTCACTAACTTTTGGCCACTGTTATAGTACTTCAAAGAAATAACCGTTACATTTTACTTTACATGAAAGCCATGAACCCAGCTGAACTTGAAGGGAACTTAGAGTAAGAAAGTAAATCTGTCTTTCCATGAAGATGCCTCTTGAAGGTCAAAATTCAGATCCTCCTCAGACAGAAATGAGTTCTCTAAATTTCCTAGAATTAGCTCATTTTGATGGAGGTATATAAAGAGTTTATGTGGATATTGAAAGAACATTGATAACAAACTTGGGAAAATTAAGTATAGTTCATTCTAAGAAGAGCCTTTAAGGGTTTTTATGGAATCCTAAGGACACTATAAGTGAATATCAAAATATTTTATTTTTTAATAAAGTAATATTTAACATATGACCTGAACTACAGCTCAAGATGCTTTTCTCACTATCTCCTGAAATGGAAGCTTCATAGTTTTGGTTTTGAATTTATTTTGATACACAAAATGTTTTGTAAAGTGTTTGTACAAATATCTTTATGCTGAGACTTTGATAAATTTTTTAAATTGATTACAATTTATTCACTTTGTATTCCCCCCCATAGCTCCCTCCTTCCTCCCCTCCCAATTCCACCCTCTCTCCCCCTTCTTCAACCATGACCATTCCCCAGTCCAAGGATAGGGGAGGTCTTCCTCCCCTTCCTTCTGATCCTAGTCTATCAGGTCTCATCAGGAGTGGCTGCATTGTCTTCCTCTGTGGCCTGGTAAGGCTGCTCTGCCATCAGGGGGAGGTGATCAAAAAGCAGACCAATAAGTTCATGTCAGAGACAGTCCCTGTTCCCATTACTATGGGACCCATTTGGACACTAAACTGCCATGGGCTACATCTGTGCAGGGGTTCTAGGTTATCTCTTTGAATGGTCCTTGGTTGGAGTATAAGTCTCAGAAAAGACCCCTGTTCACAGATTTTTTGGTTCTGTTGCTCTTCTTGTGGAGCTCCTGTCCTCTCCGGGTCTTACTATTTCTCACTTCTTCTATAAGATTCCCTGCAGTCTGCCCAAAGTTTGGCTATAAGTCTCAACAT
>NW_026594184.1:2091979-2101831 GCF_907164565.1 Psammomys obesus | reverse complement strand
TAAGATTCCCTGCAGTCTGCCCAAAGTTTGGCTATAAGTCTCAACATCTGCTTTGATATCCTGCAGGGTAGAGTCTTTCAGAGGCCCTCTGAAAGAGGCAGGCTCCTGTCCTGTTCCCTATTTTCTCCTTCTTCTGATGTCCAGTCCCTTTGCCTTTCTGAATGGGTATTGAGCATCTTAGCCAGAGTTTGATTAGTTTCTTTAGTTGTACAGATTTTAGTAGGTTTATCCTATATTGTATGTCTAATATTCACTTATGAGTGAGTATATACCCCGTGTGTCTTTCTGCTTCTGGGATACCTCACTCAGGATGACCTTTTCCAGTTCCCACCATTTACCTGAAAATTTCATGATTTCCTTGTTTTTTTTTTTTTTTAACTGCTGAGTAATAGTCCATTGTGTAGATGTACCACAATTTCTGTATCCATTCCTCAGTTGAGGGGCATCTGGGTTGTTTCTAGCTCTCTTGCCTATTACAAATAAAGCTGCTACACAGTTGAGCTAATGCCCTTTTTGTGTACTTGAGCCTCTTTTGGGTATATGCCTAGGAATGGTATAGCTGTATAGACGGATCTTGAGGAAGCATTATTCCTAGTTGTATGAGGAGGTGCCAGATTGATTTCCAGAGTGGTTGTACAAGTTTGCATTCCCACCAGCAGTGGAGGAGGGTTCCCCTTTCTCCACAACCTCTCCAGCTTGTGTTGTCACTTGAGTTTTTGGTCTTAGCCATTCTTATGGGTAAAAGGTGAAATCTCAGGGTCGCTTTGATTTGCATTTCCCTGATGAATAAGGACATTGAACATTTCCTTAAGTGTTTCACTTCCATTCAATATTCCTCTATTGAGAATTCTCTGTTTAGCTCTGTACCACATTTTTTTACTTGGATTACTTGATTTGTTGCCGTTTAACTTCTTTAGTTCTTTATATATTCTGGATATTAGCCCTCTGTCACATTTAGGGTCGGGGAAAATCCTTTCCCAATCTGTAGGCAATTGTTTCATTTTGACAACAGTGTCCTTTGCTTTACAGAAGCTTTTCAGTTTCATGAGGTCCCATTTATTGATTGGTTTTCTTAGAGCTTGTGCTGTTGGTGTTCTGTTCAGGAAGTTGCCTCCTTTGCCAATGAGTTCAAGGCTCTTCCCCACTTTTTCTTCTAACAGGTTTAGTGTGTCTGATTTTATGTTGAGGTCTTTGATCCACTTGGACTTTAGTTTTGTGCAGGGTGATAAGTATGGATCTATTTGCTTTTTCTACATGTAGACATCCAGTTAGACCAGCATCATTTTTTGAAGATGCTATCTTTTTTCCATTGTATGGTCTGGGCATCTTTGTCAAAGATCAGGTGTCCAGAAATGTGTGGGTTTATTTCAGGCTCTTCTATTCGTTTTTTTTTTTTGTTTTTTTTTTTTTTTTTTTTGATCCACCAGTCTGTTTCTGTGCTCGTACTATGCAGTTTTTAGTATTGTTGCTCTATAGTACAGCCTGAGATCAGGGATGAACATACCTCCAGAAAATGTTTCATAGTAGGGGATTATTTTAGCAATTCTGAGTTTCTTGTTATTCTATATCAAGTGGAGAATTTTTCTTTCAAGGTCTGTATATTGAACCACCCCTGCATACTTGGGACTAAGCCTACTTGGCCTTGGTGGGTAATATCTTTGATGTGTCCTTGTAATCAGTTTGCAAGTATTTTGTTGAGTATTTTTGTATCAATGTTCATAAGGGAGATTAGCCTGAAATTCTCTTTCTTTGTTGGGTCTTTGTGAGGTTTAGGTACCAAGGTGACTGTGGCTTCATAGAATGAGTTTGGAAGTGTTCCTTCTGTTTCTGTTTTGTGGAATAGTTTGAAGAGAATTGGAGTTAGCTCTTCTGTGTAGGTCTGGTAGAATCCTGTGCTGAAACTGTCTGGCCCTGGGCTTTTTTTTTTTTTTTTTTGCATGGGAGACTTTTGATGGCTGCTTTATTTCCTTGAGGGATATAGGACTCTTTAGTTGATTTACCTGGTCTTGACCCAGCTTTGGCAAGTGGAATCGATCAAGAAAATTGTTCATTTCATTTATATTTTCAAATTTTGTGCCATATAGGCTTTTGAAGTAAGATTTAATTATTGTTTGGATTTCCTCTGTGAGACTTTGATAATTTAAATAATTATTTAAATAAAAATTTTACTGTCTTTGCTCCCATTCCAATAGATTAGTTCCAAACCAAAATAATTGAGGTAAACAGTAATTACAGATTTATTTCTTTCCCTCTATGTATTTATTTACTTTTTAAAATTAAAATATAATTATATCAATTCCATCCTTTTGTTTTCTACTTCCAGTGCCTCCCATGCCTCCACCTTACTGCCTCTCAAATTCATGACATTTTTTTTTTTTTTTATTAACAGATCTTGCCTCAGGTTTATTTGTAAAAATAGCATAGGACACTGGTCATCTCTAAAGAGTTCATAGGTGGGTGTGTCACACCAGTCTGTCTGTCTTTATATTAGCAGAACCCTTTCCTACAGGGCCTTCACAGGGGTCTGAGCACCTTTGGGAGCCTGAGCTGGAGCTGGAGATGAAACCATGCCTTTAGCTGGAACTGTGGCCTCTGCCTTGGTTTGAACCTTGGGTTTTGATTTGCAGAGCCTACGACCCTTAGCCATATAGCTTTGAATCTGCTTCCCAAGCTTGGGGTGAGTGATGAAAGCCAGATGCCTGAGTTTGTGGCTGGGCCCTTTGGCATCTTGGGTTTAACTGCTACAGGCTTCACAAGGGCCTTGATGACCTCTGCTCCCACACTCATTGTCTTTGGGTTGTTTGCTTGCATCTTCTTCAGGCCTTTCTTGTTGTGCTTCTTGGCAAAGCGCATGTTCCTCAAGAATTTGGGGTCCACCCCCTTAAGAGATTCTTATCTTTGTGACCGGGGTTTCTGGATGCCATTTCTGTGCCATTTGTGGGACTGGTTGTGTGTGGTGTGGTTCTTGGACTTGGCCATGTTTGCACAGTAACCCACGGCTCCTGCAGTGTCTGGGACCGGAAGAGAAAGCTCATGACATCTTTTATTGATATATATATATATATTTGCTGCAGATTGATACCATTGCAGAAAAGCACAACTGGTCAAAATGCAGAAAATATATAACCCAGCCCCAAGTCATACATCTATCCTAGTACTTCAGAACAATATGCATATAGTTTGTGTGTGCATAAATATATAAATACAATCTGCCGAGTATATTTATTGTTGCTTGTATACATATGATTTCAGGGCTGACCACTTGGTATTAGATAAATTATGGTACTTATCTCTGGGAAAGATTAATTCTCCCACTTTCAAAAAGCCTTAGTTATTTTTAGTACTTTGTCTAGGGGTGGGCCCTCATGAGATTTCCTCCTTTCAAGATAGCATGCCTATTGATATTGTCATTGTTCAAGTCTTGTTTAAGGAGCCATATTTGTTGAAGCATTATAGGTGACATATCTTTTTCGCTTCTAAGATACACAGTTACACAGCCAGTTTTCTGTTCCTCTATGTCTTACAATCTTCCTAGCTGGTCGTTCCAGATGTTCTCCTAGACTTAGGTGCAAGAACTGTGTTGTTGATGTATTATTTGTGGCTGGGAATCCCATGGTCATTTTTTCCATTTATTTTGATCACTTGCACTTTTTTGTAATGGTCTCTATCCATTCCAGGGAGAAACTTTTTTGATGAGGAGAAAGAGTTATATTTTTTTCTGTGGGTACATGACTAAGTATTTAGAACACTGCAAAGAAGTATATGGTTTAGTAAAGGGGCGGTAATAGGGTCTCTTCTAAGATCCATGACCTCACAGTCACTAGTTTTCCAGCAACACTAATAATATCAGGAAAGTTTTCCTCTTGTAGAATGGGCCTTGACTTCAGTTATTCTGCTGGTGATTACTGCCAATACATGAGAATCAGTATTATATCCTTAGAAATATCTTGCTATGATAATGATTATTGTGGCTGGTGGGTATTATGCAGAGTGGGATTGCTGACTGAGTGCTTCTCCTGATTGTCGATTTGCATAGCATCTTCTGGTACTTTGAAAGCTAGTACTTAGTGAAGAGGCTTTTAGGTCAAATCTAGCTAAAATACTCCAGATTCTGTGTTTGAAGTACATGGTGTCATTAGAATAGGCTCTTACATTCAACTTCTGGGTTGTATCAACAGGAAAGAACAATATCTTATATTGTTTTGGGAATCTTTTGAAGTCCTATCACCAACAATTAGAAAGATGGTTTCTCCTGTCTTTTTGTTTGATATTCTATTTCTCTTGGGAAGGACAATTTTCATCTCAAGTGGCATAAGAGCATTAAAACATGTATGCATATGTGTACAATTAAATGTATTGTATGTAACCTTAGGCAGTAAAAATAATTTTATTCTTTATGGCTTTTTAAAATATTCTTAAGACTATTTATCCTTCCTTCCTCTCTGTTAATTTGTATTGACATCAGTCTTCATCAATGCCACACTACATTTTTTCCTATTTTTTTCCTTCATGTCCAGCAAATTTACCTTCAACCAAATACTAAAAAAGATACTTCAGACAGAAGATAGGACTAGGTATAGTCAAGAGGCATTAGAAGAAAAATCAGTGATGGCTGTAATTACTGAAACGTCATAGCAAAACAACAAAATAAAACAAAAAATAATAACTGCAATCAAATATATCTTTCAATTATTTCTTAAATATCAATGGCACTAATGGATTAATAAAAGGATATAGGCTGCCTGAATAAATTATGGAACAAATCCACTTTTCTGTTGTTTATAAGAAACTGCACTTTAAAGGTGAAAGGAGGGAGGAAAAAAGCATTCCAAATAAATATGATTATAAAGCAAGCAGGTGTTGTGGTAGAATATCTGCCAAAATAGACTTCAAACTATAGTTAATTAGAAGACATTTTTTCAAAGAAACTTGACTCTAGTAAAGGGAATACTTAATGATGTACATATATCACTATCCTGAACATCTATGTGCTAAAATCTGATGTAATTAATGTCATTAAAAAAAAACCTAGTGGAATGAAAGACAGAAATTAACATCAATCTATTAATAGTAGGTGATTTTAATACCTCACTTTTTGTAATAGACAGGAAATATGACAAAATTTGGAAAATATATGACATGTTACATCAAATGAAATTAACAGATATGGACAGAATATCCCTTCCAAACAGCAAAGAATGTGTAGTTTACTTACCACCCCATAGAAACATAGATAGATCTATAATAGATCACACCCTGGGAAAAAAGCAAATTTTTAAAAATTGATAGACTAATATCAGAAAGGAGAGGAGAATCTCCCCTATCAGTGGACTTGGGGAGGGGCATGCATGCAGAAAGGGGAGGGAGGGTGGGATCGGCAGGGGAGGAGGGAGGGGCTTATGGGGGGATACAAAATGAATAAAGTGTAATTAATAAAAAATAAAAAAGTAAAAAAAATCGGAAAAATTTAAATATCTTCAGGTATACTACCTGACTATGATACAACAAATTTCAAAAATTTTATTAAGTACACAAACCTATGAAGGTTAAGCAATTCATAAGAATAATGACTGTGTCAGAAAAGAAAGAAAAACATTCATGAAACTACGTGGAGATGAAAGCAAAACAACAACAAAAACCTTTGGGACACATTAAAAGCAATCCTATGAGGAAAAATTATAACTCTAAGTGCCTTCATTTAAGAATCAGAAAGAATACAAATAAGTTGCTTCATGATACAACTTAAGACACAGAGAGAGAGAGTTAATATTTTGGGAGCTTGCTTCTAAAATAGAATAGGTGAGAAACTTATCTGGAGCCCAGCTGACTTGAGAGGTGGATTCAGATGGATTTCCTGTAGCTTACAAAAATTCCTTTTAAGTTTTACAAAAGAGGTAAAACTTTAGACATTTTGGCATCACAATTATTTTCTTTCTAATTTCTATACACTCTGATCTTTAAAAATGTTTTTAAATGCTGTAAATTCTTTTTTTTTTTTTTCAGACCAAACCCAGAACCTTGCGTTTGGTAGGCAAGCGTTCTACCACTGAGCTAAATCCCCAGCCCTGTAAATTCTTATCTGACAATTTATATAATTTGCTCATTGGGTTGCATTTATAAGACTGCCTTAGTCATAACTAACTGTTTATTCTATCTCCTTTTAGACTAATACAACAATTCTCATTTTAAATTGTCATGGATTTTTATAAAAAAATCAAAGTTATGTTTTTACAACATGCTATATATATGATCGAATTCTGTTTCAAAATAATTTTTATATGATGCTAAATTTCAAGGTTCTAAAGGTATATTCAAATTAAGCTAATTTAAAATTGTATATCTAATTGCCTATGTCTTTATCAATTTTTAAATTATTTAATAAATGCTATTTCTCCTGCCATGAGCTGCCTGTAATCCATATTCACCACTAGGTTTTCTGGCTAGTGAATTTGGTATAATAAATTCAAATGTAATTTTAAAATTACTTTATACTCATCTATTATGTTGCTGGTTATAATACTTATAGCTCATGGATTACTAAATAAAAGTTTTTGCCTAGATACCCTTAAACTATCTGATATAATACTAAGGATACTCTAAACTAAGATCTATTAATTTTAGAGGAATTTATTTATGTTAAAACTTGGTTATTGTGCTATATCTTCACTTTCAAGGTTAAAATATGCTTGGTCTCATTTTCTAAAAATAGTAATATTATTAATGTATAGTGTTGCCTTAGACTTTTATAATCTATGGACTTTTTATATATTAAATCATACAGGAAACTGATATGCTGTCTCTCTTTACAGACTATATTCGTGACTTAAGGTTTCAATTTAACAGGGATAAAACCTAAAGTCCTAATATTTACTGCTTAACAAATGCAAGTTAATAGTCATCTAATACATGATCAAGTCCTTTAACATGTTCAAAATATATTTATAGTACTACAGATGCAAATATGGTCCCATTGCTATCTTAATTAACAGCTGAGCATGGTCCCTGAGTCACCATACAGGTGTTGGTAAAAATAATAAAAGGAGTCTTCCCAATAGGCTTGTCAAGAGCAAAATCTGTGCTCCAGACCTTGGCTGCTGCTCTGAGGCTGTTGGCATTCCCGCACAGAAAACAAGAGGTCTGTAATGCCCCATCCCACTGTTTTATAGCCAAAAGTCAACCCTGCCAGGTAACTGTTTCAAATGTAGCCAAAGAGGACACTGGTCCCATGGCTGCCTCAACAAGACACATCCTGCTTACTGGCAGACTGGCTTCTGGAAGTCCAAATGCTCCCATGCTGGGAACCCTAGATGCTCACATGTAGAAGAAGGGAAATAGATCCATATTCATCACGTTTCATAGAAACTAACCCTGAATAGATACAAGACCTAAACCTGAAACAGGAAACATTGAAACTACTAGAAAAAAAAATCATAGGAAGTACCATGTATGATATAAGAGTAGGAAAAGACTTTCTAAATAGGATTTCTTTGTACAGAAATTAAAGCTAACTATTAAGAAGTAGGACTTCATAAAACTAAAATCTTCTGCTCCACTATGAAAATAATTAATTGAAATGATGAGAAAGCCCACTGAGTGAGAAGAAATCTTTACCAGCTATACATTTGACAGGAGATGAATATCCAGAACACATAAAGAACTCAAAAAATCGAAAATATTAAATAACCCATTCAAAAAGTATATTATGAATCTGAATAGACATCTCAAAAGGAGAAATAAAAAGGGTTTGAGAAATATTTCAAAAAATCTTCATCATTCTTAGTTACAGAAATGCAAATAAAAACAATTCCAGATTTTTTTTTGCTTCAGAAAGAATGGCTATAATCAATAAAACAACTGACACAAATGAATAATGGAGCCATTTGCTCACTTTTAGTGGGGCTGCAAACTGGTACAGTCACTCTTGAAGTTAATACAGAGAATTATAAAAAAGCTCAAAAGAAATCTATCATATGACTCATTTGTACCATCTCTTGGCATATGCCCAAAGGACTTGGCATCCTACTTCACAGATAATTGCTCAGACATGTTCATTGGTGCTCTGTTTACAATAGCCAGTGAATGGAAACTACCTAAACATTTTTCAACTGATGATAATAAAAATGTGGTATATATACACAATACAATACTACTCAGCATAAAA
Source organism: Psammomys obesus (assembly GCF_907164565.1). Classification (NCBI taxonomy): domain Eukaryota; kingdom Metazoa; phylum Chordata; class Mammalia; order Rodentia; family Muridae; genus Psammomys; species Psammomys obesus. The sequence goes on along the minus strand of NW_026594184.1, from coordinate 2,093,670 downwards.
TCTGAGATCATTAAATTTACAAGTAAATGAATCAAACTAGAAAAGATTTCACTGAACAAGAAATCACAAAAATAAAGACAAACATTATGTTCTCTTATCTGTAATTCTTAGCTTCAAAACTTCAGATATAAGTATATAACCTGGAGAAAAATACAGAAACAAGGAAAACAGAACACAAGTGTATGAAGTTATTATCTTATTAATCTGTCTTCTAATCAAATGAAAGTAATATTATCTATTTCATAAATGTATTATAAAATAACATGCACACCTGTGGATGTCCATTTCATCCAAACTCAAATAAATCACCATAGGTCCAACCTAAATTTTAATACTTGTTATGTGCTCTGCAAAAACCTGCTCTAATTAAAGTTCAGATCATGTGTTCAGCTGATACATACCCTTCTATTTTCAAGCGTCTTTTACATTTAATATTTACTCTTGTCTTTACATCATCCATCGTTGTTACCTGAGATGCATATTACTGTTCACTATTTAACAAACAATAAGAAATTAATGGGCTTTCTATGAGCATAGCCAAGTTTATGGCAAAGCCAAAACTAGAACCATGATCCTCCCAAGGGTAGCTGCATCATTATTTTGTGAATCATTTTGATGAGGACATTTGCTGAAACTCACTTGAATCAAACTTATAAAAAGTTTTGAAGCTAATTCCCATGGCTTAGCTTGTGTTTATTTAGGACATTTGTTTTTCATCATTTTTTAAATCTACAAAGCTTCTTCACATATGTCTTGATGGAACATTTTATATTTCCCCCATGGCTTACAGTTAGTATGTCATTATGGAGTTAGGATTTTCAGGTGAAGTCACCGGCTAAGCCTGCCAAGTCCTTAACAATTCCCAGTGTGACATCTTTGAGGGTTTGCAAGTAGTTTTAATTGCTCAACTTTGAGCAGTGCACTGTGGCTAATCATGCCCCTAGATCCTGGAAGAATCACTAAGATACAGAGCTATTAGAAGTATTCTGATCATCTGTAACCAACTTAAAGCAACACTAAGGGAAAGAACATTTTTCCTACTGAAGATGAGATTATCATTTTTCAAGACTGAGATAGGTTTCTTTAGATATTTATTTAAAGGCTATTGTAAGATGGATGGTAATTTAGTCCTTTTTAGTACTCTCATCACATCTATTAAAATGTCAAGCTGTGAATTTTTAATCCACAGTGAGGTTATACATCACAATAGAAGGGAAAAGATGATTTCAGAATTATCAGTTGCTAGTTTAGGATTACTAATTTGTGTATAGCTGTTGATAAATATCAAATGCCATTAACCCTTGGAGATCACTAAGCATGATCTCTTTTCCTCATAGGCTTTGCACTAATCACAAATTCTTTCCAAATTTGTGAACGGATTTTTTTTTCTTTTTTGTGAAATGAATTTTTAACAACTTCATTCTGAATTACTGCCTCTTCTTGTCACAATTCCAGCTACTCAGTGACATAGGAACATTTAGTTCAGATTGGAGTGCAGCTTAATCTAAGCTATAGAATGCCTTGCTTTCCTTTACCAATTCTTCATGTAAGACAAAGAAGGTATTATCCACTATTTGAAGGAGATATCTGAACAGGAACAGTTTCTCTAGATTAAAACAGAATGGCAAAAATGAAATGACTTTCAAAGATGGTATATATATATATATATATATATATATATATATATATAT
>NW_026594184.1:2075383-2091879 GCF_907164565.1 Psammomys obesus | reverse complement strand
ATATATATATATATATATATATATATATATATATATATATATAATGTATATACTATACATTATATATAATGTATATATACTATATGTATATATATATGTATATGTGTATATATATAATGGACTCAGAAAGTTGAAGTTACTTGCCCAAAGTCAGACAGCTTGTGGTAAATTCTTTTTCATCATCTTGGACAACAACATATTCATGATGAATTCAGTAGCCATGTCAACTGAAGCTGAATTATTTACCAAGGAAGTGGTGTAATATCCTAAATAGCACTGTGATCTGATTGGGCAACAAGACAAACCTTAGCTAAAACCACATATCTTAATGTAATATCATATTTAAATTTTTTTCTATATTATTATTAATTATTACAATTTATTCACTTTGTATCCCAGCTGCAGCCCCTTGTGTCATCCCTTACCAGTCGCACCCACTTTTCTTTTTTTCCCTACCCTACATCCCTCCCTAGTCCAGTGATAAGGAGATCCTCCTCTCCTACTACCTGACCCTAGCCATATCAAGTCTCATCAGGACTGTCTGGATCCTCTTTCTCTTTGGTCTAGTATAGTATAGGACAAACATACTAAAATATATAGTCGTAAAGAAGCTGAACTACAAGGGGAACCCTAGAGAAAAGGCTTAATCCTCATTTAGAAGGGCAAACAGGAGAGACATCAAAAGTAGGATACAGTAAACAGGACAGGAGCTTACCAGAGAGGACCTCTGAAAGACTACTCAGCACGGTATCAAAGCAGATGTTGAGAATCATTGCCAAAGTTTGGGCAGAGTGCAGGAAAATTTAAGGAAGAAGGGGGGAGATATTTTTTTTTGCAACACTGAGTTACTTAAGGATTTGTTCAAAGTTTGTTGAGTACAAGATTTGAGAACTTTTTTCTCAGAGCAAGTATGAGTCAAAATGCCATGCTTATAATTCTCAAAAGGTATTGGTATGGAAGCAAGAAGCTCTGAGTCTTTTTAGTCATTTCTGTTTCTAATTAATTGTTTGACCTTTGACAAGCTGCTTGATTACTTTGGATCTCAGATTATTCATCTATAAAATACCGGGTTATGTGAATGCATTTGAAAGAGTAAAATTACTTAACATGCTTATTTTCCTTGAGGCTTGCTTCAAGCCAAAACTTTGAAGCATTACACATACATACAAACACACAAACACACACAAATATATATGTATACACATATGAAACATAAAAACATATACTGATTTCATAAATTATGACAGATGTTTTGATGTAATTGTACATGTGCACCAAGCTCGTAAGAGTTTTAAGTAACAATCATAATCACAATCACAACTATCCCACTATACTGCTTATACTTCTACTGCCACTGCATGTTGTAAAATAGAAAAAAACAACCATTTGCTTTCATGTTAGTTGTTTTATTGGTAAAAAGTCAGATATAGACATACCCAAGAAATAGCGAACCAAGCTGAACTTTGAATGTAGATTGTAATATCAAACTCATCGGTTCAAGAGTAGTAGAAGCAAGCATGAAAGTATTCTTAAAAAAAAAAAAAACAGAAATGGAGAGATCATAATGAACAGACATGGAGTCATGTAGGTGTGGGAACAAGTAACAAGTCCTGTCACTGTGTATTTTGTCTATGTAGTAATAATCACAAGTGCATATTTTTGTTCTTGATTGGTTTATTAGTACCAGTATATCCCAACAATCAGTCAGCTTCATGGACATAAAAACAATGTCTGGATTTTCTGTGTTAATGTATCCTTAGCATCAAGCACATTGATGAACAAATCTATTTGTGCTTTCACGTGGATGAGTGAATGCTAAAAGATGGATGAGGAATTGTTATAGTTGCTCTTTTTGTCCTTGCATGTCAGATGAGGAAAAATAGACTTGACAGACCATGGAGGCTGTTGCAGCAGGCTAAAATCATGAAAGTGTGACTAGTAAAGCAAATATAAGGGCTATTTCAACATGAGGATCAATAACACATGTCCTCTCTGTGGTATACTCTTCATCCCAGCTGTCCCCTGACAGACATTTGTTTACCAGCTACAGGTTCTGTCACGACATCAATTTCATACAGAACTATGTGAAGAAACTTTGGGCCAAAATAAAAAGAATTACTTTTCAGCTCTCTGAGAAGGCTAGCAGCAGTGTTTGAAATGTGTAGTTTTATTTGTCTTCCCTACTCAAAATACCACTTTAGGCTTGTTTTTCTTCTTTCCACTTTTTCATAAGCTCTGATTTGACAAAACTTAATTGCCTATTTGGCATGTGGGCCCCAAAGCTCTTAGAAGGTAATTATTTCTTTCCAGTGAAGATCAGAATTTCTGAACTCAACTCGTGAGATAAATGGACTGGTAGCAGTTTGGAGCTTCACCTTATTTAAGTTGTTTTGAAGCTCATTAGCTTATTCACTGTGTTTGGAATTGAATCTGGAAAAGAATTTATCCCTAAGTATCAAGTATAAGGCAAAGATATAAAATTTATAGATTTATATCAGAAGAAAACATGCTTTCAAAGACAGAGGCTTTGGGGCAGCTGTAAACATAGATCAATGGGGTTAAGACTGGATAGTGAGAAGAGGAGTTGTGGCCCAGTTTACAGAAGCCAAACTGTTTAATGAGAGGAAGCTTCTGAGTAGTTTTGATTTCTGGGTAAATGAATGACAAACAAGACTTCATTTTGGTTTCCATTTCAGTGGCATGCTTTAAAAATGTGTTGTCTGTTTACCAGCCTTTCCGGAAGATAGAGACAGATATTGTAATTTTGAGGACCTAGAGATATAAAGGACCTTGAAGATGTATGTATTTTGATTCTTCAGCAATAAGAAAAAGTGGCACTAAATGGTAAAAAAACAAAAACAAAAAAACAAAAAACAAAACAAAACAAAAAAACAAAAAAAAAAAAAACCCAGCAGTCCCTAAGCTAGAAAGTCTTAGGCAGTTGTTCTTCAAGGGAGAACCATTACCCAATTCCTATTAGTCCTTGATAGCTTAGTACCTGGGTTGGAGAGAAGGCTCAACCAGTAAAGGCTCAGCTCACAACCAAAAATATAAGAGAGCTCAGTACCTCTCCTGAAAGTCATCTGTTCTTCAAGTCATTTCCTGTAAAATTTGTGATTATTTTTCTTTCTTTTTAAAAAGTTGCTAATGATTTTTCTCTCTTACAATGCAACCCCACCACGGTCCCCTGTCTTTACTCCTCCCAGCTTTCCCCCTACCAGAGTTTGCCTCTCCCCCAGATCCACTCTCCTCCATTTCCTCTTCAGAAAAGAGCAGACCTCCAAGAGACCAGCCAAACAGAACAAAACAAGATACAAAAAGACAAAGCAAAAGTCCTTCTATGCAGGCTGCACAAGACAACAGGAAGAAAGGAGTCTCAAGAACAGGCAAGAGTCAGCAGCACACCTGCTTCCACTGTTAGGGGTCCCATAACAACACCAAGCTAACAGCTGTAGCATATATGCAGAGGAGCTGGTACAGACCCACTCAGGCCCTGTGCTTACCATTTAGTTTCTGTGGGTTCATGTGAGCCCTGCTTAGTTGATTTGATGGGCCATGTTCTCTTGGTGTCCTCCATCCCTCATTCACTCCCCTTCTTCCGCAGGTTCCCTGATCTCCAATAGTAGGAACCCAATGGAGAGCTCCAATTTAGAGGATCCTTCTCTATGTGGGTTTCTGTATCTGCTCCAATCTGCTGTCAGGGGAAGCCTCTCTGATGAAGACTGAACAAGGCATCAATCTATGAGTATAGCAGAATATCATTAGAAGTCATTTCATTGATTTTTTGACAGTTGCTTTTGGTTTTAACTTAGGTGTCTGGGCTATCTAGTCTCCAGTTCCAGGCCATACAAGGAGTGTAGGGCATGGTCTCCTTCTTGTGGGGTGGGTTTTAAGATAAATCAAACATTAGTGGGCTGCTTTCACAAGTTCTGAGTCACCATTGCCCCAGCAGATCTTGGCAGCAGGATAGATTGATAGATCAAAGAATTAAAAACTAGGGTTTTGGGGTACTGAGCTAAAAAGTTTAAAACATATCAGGCCAGTTGATCTTGCTGCTTCTAGGCAGATCCAGTTAACTGCAAGGAAGAGTTAACCTTGCTGCTCATTAGAAATATCATTGCCAGGAAACTAGCCCACATGGCCCCCAACTCATTCCAACTCCAACTCGTACCTTTGCTCTTGAAAATACCACAGACTACCCAAGGCCAGGCCAGGCCAGGACTGAAGCCATAGGCTTGCTGTTTCTCCTCACCTCCTGGCAAAAGAGAACAAAGAAACCTGGAACTGTTCATCGTCCTAGCACTTTCCCAGAGCAAACAGTTTTGAAATTTAGCATCCCTTTTTTTTCTGTATTAACCAATAGAAGCTTGCCAGACTACATTCCCCTGCTTTGGGTGCTGTGGGCGGGACTGGGACCTATAAATCAGCCACAATCCGGAGCTCAGGGCTCTCTGTTGGATACCAAAGCCTTGGTGTTTATGGGAGTCAAACTCGAGGTGTGAATAAAGCTCCTCATGTTTTGCAAGGGAATCGACTCCCTGGTGGTCTTTTGGTGATGTCGCTAATTGGGCACAGCATCTTGGGGACTCATCCGGGATCCCCCAGACCTTCTCCTTTCTCTGGAGTACCTGATCCTGAGCCAAAGGATCAGAATTCTGGGTAAACTCTTTTGCCTTGGCCAAGTTCTGTGTCTTTTGCTATCCTGTGTCTATGTTCTGTTATTTTGGGTCCGAGATGTCAAGGCTTTTGTGATGATGGCCAAGGAGAGGTCATGTCGGTAGGACTCTGGCTGATGAGCTGGAAGGCCACAGCCACATTGATTCTGGCAGACATCCCAGGTCCCGGAGGGGACAGAGAGCAACAAGGATGTTTAACAGGTGAGAACGGAGTGCCTCACAGAGATGCTGGGTCCCAGGCCTGTTAAACAGGCGAGGATGGAGAGCCTCACGAGTGGAACACCAGGTCCCAAGTCTGTTTGCAACGCCTAGAAGAAAATGGGGGGGGCAAGATGGCAGCGCCGGGAGGACTCTCATTCTGAGGAGCAGCACAGCAGGATTGGCACAGTGACCAGCAATCAGAACTCGCGGCCATAAAACACAAGTGGTTGTGTTTCTCAGGTGAGAGGATACCCCACGGTGGGGGATTCGATCAGCTTTAACTCACCCGGCAAAAACCGCGGAAGAGATCCCCGTTCCGCCAGGCGCTTGGTCGCCAGCCCAGAGCTACCCGCCAGCGCGATCTGGTCACGGTCCCAGACTGAACTGTGGGCCCACAACACCATAGACTGGATCTCCCAGTCGAGAGATAACCCCACGGAGCAGGAAACAATTGGGACCGACCCCAGGTTACCCAGACATCCCCTGGAAAAGACTCGGGTTCCGCGGGTGCCCCAGGAGCCAGCCCGGACCCAGAGCCGGGAGGGACAAAGGCGCCTGCCTGCACAGAGCCCTGCCTGCGCGCGTGATTCGCCGCCTCAGATAGAACTGTGGGCACCAGGGCAACAGGGCACCAGACTGCGTGTCTCTGGCAGGAGGAAACCCCCAGCGGAGGGGGTCAGCAGCTCTAACGCTTAGGACACCCAGCACCAAAACACTTCCTGGACTCACGCAGACTCTAGTGCAGGCAGAAGCGCTGTGCTCTGCCGCCATTGTTGCGTTCCCCTGGGGCACTGGGACACACAGCTGCATCCTCGGACCTGCAGGAGTCGAAGAGCCATTACAGCAGCCCTCAGATACTGTGCCAGGGATCGGCCAGTTGTCCCTGGCTGGACTGCCAAAACTGTAGGAATCCCTGATCCTTCAGGGGGGTTGCACCCACAGCGTCTGGACCAGAGCAGTGCCTGTAGCCGCCATCCCAGACAGAGACACACAGCTTCTGGTCCAGAGTGAGGCACCCAGCCTCCAGACCAGAACAGTGCCCCCAGGTGCCAAATCAACCTAGGTGCACATTCTCCAGGTCCAGAGCAGAGCAATCAGCCTTTGGCCCAGAGACTTGCTGAGTGCACCTCCCACTTTCTCAGACAGAACTGTGCGCCCCAGGATAACAGACTGAGTTTTCCTGTTGGGAGAAAACACCATAGCTAGGGAATCAGCAGTTTCTTCAAGAGGACTGTACATGGAAATTTAGTGAGCAGCAGCACACTAAATTTATAACAAGAAACCCAGCAGTGGGGCAGCTGTCTTGAGAAATTTTATGGGTAAGAGGAGATCCCCCCCTGCCTAACATAGACCACAGCTACTACTCAGGGCTATAAACCTAAGGTGAGCAGTGGCATCTCCGGAGAAACACTGGCCATACAGTGACCATAACCAAAAATCAGAGAAGGACTCCTTCAGGAAAAATCATCTTCCGGCCAAGGGGATACTCCCTACCTCAGGACTCCAGGAAGCACAGAAACTAACAGCCAAAACCTAAATCAGCCCAATGGGTAGAGGTCAGCGTAAAGGCTCAACCAACAAAAGACAGAGCAATATGGCATCTCCAGAACCCAGCCATCCAGGGGCGAACAGCCCTGAACAATGCAGCATAATAGAAAATCAAGAAGAGGACCTTACATCTATGTTGATGAAGAGGATAATAGAGGAGACAAATAAAATACGTAAAGAATTAGAGGAAGATAAAACCAAACAGATCATGGCTATCCGTAAAGAAATGGAGGAAGATAAAGACAAGCAAATTAGGGCCATCCGTGAAGAAATACGGGAAGATGCAGCCAAACAGCTTGTGGCCTTCAGAGAAGAAATAATTAAATCACTGAAAGAAATCAAAGAGACAGAGTTGAAGGAACTAAAAGAAAAAGAGGAAAATACAAGCAGACAGGTGAAGGAAGTAAACAAAACAACTCAAGACCTGAAGATAGAACTAGAAAAATTAAAGAAAACACAAATGGAGGAAATAATGGAGAGGAAGAATTTAGGGAAGAAAACAGGAACTACAGAGGTAAGCATAACCAACAGAATACAAGAAATGGAAGAAAGAATCTCAGGTGTAGAAGATACAATGGAAGAAATCGATGTATCTGTCAAAGAAAATGTGAAATCCAAAAAATTCCTGACACAGACCGTCCAAGAAATCCAAGACAATATGAAAAGACAAAATTTGAGAATAATAGGAATAGAGGAAAAAGAAGACTCCCTTCTCCAAGGCCCAGAAAATATTTTCAACAAAATCATTGAAGAAAATTTCCCCAAGTTAAAGGAGAAGCCAATAAGGATACATGAGGCCTACAGAACACCCAACAAATTTGACCAGAAAAGAAAATCCTCCCGCCACATAATAATCAAAACAGGAAGTATACAGAACAAAGAAAAAATACTAAAAGCTGCAAGGGAAAAAGGCCAAGTAACATATAATGGCAAACCCATTAGAATCACACCTGACTTTTCAACAGAAACTATGAAAGCCAGAAGGGCCTGGACAGATATCATGCAGACCCTAAGAGAACACAGATGTCAACCCAGGCTACTATACCCTGCAAAACTCTCAGTCCTCATAGACGGAGAAAACAAGATATTCAATGACAAAAACAAATTTCAACAATACCTACACACAAATCCAGCATTACAGAAGACACTGGAAGGGAAAATACAACCCAAGAAAATTAGCTTCTGTCAAGAAAACACAGGAAATAATTAACCTTACTACAGCAAAACAAAAAGCAACCAAGCACACAAACATGAACACAGCCAACATCAAAATCAAAGGATCTAACAGCCACTTGTCATTAATCTCTCTCAACATCAATGGACTCAACTCTCCAGTAAAAAGACACAGATTAACAGAATGGATACGTAAACAAAACCCAGCAATCTGTTGCATACAAGAAACACACCTAAGACACAAAGATAGACATTACCTGAGGGTAAATGGTTGGAAGATGACTTTCCAAGCAAATGGACCCAAGAAACAAGCAGGAGTAGCCATTCTAATATCTGATAAAATAGACTTTCAACCAAAAATAATAAAAAGAGATGAGGAAGGACACTTCATACTCATCAAGGGAAAATTCCACCAGGAAGACATCACAATCCTGAACATCTATGCCCCAAATACAAGAGCACCCACATTTGTAAAAGAAACATTGATAAAATTTAAACCACATATAGATCCCCACACATTAATAGTGGGAGACTTCAACACCCCACTCTCAACAAAGGACAGGTCAACAAAACAGAAATTAAACAAAGAAACAATATCTCTGACAGAGGTCATGAATCAAATGGACCTCACAGACATCTACAGAACTTTACACCCAAACACAAAAGAATTTACCTTCTTCTCAGCACCTCATGGAACCTTCTCCAAAATAGACCATATAGTTGGTCACAAAGCAAGCCTCAACAGATACAAGAAGACTGAAATAATCCCTTGTATCCTGTCTGATCACCATGGAATAAAGCTGGACTTCAACAACAACAGAAATAGCAAAAAGCCTACACACTCATGGAAACTGAACAACTTGTTACTAAATGACAGCTGGGTCAGGGAAGAAATAAAGAAAGAAATTAAAGCCTTTCTAGAACTCAATGAAAATGAAGACACAACATACCCTAACTTGTGGGACACAATGAAAGCAGTGCTAAGAGGAAAGTTCATAGCACTAAGTGCCTTCAAGAAGAAATTCGAGACAGCTCATTCAAGCAACTTAATGGCCCACTTAAAAACCCTAGAAAAAGAAGAAGCAGACACACCAAAAAGGAGTAGACGGCTGGAAATAATCAAACTCAGGGCTGAAATCAATCAATTAGAAACAAATAAAACAATTCAAAGAATCAATGAAACCAAGAGCTGGTTCTTTGAGAAAATCAACAAGATAGACAAACCCTTAGCCAAGCTAACTAAAAGGCAGAGAGACACCACCCAAATCAACAAAATCAGAAATGAAAAGGGGGACATAACTACAGACACTGAGGAAATCCAAACAATCATTAGGACTTACTTCAAATTCTATATGCCACAAAATTTGAAAATCTAAATGAAATGGACAATTTTCTTGATCGATTTGACTCACCAAAGCTGAATCAGGACCAGGTAAATCAACTAAATAGTCCTATATCCCCCAAAGAAATAGAAGCAGTCATCAAAAGTCTCCCATCCAAAAAAAGCCCAGGACCAGATGGCTTCAGTGCAGAATTCTACCAGACCTTCAAAGAAGAGCTAACTCCAATTCTCTTCAAACTATTCCACAAAATAGAAACAGAAGGAACATTACCAAACTCATTCTATGAAGCCACAATCACCTTGGTACCTAAACCTCACAAAGACTCAACAAAGAAAGAGAATTTCAGGCCAATCTCCCTTATGAACATTGATGCAAAAATACTTAACAAAATACTTGCAAACCGGATCCAAGAACACATCAAAGATATTATCCACTATGACCAAGTAGGCTTCATCCCAGGTATGCAGGGGTGGTTCAATATACGGAAATCCATCAATGTGATCCACCATATTAACAAACTGAAAGAAAAAAACCACATGATAATCTCCCTAGATGCTGAAAAAGCATTTGACAAAATCCAACATCCATTCATGTTTAAAGTACTGGAGAGTTCAGGGATACAAGGCACATATCTAAACATAGTAAAGGCGATATACAGCAAGCCTATAGCCAACATCAAACTGAACGGAGAGAAACTTAAAGCAATCCCACTGAAATCAGGGACAAGACAAGGCTGCCCACTGTCTCCATATCTCTTCAACATAGTGCTGGAAGTCCTTGCTAGAGCAATAAGACAGTCGAAGGGAGATCAAGGGGATACAGATGGGAAAGGAAGAAGTCAAATTATCACTATTTGCAGATGATATGATAGTATATATGAGTGACCCCAAAAACTCTACCAGGGAACTCCTACAGCTGATAAACACCTTCAGCAAAGTGGCCGGATATAAAATTAACTCAAAAAAATCAGTAGCACTCCTGTATACAAAAGACAAAAGGGCTGAGAAAGAAATTAGAGAAACAACACCATTCACAATAGCCACAAATGACATAAAGTACCTTGGCGTAACCCTAACCAAGGAAGTCAAAGACTTGTATGAAAAAAATTTCAAGTCTCTGAAGAAAGAATTAGAGGAAGATATGAGAAGATGGAAAGATCTCCCATGCTCATGGCTTGGCAGGATTAACATAGTAAAAATGGCCATCTTACCAAAAGCAATCTACAGATTTAATGCAATTCCCATCAAATTGCCAACACAATTCTTTACAGACCTGGAAAGAAAAATTCTCAACTTTGTATGGAATAACAAGAAACCGAGAATTGCTAAAACAATCCTCTACAATAAAAGATCTTCTGGAGGTATCTCCATCCCTGATCTCAAGCTGTACTATAGAGCAACAGTTATAAAAACTGCATGGTACTGGCATAGAAACAGAATGGTGGATCAATGGAATCGAACAGAAGACCCAGAAATAAACCCACACACTTACAGACACCTGATTTTTGACAAAGATGCCAAAACCATACAATGGAAAAATGATAGCATCTTCAACAAATGGTGCTGGTCCAACTGGATGTCTACATGTAGAAAAATGAAAATAGATCCATACTTATCACCCTGCACAAAACTGAAGTCCAAGTGGATCAAAGACCTCAACATAAAACCAGACACATTAAATCGGCTAGAAAAAAAAGTGGGGAATACCCTAGAACTCATTGGTACAGGAGAAAACTTCCTGAACAGAACACCAACAGCACAGGCTCTAAGAGCAACAATCAATAAATGGGACCTCATGAAATTGAAAAGCTTCTGTAAAGCAAAGGACACCGTCATCAAAACAAAGCGACTGCCTACAGATTGGGAAAGAATCATCACCAACCCTCTATCTGACAGAGGACTCATATCCAATATATATAAAGAACTAAACAAGCTGAAAAGCAACAAACCAAGTAATCCACTTAAAAAATGGGGAACAGAGCTAAAGAGAGAATTCTCTGCAGAGGAATATCAAATGGCAGAGAAGCACTTAAAGAAATGCTCAACCTCATTAGCCATTAGGGAAATGCAAATCAAAACAACCCTGAGATTTCACCTTACACCCATCAGAATGGCCAAGATGAAAATCTCAAGGGACAACACATGCTGGAGAGGTTGTGGAGAAAGGGGAACCCTTCTCCACTGCTGGTGGGAATGTAAACTGGTACAACCACTCTGGAAATCAATCTGGCGCTTTCTCAGACAACTAGGAATAGCGCTTCCTCAAGATCCAGCCATACCACTCCTAGGCATATACCCAAAAGAGGCGCAAGTACACAACAAGGACATTTGTTCAACCATGTTTGTAGCAGCTTTATTTGTAATAGCCAGAAGCTGGAAACAACCCAGATGCCCCTCAACTGAAGAATGGATGCAGAAACTGTGGTACATCTATACAATGGAGTATTACTCAGCAATGAAAAATAAGGAAATCATGAAATTTGCAGGTAAATGGTGGGACCTGGAAAGGATCATCCTGAGTGAGTTGACCCAGAAGCAAAAAGACACTCACGGTATATACTCACTCATATAAACATACAATATAGAATAAACCCACTAAAAGCTGTACATCTAAACAAACTAAGCAAAAGAGAGGACCCTAACTAAAATGTTCAATCCCCATCCTGAAAGGCAAAGAGGATGTACATCAGAAGAAAACGAAAATAGGAAACAACCTCGGAACCCGCTACAGAGGGCCTCTGAAAGCCAGAAGAAAACAGGAAACCACCTTGAAACCTGCCACAGAGGGCCTCTGAAAGCTTCTGCAGTATAGACTGTCAAAGCAGATGCTGAGCCTGATGGCCAACTGATGGGCAGAGTGAATGGAATTTTATGTAAGAAGTGGGAAATAGTAAGAGCTGGAGGGAACGGGAACTCCACAAGCAGAGCAACAGAACAAGATAATTTGAACACAGGGAACTTCCCAGAGACTCCTACTCCAACCAAGGACTATTTGTGGAGATGACCTGGAACCCCTGCACAGGTGTAGCCCATGGCAGTTCAGTGTCCAAGTGGGTTACATAGTAATGGGAAGAGGGACTGCCTCTGACATAATCTGATTGGCCTGCTCTTTGATCACTTCCCCCTGGGGGGGAGCAGCCTTACCAGGCCACAGTAGAGGACAATGCAGCCACTTTTGATGAGAACTGATAGACTAAGATCAGAAAGAAGGAGAGGAGGACCTCCCCTATCAGTGGACTTGGGGAGTGGCATGCATGCAGAAAGGGGAGGGAGGGTGGGATTGGCAGGGGAGGAGGGAGGGGCTTATGGGGGGATACAAAATGAATAAAGTGTAATTAATAAAAAATAAATAAAAGATTTAAATAAAAAAAATAAAAAAATAAAAAAAAGAAAATGGGTCGCTCCCACAGAGACAGGGAGTGCTGCCAAAGTGCTGGTTTGGCGTTCTTACCGCCTTGACTGGCAGAATCTGTTCTTTGGCTTTGTGTTTGTCTGTCTGGCTATCTACGGTGACTGTTCTTATTTATCTGGAAGAAACTTGGACAACATATAACATGGGGCACACTGTTTCTAACTCCCTAGACTTAACTCTTGCGGATTTCTGGGAGGTTCTGTTCTTGCAGAGCTCTGCCAATGCTCTGGTCTCTGGTCTGATGGAGCTCAGCCATTGCTCTGGTCTCTGGTCTGGAATAGGTCTTTCCAGAGTCAGAGTTGGGTTGTCTGGGAATGCAGCTTGCCCCATGTAGAGGCTTCTGTTCAGGTAAGCAGCTCCTAAAGGGGAAACAGCAGCTTCTCTGGTAAGAAAGCTACAATCTTCTATGGTCATATCAATTGGATTCAACAGGTAGCAAGATGTTCCTCCCTTGGAATTACAGCTAAAAGAAGTAAAAAAAAAAAAAGTTTTGTCTGTCTGTTTTGAATATATAAGTTTACTAAGTTTTGTATGTCTTGATTATAGATTATTGGTTATTGGGCATATTAAAAATCTTTAACATCTATAACAAAAAGTTAACTTAAACTTGTAACTTAGGGTTGTAGCCATTTTGAACAACAAATGGCTTGAGCCCACTAAAAAAGTTTCCAAAGGTGAAATAAATTAGGAAAAGATTTTACATAATTTTTGTCCTGTCTAAAAACCAGGTTTATAAAAATTAAGGTTTGAAACTCTGTTTATATGAGGCATTGGAGCTGCACCTCCATGTGTTTGTATACAAGTGCTTTTCTTGCTGGAAGCCAAAGTTTATAACATCAAAATAATACACTTGGTATTGATTTTAGAGACATTGAAATGTTTACACTGATAAAATTTGGTTTTTGAGTTCTAAAAACTATGGTTATGCTCTATGACTTTACTCTTAAAAAGATACTTTATTTTAATATTGCAAAAACATATTTTGGAGAATGTTTAAATATTTAAGGCTATGAAACATTTTAAAGTTTACCAGGTATTTTAAAATAATTGCCTTGGGCAGTCTAACAAAAATTGGAACAGTTTCTCAATCCTTTAGGGGAGGTCAAAAGACCTTGGTATTTATTTTATTAATTTTGCCAAAGGAAACCAATACATACTGTTTGAGCCAATTAAAAAACAAAAACAAAAACAAAACCTGCATTTTTTACTGTGTATCATGGCAGGATGATAAAGACCAATAGAATAACTTAGTAAAAAATTCTGTAAAGGAGTTTTGATGGAAGTCTTTATGTTGTCTGAGAAATAAAAGAGGAGGCAAGAGACTGCGATAATAAAGAGAGAGAAAAAAAGAAAAAATAGCTTGTCTAAAATAAAAATGTCTTGTTAAATCAGAGATACAGAGTGAGAAAAAGCCTGTCCTGAAGGTATGTACAATTTTATGGAAGGTCAGAGTGTGTATAAAAAGCCAGAGGGCATATGAACTGTATGTGCTTTGGTTTATCATACCTGCAATATGATTTTAAAAATAACTGTAAAATATTTTCAAATTTGGATGATATTAGATTAATCCTGGTTGGTTTTCTTCATTTAAAAGGCTGGTGATTCTTTAATGCAAAGTGTTTGCTTATGCTCTTTAAAGGGGCAAAAAGGACTGCAGCATTATGTGAGCCCAGGATTATACCAATGATCAGTTCAAGTCATTGTTAACCATTATATGAGATATATGCCTGGCTGACATTTTCTAAATAAATGAATTAATGTTGTTGCTTTCTGGCCTATAGGTTTGGTATGGCCAGAATAGTCCAAGTACAGTTTTAAAATTGTTCTATACTCTTCTGTTATAAAGTTCTAAAACTTGCTTGATTACAATGTTACAACTTGGCTACAGGAAACTGTAAATGTTCCATAGTGCTATACCATGGGACTACCACTAGTGGCACCTAATGGCTATTTTTTAAATTTCCTGCTACAGCCTGTAACAACACATGGCTGGCCACTATATTGGTTCAGAAATAAAGAGGATGGAGCCATGGTTTTGCTGCCATCTTTGTTGAGGTCTGCCAGCTATGTTCAGTTCTCTGTTTAATGCTAAGTAAAACTTTTGTCCTTTAAACTTTTGTTGTTCAGTCTTAATAATATGAGATGGTAATATCAGCAAGATTTGCCAGCCCCTCTATGAACTGTATGATTAAAAGGTTTGCTTTGATTTTAGTTCAGAAAACATATTTGAAGTTATGCTAATGACTGCAGGTGGTTGCAAGATTGAGCTTTACCTAGTCTCTTGTTTATGTTTTCAAGGTTAAGCTTAGTATGAGTACCTAATAAGTTTCAAGTATAGAGCCACTTGAAATAGATATGGCTCTAAAACCCTTATCTAAGGAATATTTCAGAATTAATGATTATAAAATTCTGTTTTACAGGATGCAGTTTAGAGCAGATAACTAAAGACAGACAAAGACTAAGTCAGAGATGCTGGCCCTCCAGCTTGTCAGAGATATGTGGAATATGGTATTTTAACATGTGTAAACTTACTATGAGAGCAAGTCCCCAAATCCTGGCAGTAGCTCCCCAAGATCTCCAAGAGGAATTGGGCATAACGATAGACAATGTGACTCTTGATTATGGTATTCTGCTCCAACTGGCCCACTGCTAGTGCCTAGCCTAAACGGGGGACAAAGCTGTGGACACCTGGAGAGTCATTGTTTCACGTTGCTAAAAGCAAGGTGAGGCTAACCTCTCATATTTTCTTTTTCACAGAAACAGTCTCTTATCTTCTGTGCCTGATGGCTGGACTGCCTCTGCTCATGATGCCATGTGAACACAGGAGCCAGGGAAAGTCTGTCAGCCAACTGTCACTTTAATTGGTACGTTGATTGTTGCATTTATTTAACTTATACTTTATCCTTCTCAGGTCTCTGATCACATTGATGGCTGAGCTAAGGTAATGGTAGCTTTGCAGCTAAAAAGCAGACAGTTAGATCCACTGTCAATTCATTAGCTAGATAGAACTAATAGGTACTAGATCTCTTATTTAGAAATGCAAACAGGTTTGCCTTACAGGTTTTGTGTTAATTGCCTGTGTCTTATGATGAATAACTGGATAGAAAGACATAAAATTTATATAAGGTCTTAGAATATGAAAATTTAAGTTATGAGGATCTAAAAAAATTGTTTGAGGGTCTAGGAAAATGTTTTCAGGTTGATAAATAAAAGTTATAAACGAAAGCCTCTCTAAGAAAGTTGGTAAAAGATTGAAACTTCTGAATACATATTTTTAAAATTATTTTCATTTTTATTAATTACAGATTATTCACTTTGTATCCCCCTGGCACCTTGCTCTCTCATCCCTCCCAATCCTACCCTCCCTCTTCCCCACGCGTGTCCCTCTTCCAGTCCACTGAAAAGGGAGGCCCTCTTCCCTTTCCCTCTGACCCTAGTCTATCAGGTCTCATCAGGAGTGGCTGCATTGTCTTCTTCTGTGTCCTGATCAGGCTGCTCCCCATCGGGGAGAGGTGATCAAAGAGCAGGGCAATCAGTTCCTGTCAGAGACAGCCCCTGTTTCCATTACTATGGAGGCCACCTGGATACTGAACTGACATAGGCTACCTCTGTGCAGGGGTTCCAGGCCATCTCTATGAGTGGTCCTTGGCTAGAGTATCAGTTTCAGAAAAGACCCCTGCGCCCAGACTTTTAGGATCTGTCACTATCCGTGGGGAGCTCCTATCCTCTCAAAGTCTTACTATCTCCCACTTCTTTCATAAGATTCCCTGTACCCTGCCCAAAGTTTGGCTATGAGTCTCTACATCTGCCTCGATACTCTGTAGGGTATAGCTTTTCAGAGGCCCTCTGTGGTAGGCTCCTGTCCTGTTCCCTGTTTTCTCCACCTCAGATATCCATCCTCTTTGCCTTTCTGAATGGGGATTGAGCATCTTAGCCAGAATCCTCCTTCCTGATTAGCTTTCTTAGGTATACCGATTTTAGTAGGTTTATCCTATATTATATGTCTAGTATCCACTTATGAGTGATTATATACCCTTTCTGTCTTTCTGCTTCTGGGATACCTCACTCAAGATGATCCTTTCCAGGTCCCACCATTGACCTTCAAATTTCATGATTTCCTTTTTTTTTTTTTTTTTTTTTTTTT
>NW_026594184.1:1996697-2075283 GCF_907164565.1 Psammomys obesus | reverse complement strand
TTTTTTTTTTTTTTTTTTTTTTTATCGCTGAGTAATATTCCATTGTGTAGATGGACCACAATTTCTGTATCCATTCCTCAACTGGGAGGCATCTGGACTGTTTTCAGCTTCTACCTATTACAAATAAAGCTGCTCTGCTACAAACATGGATGACAGATGTCCTTGTTGTATACTTGAGCATCTTTTGGATATATGCCTAGAAGTGGTATAGTTGGATCTTGAGGAAGTGTTATTCCTAATTGTTTGAAAAAGTGCCAGATTGATTTCCAAAGTGGTTGTATAAGTTTACATTCCCACCAGCAGTGGAGGAGGGTTCCCCTTTCTCCACACACTCTCCAGCATGTGTTGTCACTTGAGTTATTCATCGTAATCATTCTTATGGGTATAAGGTGAAATCTCAGGGTCGTTTTGATTTGCATTTCCCTGATGAATAAGGACACTGAACATTTCTCTAAGTGTTTCTCTGCCATTCGATATTCCTCTATTGAGACTTCTCTGTTTACCTCTGTACCATTTTTTAATTTGATTACTTGATTTGTTTCTGTTTAACTTCTTGAGTTCTTTATATAAACTGGAAATCAGCCCTCTGTCAGATATAGGGTTGGTGAAGATTCTTTCCCAATCTGTAGGCAGTCATTTTGTTTTGATGACAGTGTCCTTTGCTTTACAGAAGCTTATCAGTTTCATGAGGTCTCATTTATTAATTGTTTCTGTTAGAGGCTGTGATGTTGGTGTTCTGTTCAGGAAGTTGTCTCCTGTGACAATGAGTTTAAGGCTCTTTTCCACCTTTTCTTCTAACTGATTTAATGTGTCTGGTTTTATGTTGAGATCTTTGATTCACTTGGACTTTAGTTTTGTGCAGGGTGATAAGTATAGATCTAATTACGTTTCTCTACATGTAGACATCCAGTTAGGGAAACACCACCCTTCAAAATAGCCACAAAAGACATAAAGTACCTTGGTGACACCCTAAACAAACAAGTTAAAGACTTGTATGAAAACAAATTCACGTCTTTGAAGAAAGAAATTAAAGAAGATATCAGAATATGGAAAGATCTCCCATTCTCATAGCTTGGCTGGATTAACATAGTAAAAATGGCCATCTTACCAAAAACAATCTACAGATTCAATTCAATTCTCATGAAATTACCAACACAATTCTTTTTTTTTATAATTATTTAAATTTTCTGACACCAAATGTTTTCAGATAATTTACATTTTCTCTTCTGAAGCATATTTCCATTCCCTTAATTTATAATAAAATTTTTAAATTGCAAATGATGATAGTTAAATAATCATTTGTTTTTGTATCTTCCATATTTTCTGACTGTTTTTCTTTATTTTTTTTGAATTTTATTTTTTTCTTATCAGTTACATTTTATTAACTCTGTATCCCAGCCGTGTCCCGATCCCTCATTCCTTCCCAGTCCCTCCCTCCCTCCCTCATCTCCACCGTGCCCCTTTCTAAGTCCACTGATAGGGGGGACCTCCTCCCCATTCATCTGATCCTGTTTTATCAGGTATGTTCAGGACTGGCTGCAAAGCTCTCCTCTGTGGCTTAACAGGACTGCTCCTCCCTTGGGGGGTGGGGAGTCCAAAGAGCCAGTCATTGAGTTCCTGTTAGAAATAGTCCTTGTTCCCCTCACTATGGGAAACCAATTGGTTACTGATCTACCACAGGCTACATCTGAGCAGAGGTTCTAGGTTATATCCATACATGGTCCTTGGTTGAATGTCAGTCTCAGAAAAGACCCTGTGCCCAGATATATTTGGTCCTTGTGGAGCTCCTATCATTTCCCCATCAGACTAACTCCCCTTCTTTCTTATGATTCCCTGTACTCTGCCAAAGGTTTGGTCATGAGTCTTTGCTTTGAAAACACTGCTAGTTAGAGTCTTTCAAATGCGCTCAGTAGACTCCTGTCATACGTTCAATGCACATCCCATCTGTCTTTCTAAATGAGGATTGATCATCTTACCCCATGTCCGCTCTCTTGATTATCTTTTTTAGGTGTACAGATTTCATTATGTTTATCATATCTTATAGGTCTATATAAGTGAGTATATACTGTGTTTGTCTTTCTGCTTCTGGGATATTTCACTCAGGATGATCTTTTCTAGATCCCACCATTTGCCTGCAAATTTCATGATTTCCTCCTTTTTGATTGCTGAGTAGTATTCCATTGTGTAAAAATACCACAATTTCTGTACCCATTCCTCTGTTGATAGACATCTGGGTTGTTTCCAGGTTCTGGCTATTACAAATAAAACTGCTATAAACATGGTTGAGCAAGTATCCCTTTTGTGTACTTGAGCAAACTTTGGGCATATACCTAGCAGTGGTATAGATGGGTCTTGAGGAAGCACTATTCCTAATTGTCTTAGAAAGTGCCAGATAGATTTCCAGAGTGGTTGTACCAGTTTACATTCCCACCAGCAGTGGAGGAGGGTTCCCCGTCCTAAACAACCTCTCCAGCATGTGTTGTCCCTTGAGTTTTTCATCTTGGCCATTCTGATGGGTGTAAGGTGAAATCTCAGGGTCGTTTTGATTTGCATTTCCCTGATGGCTAATGAGGATGAGCATTTCTTTAAGTGTTTCTCTGCCATTCGATATTCCTCTGTCGAGAATTCTCTGTTTAGCTCTGTTCCCCATTTTTTAACTGGATTACTTGGTTTGCTGTTTTTCAGCTTCTTTAGTTCTTTGTATATACTCGATATTAGTCCTCTGTCAGATAAAGGGTTGGTGAAGATTCTTTCCCAATCTGTAGGCAGTCGTTTTGTTTTGATGACGGTGTCCTTTGCTTTACAGAAGCTTTTCAGTTTCATGAGGTCCCATTTATTGATTGTTGCTCTTAGAGCCTGTGCTGTTGGTGTTCTGTTCAGGAAGTTGTCTCCTGTGCCAATGAGTTCTAGGCTGTTCCCCACTTTTTCTTCTAACAGATTTAGAGTATCTGGTTTTATGTTGAGGTCTTTGATCCACTTGGACTTTAGTTTTGTGCAGGGTGATAAATATAGATCTATTTTCATTTTTCTGCATGTGGACATCCAGTTGGACCAGCACCATTTGTTGAAGATGCTGTCTTTTTTTCCATTGAATGGTTTTGGCTTCTTTGTCAAAAATTGAGTATTCATAGGTGTGTGGGTTTATTTCTGGGTCTTCTATGCGGTTCCATCCAACCCAATTCTTTACAGACCTTGAAAGAAAACAGACCTTGAAAGAAAAGTTCTCAACTCATATGGAATAACAAGAAACCTAGAATTGCTAAAACGGTCTGCTATAATATAATATCATCTGGATTTATCTCCATCCCTGATATCAGGCTGTATTATAGAGCAACAGTAATAAAAACTACATGGTACTGGCATTGAAACAGAATAGTTGATCAATGGAATAGAATAGAAGACCCAGAAATAAATGCACACATTTATGGACACCTGATTTTTGACAATAATGCCAAAACCATACAATGGAAAAAAGTTAGCATCTTCAACAAATGGTGCTGGTCTAAATACATATTTTAAGGTTGGTAAATGCAAATTGTAAAATGTTTATGGGTCTGATAAGATGTTTTAAGGTATATGAATGCAAGTTATAATGATATAAAATAATTTAAAACATATTAAAAATGAGAGATATTTTAGATTTCCTCCTATGCTATTGTTGTGCTTATGTTGTTATATGATTTCAGAAGTTCAGAGTTATGACATTGATCAAGAGAGTTTTAATAAGCTGATAGAACACTGACTACTTGTTATCCAGTCACAAGCTCAAGATTTTAATATCCCTTTGATTTTCTGCAGAAGATAGACTTGAGTGTGCCTCTAAATGCGCTAAAAATATCTCTGTCTAATATGTATATCTCTGACACAAAAGCCATAGCTTTTACTAAGTCTTAATGGCATAAGTCTACTTCTGCTGTCTTGTAGATACCTGTTATCTGCTTTTCCTGAAGTATGGATTGCAATACAATGATGATACTAGTATACTTCCTTTTGTAACCTTAAAATTCATATGAGTTTCAGAAAATTAAAAAGTCAAAAGACCTGGATCTTGCATAGCTCAAATGGACCCCAGATTAGTTTTTCCCTTGGTCTTGGCATTCCTCACTTTCCTCATTCACTAGACCAATTTTAACTTCTGTCTCTAGTCTGAATTTGTGTCAGCAGATTTTCACCTGGCTGACAGAATCCATTTTTGCATCAGCTATGGATGCAAGTTGGAATCTGGACTTGCTGAAAGTTGAAGTAAAGCAGTCCAGCCAATGTGATGGTCTCCTACTGGATTGCCAATTAGATGGTGCCCTGTTGCCTAGCTTTTGATTAGCCTTTCAGCCTTCCTGGGTCTCTAATATCTCTGCCCCAATGTCAGCCTGAAAAAGTTACAGAAGAAGAGAAATTCATCGGCCCTTATCCTTACTAACTGGCTGAAATGCTAAGTCAAAAGGGACTTCCTGTCATTAATTATTTTCTTGGGGACCTGCGTAGCTGAGCCATGAACTGGTATTGCAGACTGGCTGTACAAAGCCAGAATTATAACAGCTTATGGGCAGGTATTGTTAAAGATATGCAATGCTTTGAGAACCTAATCACCCATTTAAAAAAGAATATTGATTACCTGGCAAAAATAGTATTATAAAACAGAAGGGACTTGGATCTGTTGTTTTTATAACAGAGCAGGGTATGTGCAGTCCTCAAAAAAGAATGTTGTTTTTCACTGACCACTCCGGAATAATCAGAGAGTCTAAGTTTCAGGAAGCCCTATGATTGGGCCTGTCAGAGGGGGGAATGAGATACCAAAGAATTAAAAACTAGGTTTTTTGGGGTACTGAGCTAAAAAGTTTAAAATGTATCAGGCCAGTTGATCTTGCTGCTTCTAGGCAGATCCAGCCAACTGCAGGGAAGAGCTGACCTTGCTGCTCATTAGAGGTATCATTGCCAGGAAACTGGCTCGAATGGCCTCCAACTCATTCCAACTCGAACTTTTGCTCTTGGAAATACCACAGACTACTCAAGGCCAGGCCAGGCCAGGACTGAAGCCACAGGCTTGCTGTTTCTCCTCACCCCCTGGCAAAAGAGAACAATGAAACCTGGAAGTGTTCATGGTCTTAGCACTTTCCCATAGCAAACAGTTTTGAAATGTAGTATCCCCTTTTTCTGTATTAACCAATAGAAGCTTGCCAGACTACATTCCCCTGCTTTGGGTGCTGTGGTAGGAACTGGGACCTATAAATCAGCCACAATCCGGAGCTCAGGGCTCTCTGTTGGATACCAAAGCCTTGGTGTCTATGGAAGTCTAGCTCCAGCTGCAAATAAAGATGTTCATGTGTTTTGCAAGGGAATCACCTCCCTGGTGGTCTTTTGGGGATCTCATGAATTGCACACAAGATTGTAGGTGGAGGGTTTTGTGGCTGGGTTAGTGGACTGTTTTCATAGCCTCCAGGGAAGGTAATCACATTAAAAGGATTAAATATCGAGGACAAGGCGCCAAACCTTTCTGTCCCAGATCCACTGCTCCTATGTTTCTCATCAGAAAAGAGCAGGCTTCCTGGCAATTTGAACCAAACACAGCTTAACAAGGTTACTTCCAAAATTCATGATGCCATTTTTAACCACTGAATAATACACCATTATGTGAATGTAGCACAATTTCTTTATCCATTCTTCAGTTGATGGACATCTCGGTTATTGCCAGTGTGTGTTATTATGAGTCACAATGAACATAGTTGCGCAAGTGTCTTTGTAGGATCTAGCATCCTTTGGTATATTCCTAAGCATAGTATAGCTGAGTATTGAGGTGGATCAATTCCTAATTTTCTGAGTAACCATCACATTGATTTCCATAGTGGTTATACAAGTTTAAATCTCACAGTAATGGGGAAGACTTTACTTTCCTCCACAGCTTTGTAAGCATGAGGTCTCACTTATGTTTTTGATCTCAGCCAGTCTGGCTGGTGTAATATGGAATCTGAATATAGTTTTGAATTGCATTTCCCAGGTGGCTAAGGATATTGAATTTTTATTTATGTATTTCTTAACCATTTGAGATCTGTACCCCATTTTTAATTAGATTATTTTTTAATGCCTAGGTTTTTTAGTTCTTCCTATATTTTGGATAGCCCTTTGTTGGTTATAGGATTGGTGAAGATGTTTTTCCCATTCTGTTCTATTGACAGTATCCTTTGCCTTGTAGAACCATTTCAGTTTCATGAGTTCCCATTCATTAATAGTCCATCTTAGTGCCTACACTATTGTTGTTCTGTTCAAAAAGTTGTCTCTTCTGCCAAAATGTTCAATGTTGGTTACCCACTTTCATAAGCTAAAATTGGTCTGTAGTTTTATTTGTTGAGTCTTTGTGGTTGACTGTAATTCTCTTTATTTGTTGATCTTATAGTTTGGGTATCAGGGTAACTGTGGCCTCATGAAATGACTTGAGAAATGTTGCTTCTGTTTCTATTTTGTGGAATAATTTGAGGAGTATTGTATTGTTGTTAACTCTTTTAAAGTCTGTTAGAATTCTGTACTAAAACCATCTGTCTTTGTGCTTGTTTTGGTTAGGAGAATTTCAATGATTATTTCTATTTTGTAGAATTCATAGGTCTATTTAAATTGTTTATGCATTGAATATATGACAGGAGTCTACCGCAGAAGGCATCTGAAAGACTCTACCTAGCAGTGTTCCAAAGTAGATACTAAGTCTCATAACCAAACCCTCGGCAGAGTGCAGGGAATCATATGAAAGAAGGGGAGTTTGATGTGGAAAGGATAGGAGCTCCACAAGGACCAAACCAAAAGACCAAACAGGGTCTTTTCTGAGATGGACACTCAACTAAAGACCATGAGAGGATAAAATCTAGAACCTCTGCTCGGATGTGACCCGTGATAGCTCAGTAATCAATTGGTTTCCCATAGTAAGGGGAACAAGGACTATTTCTAACAGGAACTCAATGACTGGCTCTTTGACCTCCCCACCTCCCAAGGGAGGAGCAGTACTGTTAGGCCACAGAGGAGGACTTTGCAGCCAGTCCTGAAAATACTGGAAAAAACAGAGTCATATGAAAGGGGAGGAGGTCCTCCCCTATCAGTGGACTTGGAAAGGGGCAGGGAGGAGATGAGGGAGGGAGGGTGGGACTGGGGAGGGAATGAGGGATACAGAATTAACAAAATGTAACTAATGAGAAAAATAAAATTAAAAAAAGAAAAAAATTGTTTATCTAATCTTGTTTTAACTTTAGTAAGTGGTACCTATTGAGAAAATTATTTTTATTATTTTATATTTTCCAATTTTGTGGAGTACTTTTCTAAGGAATGCCCTTATGATTTCCTGGATTTTCTGGGTGTCTGTTTTTATGTAACCCATTTCATTTCTGACTTTAATAAATTTTTAAAGTAATTTGGTTATTTTCTCTGCTTTTCGGTTTGCATATGTGTTTTCTATCTTGTTGATTTTCTCAAAGAACCTACTTTTTGGTTCATTGATTCCATGTACTATTCTCTTTGTTTATTTTTTTATTTCAAACCTCAATTTGATCATTTCTTCTCCTCTTGAGTGTTCTTACCTCTTTTGTTATAGAACGTTGAGGTATGCTGTTACGTTGGTAACATGAGGTATTTCTATTTCTTATGTAAGCACTTAAGGCTATGAACTTTTCTGTCAGCACTATTTTCATTGTATCCCATAAGTTTTAAAGAAAGTGACAATTTAGGTTAGTTTGGTTTTATATCACCAACAGAAATAATACATAAACAAATGTTATGAAGGGGCAATATATATGTCTTAGTTAACATTTCATTACTATGAAGAAACACCATGACCAAGGCAACTCTTATAAAGGAAAAGATTTAATTTGGGCTGGCTTACAGTTTCAGTGGTTTATTTCATTATCATTATGGCAAGAAACATGGCAGCATCCAGGCAGACATGGTGGTGGAGAAGCTGAGAGTTCTACATCTTGATCAGCAGACAGCCAACAGGAGACTGAATTTTCATGCTGATTAGATCTTAAGCATATAAGACCTTAAAGACCACTCCCACAGTGACATGCTTCCTCCAAAAAGGCTACACCTACTCCAACAAGACCATACCTTCCAATATTGCCAGTCACCAGTGGCCAAGCATTAAAACATATGACTTGATGGGGGCCATACCTAATCAAACCACCACAATAAATACTACTTTGATGTACTAATATAATATACATAATATATAATATATTATATATAATAGCTAACCATTTGAAATAATCTAAAGATCTTAATGTAGAGCAATCATGATGCTAGGAAAGATCAAATAAGAATGTCAGAAAAAAATGTTTGCATAAGAACTTCAGTGATTGAATTAGATACGTTTATTATAGGCAGTAGACCATAGTGCTTCTCAGTTGAGATTTGACCTAATGTAAAAGAATTTTTTCTCTTTTTTTATCAGAGATTTATAAGCATTTGAATATTTGACACTCTTGGAATACTACTGTTATCTCTCTAGAGGACTTTTTAAGGAGATCATTTCTAGTCAAAATCTAGAAATGTCGGGAGAACTGTTCCTCTGATAATCGAGCCATTGTGATCCATTCTTTAGTGCTACAGAGGTACCTCCAACAGAGTGGGTGATATACTAAGCTCTGATTTAGATTCTTTTCCTAATTTTCTCTTTTGTGAGGGAGGCTTCTAATCATCTCTCTGTCATAGGCCATCTTCAGGAAGTCAAGTGGTAAAAATTAACTAAAGGTAAGTTAGCTTGTACACATAATTGCACATAACAGTGTTAATCCAGGAAAAATGCTGGGCCCTGTTTTCCTGGAAATCTTTTAGTGGTGATTCTGGGATGAAACAGTCAGCACTGACTTTAGAGGGCAATCCCTGACTAAATGAAAAATAGACTCCTCAATTTGGATGCTGAGTAGACTGTAAGTGTGAGAATAAAATTATCTTCAATTTAAGTTTCATAGGTCCAAAACTAGTAGTAATGGGGATAAGGTCAGAATTCAGTTTTAACCTCTATTAGTATACTTAACACCATTTAAAAACATGTCTGTCCTACAGCCATAGGCTGATTACTAGATTTCAGTAAAATGGTTCATCAATTTATTCTAATGGCTGTACTATTCTGCACTGTGTGAGAAAAAAAATATAATCTATAGACAGTGATATGCTTGCATAGCAAAGGAAAATATCCATTTACCATTATCTGTTGATTTAAATGCAGTGATTTTGTAGACTTCTAAGTGCAACATGTGGCTTTTCAGATAGTATAATAATCAACTCCCTACTTCTAAGTAGAACCAGTTCTTTGTTCCATCTGAAGCATGTCCCTTATGTGCTTATGTGAATGGTCCATATCTCATAGTTGGGTGCTAAATATACTCTCAACCACTGAGAAATGTTAAGATGTAGTTGTAACTACTTTAAAATGTAAATATTGTTTTATGTAGTCATAAGATTCCTTTATTTCTCTACTTTTGTTCTACAGAAAGTATTTTCTCATTTTTTTTTCCTTAGCAAGGCAGAGGTAGTCCAAAGTCAAACCTTCTTCTCAAGATCCTGTGATAGATACATTAAGGCAAAAGCGGTGTTAAGCTCTTCGAGCTATAGATGCTTTTGTGAAAGTAAGTCACAGCCTTCTCCACCTCTTATATCCATTTGCCTCCTCACAAATGGCAAATACTTCTGCATCTATAACTTTGCCTTTGCTATGTATATAGCCTATCTGAAAGGGTATTCAAGGCACATGATAAAAGATGGGGATGATTTTGTTGGGAGGTCAGGATATAGGAAGGAACTATGAAATCCTCTGTGCTAGAGATTGCTAAATACAAAGGAGTTTCTGTCTCAGAAAAAGGTAAGAGCAACTCTAATCCTTAGCAACCCACTACTCCACTCCAGCCTCTCCAGTAAAGGAGAAAAATGTATCAGATTCTTCTATGCTGGAGAATATGATGTCCTCATGCTTATTTTACCGGAGAGAAAACTTAGGAAGACTTAGGAAAATTCAGAGAGTTCATTTGGCTTAATTATATTGCAAATTAAATTATAAGTGAAGTTACAGGGAGAAACTTTTCTGAAGACATAGTCAGTACATAACAGAAACGTCAAGAGAGACATTATCAGGACATGGGAGAATCAGGTGTGTGATGGCACTGTAATCACAGCACCCAGGAAGCTGAGGCAGGAGGATGTTCAAGTCTAGCAAGCCTGGGACACAGAAAGTTTAACATCAGCCTGAAGTATATAACACAGAAGGGGAAATGAAAGAGGGGAGAAGAAGAAGGAAGAAGGGAGCAGAACCCTTCTCATTAAGATACACGCAAACATCAAGGAATTTTTAACACAAACATATTTTTTAAACAAATAGGTAAATGAAAAGAGATAGCTAGAGAGAGATTGCCTTTTAATATGGACCAATTAAAAAGCTTAGTTTACAACTTTATGTAGCATATAATAATAGGCTGCCAATTTGCACCAGGAATTATGATATGCTTGAGAAATACAACAATGAAAAAAGAGAAAATAATTGGAAGATCCAAGATGACTGCGACCAAAGCACACCGTATCTGAGAGACAGAGAATCTGAAATTCTGAAATTGGTGAGTGGAGGGGCAGCTGAAGCCAGAAAATCAACATTGAGGCTTCCTGAACGAGATGGGACATCATATGAACTGAGACCATTTAGATTCAGGTCACCAGTGGATTTCCCTGGGGACAGAGAGTGGTGACCATTCCATCCTCTTGCATTTCCTCTTTTCGGGCCTCCTTCCTCCTCCTCCTCAGCATAGCCGGCACAGTGCCTGAGACTCTTAGCACAGAAATCACTGCCTGGGGACTGAGACAGCAGAGGCAGAGCTCCTAGCTCCTCAGCTGTGGCTGCCATCTGTACCAGTCTTCCCGGTCCTGGATCCGTGGTAACAGCCTTCCAAGTACGGGGTCCGAAGTTCAAACCGTCTGAGTCTCGGGACCATGAGCAGCTGTAAGGACTCCACAGGTCCTTCCAGCCAGTGACTGTATGGGTCACCCCACCCTTAGTGGCAGTCAGCCACCAAAGTCTGCCAGGTCTGCCAAACCACCCAGGTACACCAGGCCTGCCAGGCCACATAGTGGTCTGTGGACCATTGCTGTGGCTCCTTAGGACTTCCCAGCAGGCACCTGTAGTGGCTTCCCAGTTCTGCTATTGTGACTGGACTCCCAAGCTCAGTTGGGGCTGCAGCACCACTGAGCTGAAGAAGCTCCTACATCTGCATTTGAGCCAGCAGGCCCAAAAATGAGAGTAGAGAACAGGGAAAACCCATGTGCTTTCTGATTTGTCCTGCTAGAGAGTGAGTGCACCTTTAAGTGCTTGCAGAGCCCCAGATCCAGGGTCCTTCTAAGCAAGCAGCTAGACATCAGATCCCTCCCACCCATGCACCCACTGTGGGAAACAGAGGGAAAGTGTTCTCAACATTGAAGTCCCTGTTCTGCAGGTTTACTAGTGGAATTCAGGCAAAAAATTCCTGGAACTCAGAGCTGAATATCAGTGGCCTGTAAGCCACTGAGATATTCAGGGAATTTGCACAAGCAAATTGTGCCTGGGAAGACCTTAAGCACCTGCAATCCTTCTGGTGCCTGCACAGCGTCCCTGCCTCACACTTCAGGCATCTACATCCTCTAACACCCTGTCCTTCAAGGCACACTTCCAAGCACATGCACACTCACAGGCCGGTCTGCATTTGTCCTTTTGTGCCTGCGAATCTTCCTCCCTTAGGTATAGCTGAATCACCAACACACACTCTCAAAACACTGGACCTCTCTCATCTTCCTGAAGAATTCTCCAGACACCACAGAAAGATGGTACCAGTCTGAACTGCAGAATCCAGGAACAGTGAAGGTTACAGATAAGCAAAAGGCTAGAGGTTGGTGTAAGAACACATCCAACAAAAGTCAGGACGTCATGGCTTAACCAGAAACCCTCAAAATCAATGGATACTCCAATTCATCACAGGAAAATGATTTTAAAGCTATGCTTATCTAGTTATTAGAGGTACATAAAGAGGAAACAAACAAATCTCTCAAAGAAATAGCCACACTAATATAAGCAAATAAAGAGGAAATGAACAAAGCTCTCAAAGAAACATAGGTAAATATAGCCAAACAAATAGAGGCACAATGAGTGGCATATAGAGAAGAAATGAACAAAAAAATAGAGAACATCATAGAGAGACAGGAATCCACACTCAAACACTTTAATAGTCTGAAACTTCAATACTCTACTCACACAAAAGAAACAGATCATCCAGACAGAAGCTAAACAGGGAAATAAGAGCACTTACAGAGGCCCTAAATCAAATGGACCTAATAGACGTCTACAGACATTTTCACCCAAATTCAAAAGAGTATACCTTCTTTTTAGCACTTCACAGAACCTTCTCCAAAGTAGAGCATATAGTTGATCACAAATCAAGCCTCAGAAGATATAAGAATATTGAAATAATCCCTTGTATCATATCTGACCACCATGGACTAAAGCTGGACCTCAATAACAATAGAAATAGCAAAAAGCCTCCACATACATGGGAACTGAAAATCTCACTACTCAGTAACAGCTGGGTTAGAGAGGAAATAAAGAAATTAAAGACTTCCTAGAATTCAATGAAAATGAAGGCACAATATACCTAAACTTATGGAACACAATGAAAGCAGTGTTAAGGGGATTGTTCATAGCACTGAGTGCCTTCAAGAAGAAATTTGAAACATTGCAAACAAACAAGTCACCTGAAAGCCCTAGAAAAAAAGGAGACACACCTAAGAGGAGTAGATGGTTGGAAATACTCAAGCTCAGGGCAGGAATCAGTAAATTTGAAACAAATAAAACAATTAAAAAAAATCAAAATCAACAAAATAGACAAACCCTTACCCAAACTAACTAAAAGGCAGAGAAAAATTGTCCAAATCAGTAAAATCAGAAATGAAAAGGGGGCATAACAAAAGACACTGAGGATATCCAAACAATCATTATGTCTTACTTCAAAAGCCTATACCCCACAAAATTTGAAAATCTAAATGAAATTGACAATTTTCTTGATAGATTCCATTTACCAAAATTAAATCAAGATCAGGTAATAGATTGAATAGAAATATATCCTCCAAAGAAATAGAAGCAGTCATCAAAAGTGTCCCTTCTGAAAAAGAGCCCAGGGGCAGATGGTTTCAGCACAGAATTCTATCAGACCTACAGAGAAGAGCTAACTCCAATTCTCTTCAAACTATTCCACAAAATAGAAAAAGAAGGAACATTACCAAACTCATTCTATGAAGCCACAATCACCTTGACCACACAAAGACCCCCTCCAAAAATTTGAACTTCAGACCTATCTCTCTTATGAACAATGATGCAAAAATACTCAATAAAATACTTGCAAACCAAATTCAAGAACACATCAAAGTTATCATCCTCCATGGCCAAGTAGACTTCATCCCAGGCATGTAAGGGTGGTTCAATTTATAAAAGCCATCAGTGTAACCCACCATATAAACAAACTGAAGGAGAAAAACCACATGAACATCTCCATAGATACCGAAAAAGCATTTGACAAAATCCAACACCCATTCATATTTAAAGTCTTGGAGAGATCAGGGATACAAGGCACATACCTAAATATAGTAAAGGCAATATACAGCAAGCCTATAGCCAACATCAAACTCAATGGAGAGAAACTTAAAACAATCCAACTGAAGTCAGGGAAAAGGCAAGGCTGCCCACTCTCTCTGTATCTCTTCCACATGGTACTTGAAGTCCTAACTAGAGCAATAAGATAACTAAAAAAAGTGGCTGGATACAAAATTAACTTCAAAAAAAATCAGAAGCTCTTCTGCATACCAAAGACAAAAGGGGAAAGAAAGAAATAAGGGAAACAGCACCCTTCACAATAGACACTAATAACGTAAAGTACCTCGGTGTGACTCTAAGCAAGCAAGTGAAAGACCTGTTTGAAAAAAAACTTCAAGTCTCTGAAGAAAGAAATTGAAGAAGATCTTAGAAGATGGAAAGATCTCCCTTGCTCATGGATTGGTAGGATTAACCTAATGAAAATGGCCATCCTGCCAAAAGCAATCTACAGATTCAATACAATTTCTATCAAAATAACATCACAATTCTTTACAGAACTTGAAAGAAAAATTCTCAAGTTCATATGGAAAAAGAGAAAAACACAGGAATTCCAAAACAATCCTGTACAACTACAGATCGTCTGGAAGTATCGCAACCCCTGATCTCAAGTTGTGCTGCAGAACAATAGTAATGAAAACTGCATGGTATTGGCGTAGAAACAGAATGTTGGATCAATGGAACCAAGTAGAAGACCCAGAAATAAACCCACACACATATGGATACTTGATTTTTGGCAAAGAAGCCAAAATCATTCAATGGAAAAAGACAGCATCTTCAACAAATGGTGCTGGTCCAACTGGATGTCTACATGCAGAAAAATGAAAATAGAGCCATATTTATTACGCTGCACAAAACTAAAGTCCTAAGACCTCAACATAAAACCAGACACACTAAATTGGTTAGAAGAAAAAGTGGGGAAGAGCCTAGAACTCATTGGCACAGGAGACAACTTCCTGAACAGAACACCAACAGCACAGGCTCTAAGAACAACAATCAATAAATGAGACTTGATGAAACTGAAAAGCTTCTGTAAAGCAAAGGATAACATCATCAGAACAAAACAACTGTCTACAGACTGGGAAAGCACCTTCACCAACCCCATATCTTACAGAGGGCTAACCTCCAGAATATAAAAGAAGTAATGAAGTAAAAAAAAAACAACAAATCAAGTAATCCAATTAAAAAATGGGGTACAGAGCTAAACAGAGAATTCTCTGTAGAGGAATATAGAATGACAGAGAAACACTTGAAGATATGCTCAATGTCCTTAGCCATCAGGGAGAGGCAAATCAAAAGAACCCTGAGATTTCACCTTATACCTATCAGAGCTGGTAAGATCAATAACTCAAGAGACCTCCTCCACTGCTGGTGGGAATGTAAACTTGTACAACCACTTTGGAAATTACTCTGATGCTTTCTTAGACAACTATGAATAGTGCTTCCTCATGATCCAGCTATACCACTCCTAGGCATATATCCAAAATACACTCAAGTACACAACAAGGACATTTGTTCAATTGTGTTCTTAACAGCTTTATTCATAATAGCAAGAACCTGGAAACAACCCAGATGTCTCTCAATGGAGACATGGATGAAGAAATTGTGGTACATTTAAACAATGGAATACTACTCAACAATTAAAAACAAAGAAATCATGAAATTGCAGGCAGATAGTGGAATCTAGAAGAGATCATCCTGACTGATGTATCCCAGAAACAGAAAGACACACAGTATATACTCACTTAGTGGATTCTAGACCTATAAGGTAGGATAAACATGCTAAAATCTGTATACCTAAAGAATCTAAAAAAGGAGTAACTGGGGTAAGTGGATCAATCCTCACTTAGAAAGACAAAGGGTATAGATATTGAAAGAAGGAGAAAACAAGAAACAGCACAGGAGCCTACCACAGAGGCTCTGAAAGTATTTACCCAGCAGAGTATCAAAGCAGATGCTGAGACTCATAACCAAACTTTTGGCCGAGTGCAGGAAATCATATGAAAGAAGAAGTAGTTAGTAAGACCTGGAGAGTACAGGAGCTCCACAAGGAGAGCAATAGAACCAAAATACCTGGCCTCAGAGGTTTTTTTCTGAGACTGATTTCTAACCAAGGTCCATTCGTGGAAATAACCTAGAATCCCTGCTCATATGTAGCCCATGGAAGTTCAGTATCCAAATGAGTTCCCTAGTTAGGAGAAGAGCGACTGTCTCTAACATGATCTCAGTGTCTGGCTCTTTGACCACCCCTCCTGAGGGAAGAGAAGCCTTGTCAAGACACAGAAGAGGACATTGCATCTAGTCCTGATGAGACCTGATAAGCTAGAGTCAGGTGGAATGAGAGGTGGACCTCCCCTATTGTTGGATTTGGAGAGGGGCATGGGAGGAGATGAGGGAGGGAAGGTGGCATTGGGAGGGAATGAAGGAGGGTGCTACAGCTGAGATACAAAGTGAATAAAATGTAATTAATATAGAAAAGAAAAATTTAATTAAAAAAGAAAAAATAGTTCCCTGAACTTATTAGTAATATGTTCTATTTGAGAGAAACAATCAATAATCATAACATATAGATAATATATTAGTATTTGAGAGACAATTCTGCAAAGAAAGTAATTCAGAAAGTGGAGTTATATATCTTAAGTGGATAGAGATGAACTTCTTTACAAGGTAACTGAAGAAGGAATCACACACACACACACACACACAAAAGGATGCTTTATGAGCAAAGAATGAGGAGAACCATGCTAGGAATCTGGGCTTTCACAACCATAGAGCAGCAATTGTTTCACAGTGATAAGTAAAGAGCTTACTAGTGTGACTGGAACAAAATCAGAATGAAAGTGATACTTATATTTGTTAGGAAATGAGGAGACAAGTGAGAAAGTGCCTTTGCACGATAGTAAGTAGTGATAATGATGTCGAAATGGGAATGTATATTATGAAACTGTACAGTATCACATGCTTAAACATTTGTTAACAATGTAGAATTTTATTTATAAGATGAGAGAGAAATGGAGAGAAAACTCTTAGAGGTAATGGTGATATATACAGAATTTTTTTTTCTGACATAAGGATGGACCACAGAAGCTTGTTCATGCTTATTCCAAGCTTTCATGACATTTTCAGTGGTGACTCTATCA
Source organism: Psammomys obesus (assembly GCF_907164565.1). Taxonomy (NCBI): domain Eukaryota; kingdom Metazoa; phylum Chordata; class Mammalia; order Rodentia; family Muridae; genus Psammomys; species Psammomys obesus. The sequence goes on along the minus strand of NW_026594184.1, from coordinate 2,058,516 downwards.
TTGATTGATGTATCCATATCTTAGAATTTATGAATGTGTATACATTAATGTGTATACCTTTTTGTATGTATGTCATAGCTCAATGAATATATGAGGAAAGAATAGATGCTTAGTGTATATTATGAAAGCATGAAAAAGAATTTTTTTTAAAAATACAGGAGTGACATGATATGATTCACAATGTAATTAGATTATTTAAAGTGAAAGAGAATGAAACAAATGAATATACTACTGACAGATTAAAGGTGTTATAACACTGTCATGAGAAAAATGATGACAATTCTGATGGCAAAGAGAGTAAGTAGATTCCAAATAATACTCACAAACTTTCACTTTTCATATTTACAAATATGTTTGATACCGATAATTCTTGTCTTCAATAAATTTATATTTAAGTGGATGATAAATAATATTCAAATGTTTGCTATAGTTTCAGATATTGGATAGTGACATGAGAAAAACAGTGGAAAGGGAGCTTAGATAGGTGAATTTGGAAGAAAAAGTCATTCTGTCACCTGTTTTTTTAATCCACGCCTCTAGAAAGATCACATTAGATTCTCAGACTCCATGTGTACCTTGACACTCAAAGCATAGAAAACACAAGAAAAGATAGACATGTAATTTTGATTGAGAATAGTAATGGAGGGGGTCTCAATTACCACAAGATTTCCAGGAAAAATTTTCAATATGTGTATATATCCAATATGCCCTAAGATATATATATGCTAAGGTCAAAGAAATACTTTGTATCAACTCTATGTGCTAGATCCTCACACTATAGCATAATAGATACGTGCATGAATATGAGTGGAGATACAGTTACAAGAATAGGCAAAACTGTAGCTAAAACATCTCATCTACCACATTCAGCTATATCCATGCATCAAATTTGTCTTGGAAAATTGGAGAATATATGAGTGAATTGGGGAGATGTCCTCCCTTTATTCTCTTTGTGAAGTTATATTATTTACAATTTATTCATGCTGTATCCCATCTGTAGCCCCCTCCCTCATCTTCCTCGCTCTTCCCTCCTTATGTCCCTCCCCTAGTCCTTTGATTGGGGAGGTCCTCCTTCCCTACTGTCTGACCCTAGCCTATCAGGTCTTATAAGGTCTGTCTGGAGCCTCTTTCTCTGTAGCCTAGTAAGGTCACCTAGCGAGGGGGAGGTTATCAAAGAGCAGGCAACTGAGTTTCTGCTAGGGACTGACCCTGTTACCCTTGCTAGGAGAACCTCATGGAGACTGAGCTACCATGATCTACATCTGAGCAGGGAGTCTAGGTCCTCTCCAAGCATGGTCCTTGGTTGATTCTTCAGCTTCTGAAGAGCCCCTGGACTCAGATTTTTTGGCTCTGTATTATCTGAGTGGACACCTGGGGAACTTTTAATATGTTTTTTTTCATCAAGATATGAGACTTTATTTTTTCTTGGAGTTATGGAAATAATTTTATATGTTGCCTCTAATTTTATATAGATTGTTCAGTTGTGTGCTGTCTTCTCTGAACAAAGAAAAGATATAAATCCTACATATCTTAATTCTTCCTACCATTTTCACACTCTCCATTTGTATTTCCATTCTTTAGATGAAACCTGGCAGCTCGCTGAGCACCCGCTAGATGAATAGTGGCAAGAGAGATGAATGGCCATGGATAATGCCACAGCACTGTTTGAGTTTCTCCTTATTGGTGTCTGTAAGTATCCTGAGTAGAGATGTGTGTTTTTTTCACATTTATCCTTTACCTCAATGTACTGCTAGAGAATAGGCACTCTCCTTCTTTGTAACTAGTTTTGTTCCGTAATTCGTGGCCAAAACGAGCATTCCTAACCATGGCTGAGTGTCTCCTACTTCCTGTCCTGGCTTATGACTATGTGGTTGCAATGCCTAATCCCAAGTGGTATTCATGAATGGCTATGTATCTGGATTGTTGATACTTCTTAGTGGTTATCACATATGCTCACTATCATGATCATCTTATCCCTGAGCTTTCACATCTATGGAATTATTCCACCAACCATTTTTTTCCTTTGTGATCCTCTTCCTTATTAAAGTGGTTTGTTCTGTTACTGGCCATGATGAACTTAAGATTGTCCTCATCAGTATCCCGGCCCTGTTTTCTTTCCCTTTGTGCTCATCCTGATTTTTAGGGTATAAGCGGCTGTTGCTGCCTTAAGGATTCATTAGGTCAAGAGAAGGCTCAAGGCCTCTTCCACTAGAGCTGTTACTGCATTGTGAGGTTTTTTTTTATGATGCAGCATATAAAAACTCTTTTTTGTTGTTGTTGCTTTTAGAGACAGGGTTTTCTGTGTAGCTTTGGCTTTCCTAGAACTATCTCTGTAGACCAGGCTGGCTTCCAACTCACAGAGATCTGTCTGCTTCTGACTCTGTCTCTGCCTCTCAGAGTGCTGGGTTACAGGTGTGAATCATTGCTATACAAAAACTCTTATCTTTCCCAGCTGCCTATCTTCCTCTGGCCAGCATAAGTTTATCTCCCTGTTTTTTTTTTTTAATTTTTATTAATTACATATTATTCACTTTGTATTTCCTCTGTAGCTCCCTCCCCCTCCCCTCCTAAGCCCACCCACTCTTCCCCTTCTCCACCCATGCTTCTCCACAAGTCCACTGATAGGGGAGGTCTTCCTTTACTTCCTTCTGAATCTAGTCTATTAGGTCTCATCAGGAGTGGCTGCATTGTTTTCCTCTGTGGCCTGGTAAGGCTGCTCCCCCATCAGGGGGAGGTGATCAAAAGGCAGGCCAAACAGTTCATGTCAGAGACAGGCCCTGTTCCCATTACTATGAGACCCACTTGGACACTGAACTGCCATGAGCTACATCTGTGCAGGGGTTCTAGGTTATCTCCATGCATGGACCTTGGTTGGAGTATCAGTCTCAGAAAAGACTCCTGTGTCCAGATTTTTTGGTTCTGTTGTTCTCCTTGTGAACCTCGTGTCCTCTCCAGGTCTTAGTATTTCTTACTTCTTTCATAAGATTCCCTGCACTCTGCCCAAATTTTGGCCAGAAGTCTCAGCATCTGCTTTGATACCCTACAGGGTAGAACCTTTCAAAGGCCCTCTGTGGCAGGCTCCTGACTTGTTCCCTGTTTTCTCCTTCTTCTGATGTCCAGCCTCCTTGCCTTTCTGAATGGGGATTGGGAATGTTAGCCAGAGTTTGATTAGTTTCTTTAGTTGTACAGATTTTAGTAGGTTTATCCTACATTATATGTCTAATATCCATTTATGAGTGAATATATACCCTGTGTGTCTTTCTGCTTTTGGAACACCTCACTCAGGATGATCTTTTCCAGTGCCCACCATTTACCTGCAAATTTCATGATTTCCTTGGTTTTTTTGCTGAGTAATATTCCATTGTGTAGACATACCACAATTTCTGTATCCATTCCTCAGTTGAGGGGCATCTGCATTGTTTCCAGCTTCTGGCTATTACAAATAAAGCTGCTACAAACGTGGTTAAACAAATGTTGTTATTGTGCACTTGAGCATATTTTGGATATGTGCCTAGGAGTGGTATAGCTGGATCTTTAGGAAGCACTATTTCTAACTGAAAGCACCAGATTGATTTCCAAAGTGGTTGTACAAGTTTACATTCCCACCATCAATGGAGTAGAGTTCCTCTTTCTTCACATCCTCTCCAGCATGGGTTATCACTTGAGTTTTTCATCTTAGCCATTCTGATGCCTGTAAGGTGAAATCTCAGGGTCGTTTTGATTTGCATTTCCCTGATGACTAATGATGTTGAGCATTTAAGTGTTTCTCTGCCATTCAATATTCTTCTATTGAGAATTCTCTCTTTAGCTCTGTACCCCATTTTTTAAAAAATTTTTATTAATTACACTTTATTCATTTTGTATCGCCCCATAAGCCCCTCTCTCCTCCCCTCCCGATCCCACCCTCCCTCCCCTTTCTGCATGCATGCCAATCCCCAAGTCCACTGATAGGGGAGGTTCTCCTCTCCTTTCTAATCTTCATTTTTAATTGGATTATTTGATTTGTTGCTCTTTAGTATCTTTAGTTCTTTATATAAACTGCTTTGCTTTACAGAAGCTTTTCAGTTTCATGAGGTTCCATTCATCTCCCTGTTTTATGGGGCTCTGACACTCACGCTGAATTCCCTGATAAATACATTCAGAAATAAGAATATGAAGGTAGAATAAAGAAATTCGTGAAGAAAAATAGCAATATCTTCCTTTGCTTCTAAACTTGTGAAATAACACTCAGTTACATACTCACTGGTAGAGAAAATCGTGTACAAAAAAAGATGATTTTACCTTTAGAAGTGTAGATATTTGGTGTAGAAAAGATCTTCAGCAAATACTTCTACCTTAAAATATTATTTCCCTACTGAGATGTGAATTAACATTTAGATATACTACTTTTTCTCTTATTATTATTGGATAGGCATCCACTGGCTCTCCTTTGGGCTAATCAGAATCTTTACCTTGTGAGCAGAGGGACCTAAGCAGAGATGCTTTTATCTGTTGGGCACAAGCAACAGATAATTGAAACAGAAAGCTCTCCCCCAAAGCATATAAAAGACAAGGAAACAAATGTCAGAAATTGTATCACTTTATTGAATGATAGCAAAGTTTTCTTGCTCTATTTAACGTCCGAATTAAGAAAATTTGTGTCATGCTCTTTTTTTACACCTCTGTAGCAGTTTTTACTTTTTCATTGTGATTTCTAAATTTCTTTTTCATGTATTAGTTGCATTTAAATCCCAAAATACCTATGAAGTACTAAGAAAGACACAATGGCTTCCCCCCTACTAATGATGAAACATGGAGAACCAAACAAAATAAAAGAATTTGTTCAATGTCTTACTTATTTAGCAGTAGAATTAAAATTATGATTCAGAGTATATGAGTTGACCTCTAACCATTTCCACCAGGCTTATGAATGTATTTGAAACAATAGAACTTCATCTCACATGTATTGAATACTTATTATGAGTCATACACTTAACTAAGCTCTGTCAGTGTTTATTATCATGCCAAACTCTTACAACAACACATTGCTATTTTCAGCCCATATTAGAAATGAGGAAACAGAGTGTCACAGAGGTTAAGTGATGAGCCCATAGATAGCCACAAAGGCAGTAAACAGACCATCCAGTATTTAAAAAAAGGTCAGGTTGACTATTTCTGAGCTACAGAGCCCTAATGATAATTTATGTAATGCTTTTAATCAATTCTATTGTGAAATAATTTATGTACAATAATCTTTTCCAATTACAGCGTGAAATTTTATGAAATTTTTCCAGATGCCTGGGGAAGAAATACTTCAATTAAAGTACCCCACAATTTTATCACTTCTAAAAGGTTCCTTTGATTCTTTTGTAGTCCATCATTTCCTCCTTTTCTTACCTTCATGCAACGACTGGTCTCCTTTCTTTCATCATATGTCAGTATTTGTCAGCTTAAATCTTCCACAAATAAAATGAAACATGTACTTTTGTGTAACTACCTTCTGTCACTTAGCATGCTTTTAGGAGTCACCTATAATGTTTCAGAAATGAGAAATTTGTTCTATATTTGTGGCTAGTACTCTGCTGTAAAAATTTACCATATCTTAAAAAAATCTATTCCTGTTGATGGACATAAGACATTGATTTTTCGAACTTTAATTTCCATACTCCTATGGGTTCAGTAGTGCCTGGAGCTTGCTAATAGTGATGAAGTTTTCTGTAAACAATTCTTATCGAAAGGGGAGTTCGACAACTAAAGAAAAAAGTTGGAAATCAATGATCTTTTAAAGACCATGAACTTTGTGGAAGCAGATGTAGGTCTAAGACTTGGATATTCCTGCTGGGTAATCTCAATTTTCTTCTGGCAATTCCACCAAGCAGTAATGAAATCATATCCCAGGATGTTTGGTGTAGTATCAGAGACAAGGAAGGAGAAAATCAATATGGGAAACAAGACCCAACACAGCAAGTGTGTATACTTGGTGCTCTCCTTACAGTCTGACTACTGGGTGTTAATATAACTTGGTGTGGTATTGCAAATGGAGTAGGAAGTATGTAGGATATTGTCTTATGTGTTAACTTAAAAATGAACAAAAGTAAGATGAATAAACCACTTGACAAAATACTTAAATTGGTTTTTAAAAGTTTAATTTAAAAAAAGCAACATTTATTAATATTTTTGTTAATATAATTTTTATATTAGTATTTTACTGGTAATTTTAATAACATGTTTGTGAGATATAGTGTGATAATTCAATAATGTATATAGTATGTAATGATCAAATATGAATAGGTAAAACTTCTATTTCCTGGAATACATTCTGAAATCTTTAATCCTTAATAATGGCATATATGTAGTCCTGTGTGCTATTTCAATACATTTACACAATAAGTACTTATTGGATAGTACAATAAGTACTGAAAATCAGAGTAATTAATATCTTATGATGATCATAAATTTGTATTTGGAGCCTCCAAGGTCTCTGCTGTAGCTATTTATAAAATATAATATGTTGGATTACTGGAAACTATAATCATCCTACTGTGTTATGGAGCACTAGAACTTCCACTTCTATGTGTGTTTCAGTTTGTGACATTTGACATTCCAATAGCCCTCTTCTCATTTTCCATTCCAGGTGATAGCAATCACTACTACTTATTCAGATAAACTTTTTTAATAATTATTTTTATTTTTATTAATTACAGTTTATTCATTTTGTATCCCTCCTGTACCTCCCTCTCTCATCCCCTCCCAATCCCACCCTCCCTACCTCTTCCCCACCCATACCCCTCCCCCAGTGCACTGATAAGGGAGGTCCTCCTCCCCTTCCCTCTCATCCTAGTCTATCAGGTCACATCAAGAGTGGCTGCGTTGTTGTCCTGTCCTGTGGCCTGGTAAGGCTGCTTCCCCCTCAGGGGGAGGTGATCGAAGAACAGGCCAATCAGTTCATGTCAGAGACAGTCTCTGTCCCCATTACTATGGAGGACACTTGGACACTGAACTGCCATGGGCTATGTCTGTGCAGGGGTTCTAGACCATTTCCATGAGTGGTCCTTGGCTGTGGTATCAGTTTCAGAAAAGACCCCTGTGCCCAGACTTTTGGGATCTGTTGCTCTCCTTGTAGATCTCCTGTTCTTTCTAGGTCTTACTATCTCTCTCTTCTTTCATAAGATTCCCTGCACTCTGCTGAAAGTTTGACTATGAGTCTCAGCATCTGCTTTGATACCCTGCAAGGTAGAGCCTTTCAGAGGCCCTCTGTGGTAGGCTCCTCTCCTATTCTCTGTTTTCTCCATCTTCCGATGTCTATCCTCTTTGTCTTTCTGAATGAGAACTGAGCATCTTATCCAGAGTCCTCCTTCTTGATTAGCTTCCTTAGGTGTACAGATTTTAGTAAGTTTATCTTATATTATATGTCTAATATCCACTTATGAGTAGGTTTATACTTTGTGTGTCTTTCTGCTTCTGAGATACCTCACTCAAAATGATCTTTTCCAGTGCCCACCATTTACCTGCAAATTTCATGATTTCCTTGTCTTTTTATCCATTGTGTAGATGTCCCACAATTTCAGTATCCATTCCCCAACTGAGGGGCATTTGGGCTGTTTCCAACTTCTGGCTACAAACATGGTTGAGCAGATGTCCTTGTTGTATACTTGAGCGTCTTTTAGATATATGCCTAGGAATGGTATACCTGGACCTTGAGGAAGCTCTATTCCTAATTGTCTGAGAAAGTGCCAGATTGATTTCCAAAGTAGTTGTACAAGCTTACATTCCCACCAGCAGTGGAGTAGGGTTCCCCTTTCTCAGAAAAACTTTTTAAAAACGTGTCTATGACACATTTTTGAAAACACAGTTGTTCTTAGGTATTTGGAGATGATTGGTTCCAAGACTTCTATAGATAACAAAAATTGCAGATAGAGATGACATGATGGCTAAGTGAGTAAAGGTGCTTGCTGCACAAGCCTGGAGACCTGAAAGCAATCCTTGTAATTCACATAATGGAGATGAGAATCAACTTTCACAAGTTGTTCTTTGAATGCCAAGTCTACAACTTAACACATAGGTGCGTGCTCGAACAGATTCACACATTCACACACATACTCATAAATATAAATTAGAATTTATCTTCTGATTGTCAAACAGCTTATTTAAGGTAGCATAGACACTTTCAGCATATTTCAGTGGCAGAGAACTTAATGCAGCATGCTGAAGGAACTTGTCAATTGATCTTTAGTTTATTTATTAAACAAATATCAACTTTGGATTTTTAGCCAAATACTCTGGCACGTTTATTATTCTGTACAACAAGTTCTTTACTATTTCAATACTTAGCTCAAATTAACATTATGAACAAAACATGTCAGAGAAATCACTAAACTATTAAAGGAAAGGAACAAAATGGCATTTATAAAGAAGCTCTAGCAAGAACATGAAGAGTATTCTTTGATGATCCTGCTTTGGGGCCAGAAATATTCCAGTCTCCATTATATGTCAATTTAGAATTTAAAGGGTGTCATATTTTTATTAGTGATGCCCTTACCAGAAACTGGTAGCTATCTTACTAGATTCTTTTCTTTTTATTAGGCTGATACAGGTATACATTTTAGACAGAGTGACACAGTGCAGTCTAGAGATGGGTACCATAGAATTGATTCTACTACTAACTAGCTTTTTGACTCCGGTTGTTTCACTCACTGGCCTTTAGACTTACTCATCAATAAAGCAGGAAACTTGTGTTTCTCTAGACAAGGACCTTGCTAGATGCAACATTGTGTGAGTAGGTGTTATTTTATATAGGTTTTCTTTTTTCCTAAAAAAATAAAATCATATCATCAATTTTCCCTGAAACTTTTTACAACACTTGACAATATATCATTGAATGCTCTTCCATATATACTTGAGAGAGAGAGAGAGAGAGAGAGAAAGAGAGAGAGAGATCCACCTCTCTGAGTTTAAAAGTTGCCTTTGACTAGAAGTGTAGGCAAACTTAGCTAGTTAACAAGACTCTCAGCTTTCCAGAACTGACGTTTTGTTTCTTGCCATTTACACTCAAAAGGCCATCAAGTCTGACATTGATGTTAATGTTTTTTAAATAGGAACATGAGCCCTAGGAGGGTGTTGTGAAATAAAATCAATGTAGGGATTTTGAAAGGTTCTAAGACTGCAACTTCTCACTGTCTGTTCTGATCCTTTATCTCCGGTGCATGGATAGTCAAGCTACCTCATTTCACCCTCAAAAGTGACATAGAGAGGTTTATTCGAAAGTAAGATGGTTTCATCAAGAATAGAGAAGGGCTACAATTTCAAAACAGGCTTCAAACACTATATTCCCACTGAAATAGTCAAAGGAACTAAGGGAAAGTATATGATTGGAGCCGACTTTACAGTCAAAGTGTGGCAGAACTTAGAGCACATGCACTAGTCAACAGCTTTGGTGAGTTTAGTCCTGCCATTTTGTTGCTTTGTGATTTAGAGTCCTCACTTATAGGGCTAATGTAAAGCCTATCTGAAGCACTCCAAGTTCACTTTGTTAAACACAAACAACTTTAGTTATTTTAGGCAGGAAGACATTTAATAAAGAAAACTAGAAATCTACAAATCCTTCTTCATAGCCCTTTATAAAGGACCATTGCCAGAAACTTCAGGCAGTTACAGGAAATCCTAGGAAAGGTTATGGGTACTGGAAAACTGTTGACAATGACACTGCCAGTGCCATTGTTTTAGAAGAATGTTTACCAGTCACTGAGGTCCTTCTGATAAGGCAGACACACCAAAACATGTTGCCAGGAAGAGCTTTGTTGCTGTCTACTTCTGCTTACCGATTTTGTTGCAAGTATTTCTTATTAATTGAATTAAAGCTTGAACATTGGATACTGGAAAGATGGCTTACTGATTAATAGCAGTGGCTTCTCTTCCAAATAACAGGGTTAAATTTTTAGCACCACATGGCACTTCACAATCATGTGTAATGCCAGTTCTATGGTATCTGACACCTTCTTCTGGCTTCTACAGGCACCAAGCATGAAAGTAGTGCACTGGCATACACACAGGCAAAATGTATATACATAAAAACAATAAAATAACTATGAAAAATTGAACATCAGTGGCAAGATGTTTGGTAAATGCAGTCTCTAAACTTCACACCACAGGTGACAACATATAGTACAGAGATGGTGTTGAATTTTACTTCAGACACTTGTTTTCAGAACTGGATGAGTGTTAATGATCCTGCTTTTAGAGATATTCCATTTTCTATTATAGAAACATTTAGAATTTAAAAACAGAATCATGTTTTCCCTACTCAAATACGGTAGCTTTATTGTCAGATTCTTTATACAGATTCTTTTGTACAGCTTGCAAAAGAGAGTGACATGATAAAGACTGAAAATGAAGTCTGTGGAGTTGATTCAGCCATTAACATTAATGACCTTTCATAATAGAATAATGCCTTCCATATAGTTAAAGTTCAAAATATGTTAGCTAATATTACAGGGTCTGGTTGCATGAGCCAGAAATTTAACACTTACTTCCTTCCTAATTGCTGCATCTCAAAGCTGCTCTTTCACTTTAACATTGATGCATTCATATATATATATATATATATATATATATATATATATATATATATATATATATATATATTCTATTCATTATATATTTATGAGGTCTACCATGTAGAAAGACCTGTGCTCTTTGCTATACATTCAGTGGTAAAAGAACACTTGTTGCAAGAGTCCAGATCATCCATGTCAAAGGGGGATGAACTCTTATTCTTACTCATTTTAAAAACTTGTCTTTTACACTGTTATCAGAACAAAACGACAGCCTACAGATTGGGAAAAGATATTCACCAACCCTATATTTGACAGAGAGCTGATATCCAGTATATATAACGAACTAAAGAAGTTAAAAAGCAACAAATCAAACAATCCAATTAAAAAAATGAGGTACAGAGTTAAACAGAGAATTCTCTATAGAGGAATATAGAAGGGCAGAGAAAGACTTAAAGAAATGTTCAATATGTTTAGCCAACAGGGAGATGTAGATCAAAACGACACTGAGATTTCACCTTACATCCATCAGAATGGCTAAGATCAAAAACTCAAGTGACAACACATGCTGGAGAGGTTGTGGAGAAGGGGGAACAATACTCCATTGCTGGTGGGAATGTAAACTTGTACAACCATTTTGGAAATCAATCTGGCACTTTCTCAGACAATTAGGAATAGTGCTTCTTCATGATCCAGCTATACCACTCCTAGGCATATATCCAAAAGATGCTCAAGTACACAAGGACATTTACTCAACCATGTTTGTAGCAGCTTTATTTATAATAGCCAGAAACTGGAAACAACCCAGATGCCCCTCAATGAAGGAATGGATACAGAAATAGTGGTATATTTACACAATGGAATACTACTCAACAATTAAAAACAAGGAAATCATGAAATTTGTAGGCAAATGGTGGAATGTAGAAGAGATCATCCTGAGTGATGTATCCCAGAAGTAGAAAGACACACACGGTGTATACTCACTTATAAGTGGATACTATACCTATAAGATAGGATAAACATACTAAAATCTGTGTCCCTAAAAAAGCTAAACAGGAAGGAGGTTCCGGGATAAGATGATCAACCCTCACTTAGAAAGACAATTGGGATGGACATTGGAAGTAGGAGAAAGCAAGAAACAGGACAGGATCCTACCATAGAGGGCCTCTGAAAGACTCTACCTAGCAGCGAATCAAGGCAGATGCTGAGATTCATAACCAAACCTTGGGCAGAGTACAGGGAATCATATGAAAAAAGGGGGAGTTAGTAAGATCTGTAGAGGACAGGAGTGCCACAATGACCAAATATAGCTGGGCATCGGGGTCTTTTCTGGGACTTATCCTCCAACCAAGGACCATGTAAGGATACAACCTAGAACCCCTACTCAGACGTATCCCATTGCAGCTTAGCATTCAAGTGGGTTTCCTTAGTAAGTGGAACAGGACTGTCTCTGACATGAACTCGGTGGCAAGCCTTTGACTTCCCTACTCCCCGCCCCCCAAGGGAAGAGCAACCTTGCTAGGCCACAGAGAAGGACATCGAAGCCAGTCCTGGTGAGACCTGATAAACTAGGGTCAGATGGAAGGGGAGGAGGACCTCCCATATCAGTGGACTTAGAGAGGGGCAGGGAGGAGATGAGGGAGTGAAGGTGGGATTGAGAGGGAATTAAAGAGGAGGCTACAACTGGGATGCAAAGTGAATAAACTGTAATTAATATAAAAAATAAAATTTAAAAATAATTTAAAAAACTTGTCTTTTGCTTTCTCTCTTTCCCCTCTTTTGACTACAATGACAATAGTCCTGGAAAAAAGGATTGGAAGGATTATTTATTATAGCTGCTCTATATCCTAGCAGGATGAGGACGATATTTGGGTAAGGTGTTACTGAGTATTGCCACTCATTCATGCTTTTTCTATGGGAACTACAAGCACTTAGTCTCTTGGCATAAAAACTAAGTGACTGGAGTATGAAGAACTCAATAGATTGTTAGACTGACTAGTCCTAATGATTGAAGTTTTGCCCTCATTTTCTGCCTGTTGGTGGGAGACATACAGATTTCAACTTGTCCTCTACGGACCTAAGCAGTTAGAACCTCCACCATGCAGAATGAAGAATATTTGCTGAGTAGTGGTATAGATAGCATATGATATTTTATAGACATCTGTATTCCTCTTCTCTTCAAAGTAAAAATTGATTATCCTAATACCTTTGAGCAGAAAGGGTCATATAGATAGCAATAGTTCTATAAGTGTGTTAAACAATATTAATAATGTAATTTTTAAAATTTATGGTTTTATTTAATTTAACTTCTCCACTGAATTGAATCACATAACTTTGGGTACTACTTATCCAAATAGTGTCTAACTTTTGTTTGCTTCCAAACCTGTTGGAAATGTTGGAAATAACAGACAGAAAAAGTGTTAAGTAATAGTGGCATTGTGTTCTTGTGTGGTTTATGAATTTCAAGCTAAGTTTTACAGGATCTGTAGCCATGAAAGCTATGCAGTTACATATATTTTTAAAAAGTTACACAGTTTTAAGTCACTTTTCTATTGCCGTGATGAAATGTCATTACCAAGGCAACATATAAAAGAAATCATTTAATTAGGGGTTTGCTTACAGTTTCACAAAGTGAGTCCACGTTCATCACAGATGTGGGAATGGCAGCAGACAGGCAGGCATGGTGCTAAATGTAGAGAGAGGGCTAACTGGGAATGGCATGGGCCACATCTCCTAATCCTTCCTAAAACAGTTCCACCAACTGAGGATGAATCATTCAAATACAGAAGCTCATGGAGGCTCTTCTCATTAAAACAACACACTGAAAAAAAATACTTAAAAGATTGTATCAAATAATTCATATAATTGCTTAATGTTGCAAATAGTAAATTGTTAAAAATGTTATTTTTCTCGTTAGAGTTAAAAATATTAAACATTTCAACCAATTCAAAATTAGTGTGTATTCACCTTATTTGATGCCTCCCTTCTTTTTCTCGAACAGTAATGTGCATAATCATTGCTTCTGGTTGAGTCTAGGCAAGCACATTGACAGCATAGCATCATGATGGAGTGGAAAAAAGCATGCTAAAGCGTCAGCAAGTCTGGTCTCTAGTCAGGCTTCTGTGTTTAATGAACTATGAAATTCTTGGTGAATCACTTAACCTCTCTGGACTGCATCTGTCAAAGAAGAGAAAATATATTCCTTAACCTACATCTCAGAATGGATGAAAGATCAAATGAGATCATAGGCATTAGGTGTTGAAAATTAAAAACACATTGCACAACATAAGGTGTAGCATTACCATTATCCTCAAATTTAGGCCTTAGATCTCTTTCTTCTTTACCCTTGAAAACCTTTCTTTTAAAAAATATTTTTTTTCTTTTGGTTGAGGGGAAAATTTTATTATTTAGTAAAATATGCAATTACAACATTTTTGTCTTTATTATTATTATTATTATTATTATTAATTAGACTTTATTCATTCTGTATCCCCCCATAAGCCCCTCCCTTCTCCCCTCCCGATCCCACCTTACCTCTCCTTTCTTCATGCATGCTCCTCCCCACGTCCACAAATAGGGGAGGTCCTCCTCTCCTTCCTTCTGATCTTAGTCTATCAGATCACATCAGCAATGGCTGCATTGTCTTCTTCTGTGGACTGGTAAGGCTGCTCCCCCCTTAGGGGAAGGTGATCAAAGAGCAGGCCAATCAGTTTATGTCAGAGGCAGTCCCTCTTCCCATCACTATGTAAGCCATTTGGACACTAAACTGCCATGGGCTACATCTGTGCAGGGGTTCTAGGTTATCTCCATGAATAGTCCTTGGTTGGAATATGAGTCTTTGGGAAGTTCCCTGTGTTCAAATTTTCTTGTACTGTTGCTCTCCTTGTGGAGTTCCTGTCCTCTCCAGCTCTTGCTATTTCCCACTTCTTACATAAAATTCCATTCACTCTGCCTGCCAGTTGGCCATCAGGCTCAGCATCTGTTTTGATACTCTGCAGGGCAGAGGCTTTCAGATGCCCTAGGTGGCAGGTTCCTAGGTTGGTTTCCTGTTTTCTTCTTCTGGCTTTCAGAGGCCCTCTGTAGCAGGTTTCTAGGTTGTTTCCTGTTTTCTTCTTCTTCTGATGTCCATCCTCTCTGCCTTTCAGGATGGGGATTGAGCGTTTTAGTTAGGGTCCTCTCTTTTGCTTAGTTTGTTTAGATGTACCGATTTTAGTGGGTTTATTCTATGTTGTATGTTTATATGAGTGAGTATATACCGTGTGTGTCTTTTTGCTTCTGGGACAACTCACTCAGGATGATCCTTTCCAGGTCCCACCATTTACCTGAAAATTTCATGATTTCCTTATTTTTCATTGCTGAGTAATACTCCATTGTATAGATGTACCACAATTTCTGCATCCATTCTTCAGGTGAGGGACATCTGGGCTGTTTCCACCTTCTGGCTATTACAAATAAAGTTGCTACAAACATGGTTGAGCAAATGTCCTTTTTGTGTACTTGAGCCTCTTTTGGATATATGCCTAGGAGTGGTATGGCTGGATCTTGAGGAAGCGCTATTCCTAGTTGTCTGAGAAAGCACCAGATTGATTTCCAGAGTGGTTGTACCAGTTTACATTCCCACCAGCAGTGGAGGAGGGTTCCCCTTTGTCCACAACCTCTCCAGCATGTGTTGTTATTATAACTGTTGCTCTATAGTACAGCTTGAGATCAGGGATGGATATACCTCCAGAAGTTCTTTTATTGTAGAGGATTGTTTTAGCAATTCTGGCTTTCTTTAACAAGTTATTAACTTCCATACGAAGTTGAGGATTTTTCTTTCCAGGTCTGTAAAGAATTGTGTTGGCAATTTGATGGGAATTGCATTAAATCTGTAGATTGCTTTTGGTAAGATGGCCATTTTTACTATGTTAATCCTGCCAAGCCATGAGCATGGGAGGTCTTTCCATCTTCTCATATCTTCTTCTAGTTCTTTCTTCAGAGACTTGAAATTTTTTTCATACAAGTCTTTGACTTGCTTGGTTAGGGTTACACCAAGGTACTTTATGTCATTTGTGGCTATTGTGAAGGGTGTTGTTTCCGTAATTTCTTTCTCAGCCCTTTTGTCTTTTGTATACAGGAGTGCTACTGATTTTTTTGAGTTAATTTTTTATCCAGCCACTTTGCTGAAGGTGTTTATCAGCTGTAGGAGTTCCCTGGTAGAGTTTTTGGGGTCACTCATATATACTATCATATCATTTGCAAATAGTGATAATTTGACTTCTTCTTTTCCCATCTGTATCCCCTTGATCTCCTTCAATTGTCTTATTGCTCTAGCAAGGACTTCCAGCACTATGTTGAAGAGATATGGAGAGAGTGAGCAGCCTTGCCTTGTCCCTGATTTTAGTGGGATTGCTTTAAGTTTCTCTCCGTTCAGTTTGATGTTGGCTATAGGCTTGCTGTATATCGCCTTTACTATGTTTAGATATGTGCCTTGTATCCCTGATCTCTCCAGTACTTTAAACATGAATGGATGTTGGATTTTGTCAAATGCTTTTTCAGCATCTAGGGAGATTATCATGTGGTTTTTTTCTTTCAGTTGGTTAATATGGTGGATCACATTGATGGATTTCCATATGTTGAACCACCCCTGCATACCTGGGATGAAGCCTACTTGGTCATAGTGGATAATATCTTTGATGTGTTCTTGGATTCGGTTTGCAAGTATTTTGTTAAGTATTTTTGCATCAATGTTCATAAGGGAGATTGGCCTGAAATTCTCTTTCTTTGTTGAGTCTTTGTGAGGTTTAAGTACCAAGTTGACTGTGGCTTCATAGAATGAGTTTGGTAATGTTCCTTCTGTTTCTATTTTGTGGAATAGTTTGAAGAGAATTGGAGTTAGCTCTTCTTTGAATGTCTGGTGGAATTCTGCGCTGAAGCCATCTGGTTCTGGGCTTTTTTTTGGATGGGAGACTTTTGATGACCGCTTCTATTTCTTTGGGGGATATAGGACTATTTAATTGATTTACCTGGTCCTGAGTCAGCTTTGGCAAGTCAAATCAATCAAAAAAAAATTGTCCATTTCATTTAGATTTTCAAATTTTGTGGCATATAGACTTTTGAAGTAAGTCCTAATGATTGTTTGGATTTCCTCAGTGTCTGTAGTTATGTGCCCCTTTTCATTTCTGATTTTGTTGATTTGGGTGGTGTCTCTCTTCCTTTTAGTTAGATTGGCTAAGGGTTTGTCGATATTGTTGATTTTCTCAAAGAACCAGCTCTTGGTTTCATTGTTTCTTTGAATTGTTTTATTTGTTTCTAATTTATTGATTTCAGCCCTGAATTTGATTATTTCCAGCCGTCTACTCCTTCTTGGTTTGTCTGCTTCTTCTTTTTCTAGGGTTTTTAAGTGAGCCATTAAGTTGCTTGAATGAGCTGTCTCAAATTTCTTCTTGAAGGCACTTAGTGCTATGAACTTTCTTCTTAGCACTGCTTTCATTGTGTCCCACAAGTTTGGGTATGTTGTGTCTTCATTTTCATTGATTTCTAGAAAGACTTTAATTTCTTTCTTTATTTCTTCCCTGACCCAGCTGTCATTTAGTAACAAGTTGTTCAGTTTCCATGTGTGTGTAGGGTTTTTGCTATTTCTGTTGTTGTTGAGGTCCAGCTTTATTCCATGGTGATCAGACAAGATACAAGGGATTATTTCAATCTTCTTGTATCTGTTGAGGCTTGCTTTGTGACCAGCTATGTGGTCTATTTTGGAGAAGGTTCCATGAGGTGCTGAGAAGAAGGTAAATTCTTTTGTGTTTGGGTGTAAGGTTCTGTAAATGTCTGTTAGGTCCATTTGATTCATGATCTCTGTCAGAGACATTGTTTCTTTGTTTAATTTCTGTTTTGTTGACCTGTCCTTTGTTGAGAGTGGGGTGTTGATGTCTCCCACTATTAATGTGTGGGGATCTATATGTGGTTTAAATTTTATCAATGTTTCTTTTACAAATGTGGGTGCTCTTGTATTTGGGGCATAGATGTTCAGGATTGTGATGTCTTCCTGGTGGAATTTTCTCTTGATGAGTATGAAGTGTCCTTCCCCATCTCTTTTGATTAATTTTGGTTGAAAGTCTATTTTGTCAGATATTAGAATGGCTACTCCTGCTTGCTTCTTGCATCCATTTGCTTGGAAAGCTGTCTTTCATCCCGTTACCCTCAGGTAATGTCTATCTTTGTGACTTAGGTATGTTTCTTGTGTACAACAGATTGCTGGGTTTTGTTTACGTATCCATCTGTTAGTCTGTGTCTTTTTATTGGAGAGTTGAGTCCATTGATGTTGAGAGAGATTAATGACCAGTGGCTGTTAGATCCCTTGATTTTGATGTTGGCTGTTGTCATCAGGTTGTGTGCTTGGTTGCTTTTTGTTTTACTGTGGTAAGGTTAATTATTTCCTGTGTTTTCTTGAAAGAAGCTAATTTTCTTGGGTTGTATTTTCCCTTCCAGTGTCCTCTGTAATGCTGGATTTGTTTGTAGGTATTGTCGAAATTTGTTTTTGTCATTGAATATCTTGTTTTCTCCGTCTATGAGGACTGAGAGTTTTGCAGGGTATAGTAGCCTGGGCTGGCATCGGTGTTCTCTTAGGGTCTGCATGCTATGCATCCAGGCCCTTTTGGCTTTCATAGTCTCTGTTGAAAAGTCAGGTGTGATTCTAATGGGTTTGCCATTATATGTTACTTGGCCTTATTCTCTTGCAGCTTTTAGTATTTTTTCTTTGTTCTGTATACTTACTGTTTTGATTATTATGTGGCGGGAGGATTTTCTTTTCTGGTCAAATTTGTTGGGTGTTTTGTAGTCCTCTTGCATTCTTATTGGCCTCTCCTTTAACTTGGGGAAATTTTCTTCTATGATTTTGTTGAAAATATTTTCTGGGCCTTGGACAAGGGAGTCTTCTTTTTCCTCTATACCTATTATTCTTAGGTTTTGTCTTTTCATATTGTCTTGGATTTCTTGGACAGTCTGTGTCAGGAATTTTTTGGATTTAACATTTTCTTTGACAGATACATTGATTTCTTCCATTTTATCTTCTACACCTGAGGTTCTTTCTTCCATCTATTCTAGTCTGTTGGTTATGCTTACCTCTGTAGTTCCTGTTTTCTTCCCTAGATTCTTCCTTTCCATTACTTCCTCCATTTGTGTTTTCTTTAATTTTTCCAATTCTATCTTCAGGTCTTGAGTTGTTTTGTTTATTTCCTTCACCTGTCTGATTGTACTTTTCTGTTTTTCTTTTAGTTCCTTCAACTCTGTTTCTTTTATTTCATTCAGTGCTTTAAGCATTTCCTTTCTAAATGCCATAAACTGTTTGGCTGCAGCTTCCTCTGTTTCTTTACGGATGGCAATATTCTGTTTGAGTTTATCTGCCTCTATGTCTTTACGTATCTTATTTGTTTCCTCTGTTATCATCTTTATGAGCATAGTTGTTAGGTCATCTTCTTGGATTTCAGTTATGCTGGGGTGTCTAGGGTTACTTGCCCCTGGGTAACTGGGTTCTGGAAATGCCATATTGCTCTGTCTTTTGTTGCTTGAGCTTTTATGCTGGCCTCTTCCCATTGTGCTATCTTAGGTGTTTGGGTTTATTTTCTGGTGGTTCCTGGGGATCCTGTGGTGGAAAGAATCCCCTTTGCAGAAAGCTGTTTTTTCCTGAAGGATGTCTTCTCAGCTTTTTGGGTATAGTCCCTAGATGGCTGGCGTTTTATCAGGAGTTGCTGCTGCTCACCTCAGGGATAGAGGCCTGAGTGGTAACTGTGGTCTTTGTTAGTCGAGAGGGTTCTCCTCTCACCCAGGAAAGTCCTGAGGACAGCTGCCTTGTTTCTGGGTTTCTTGCTGTAAATTTAATGATCAGCTACTGTGACCCAGTCGGACATCTGGTGCGCAGCAACTGTTTGTGCCTGTGTCTAGTGCACAGCTGAGTGATGGCAGCTCGGCCCTCCTGGTCTTTGCTAGACTTTTTACAGGGAAGGATTGGGTGATTTAAGTCAGTATAGTTTCCTTCTTTCCCTGTGGATTCTCTGGAGACAGGGACTCTCAGTCTCTTTTTTTTGCCCTGGTGCGCACTGCTCAGTCTTCACCAGCTGCCTGGCCGCAGAAACTGCCTGTGTCTGGAGCACAGCTGAGTGATGAAGGCTCAGTCTTAGCCAGTTGTCTGGTGCGCGGAAAATGCCTGGGTCTGCCTTTCTGGCCTTTGGGAGCCTGGGTGTCTCCCTAAACTGGGTAATTTTCCGGAGACCTTTTCGGGGTGGGGGTGTCGGCTGAGTGCTCTGAGATCAGATCAGCCATTTCCCTCCCTGTGTGTTTGCACTGGATAGTGAAACTCATTCGCTGGTGCCCTGGTGCCCACAGTTCTTTCTCAGGCGGTGAATCAGGCGTGAAGGCAGGCAGGGCTCTGTGCCGGAGCCTGGGTCCCCGGCTCTGGCTTCAGGTTGGCTCCTGGGGAGCCCGTGTAACCCGAGTCTTTTCCAGGGGATGTCTGGGTGACCTAAGGTCGGTCCCAATCGTTTCCCGTACCGTGGGGTTATCTCTTGACTGAGAATTCCAGTCTCTGATAGTGTGGTGCGCACGGTTCAGTCTGGGACCGTGACCAGAGACACTGGTTTGTGGCTCTGGGCTGGGGCTGGGGTTGGTGGCAGGCAGCCAAGCGTCTGGTGGAACCGGGATCTCTTCTGCGGTTTAGCCGGGTGAGTTAAATGCTGATTGAATCCCCCACCGTGGGGTATCTTCTCACCTGGGAAACACAATGACTGTGTTTTATGGCTGGGAGTTCTGATTGCTGGTCACTATGCTGATCCTGCTGCTGCTGCTCAGAATGAGAGTCCTCCCGGCACCGCCATCTTGCCCCGCCTCCATAAAAAATATTTTTATTTACAATTTATTTCTTTTGTATCCTGGCTGTAGATTCTTCCTCCATCTCCCCCTGGCCCCACCCTCCTTTCCTCTTCCCCCTCCCATGCTCCTCTCCTAGTCCACTGATAGGGGAGGTCTTCCTCCCCTACTATCTGACCTTATCCTATCAGGTTTCATTAGGATTGTCTGATCCTTTTTCTCTGTGGCCTAGTAATGCCACCTCTCCAGGGACACGTGATCAAAGAGCAAGCAATCAAGTTCATGACAGAGGCAACCCCTGTTCCGCTTACTAGGGTACCCCCATGGAGACTGAACTGTCCACGGTCTACATCTGAGCAGGGGGTCTATCCCTTCTCCCTGCATGGTCCTTGGTTGGTTCATCAGTCTCTGCAGGCCATCTTGGGCCCAGATTTTTTCACTCATTGAATTTTATCAAGTCTTGTTCTGAAATGTCTCCCAATACATTCCTTCCCAACTGTTCTCAATGTTTCTATCCTAGTGCATGGGCCCACTGCTGCTTATCAGTGTGATTGTGATAGGTTCATAACTATTTTTTTCTTCTCCTGTCTTTCCCTAGACATCTCCAACGTGACTTTTAGAAGGAAAATCTCATTGTGTTACTGCTTACTCCTTATAATCGTTCTCCAAGACTGGAAATTTCTAGTGGCTTGCTACTGACTATAAGATCTACAACATGAATTAAGATTTCTTCTAACCACCTCATCCTTACTCCTCACTTTATCTCCACAAAAAATGATGCTTTCTCTGAACTTTTTATCAAATACAACTCCTATATATACTGTTCTTTTTTCCTGCAGTGCACCTTCTCTATCTAGCTAATCTCATTCATTGTGCAAAAAACAAACAGCACACAATTTCTTCAATGACATCCACCCCAGGGCTCATTACAGTCTGCTTGATGCCAGACAGATGATTTTATTACACAATATTTGCCTAAACGCTTTTTTGTTTAATCCTCAGTTCAGGCCTTTCATGCATTTTTTCGAGCTGAGTTGCTTTGGAATGTTAAACCACAATTAGATAGTAAGCATTTTGTAAACAGGAAATTTACATTATCAATATGTCTCCCACTAGCATGGTTTCTGGCACAGATGCATGCCTTAGTTAAATAGCACAAAAGCTAGAGCAATTCTTTATAGACTATCTGTAAGAAAGGTAGTTTATTTAAAAATCTCCAAGCTCTTGCAGACTAACAGTTTACACAGTATAATAAAAATATCACAGCAATGCCAAATCACGTTGAAATTACTGCTTATTTTCTATTCTCTCCTCAGTGTGAACATTTTTAGCAACATTCAGCTAGACAGATTGCAAAGATCCCTTGTTCTTTCCTCCTAATATTCGTTATCTAGGTTGTCAATTTTGACAAGAATGCACATAAAATAATAATCAAGTGAACAATATATTCACAGCATAACTGGGATAGAAGTCAATAAAATTAAACTATTGTGATTAGGCACACACTCGGGTGAATAAATTATCAGCACAGTAAAGGACAGGATGGAAGACTCAATTGCAATAGTGACATTTTGTATGGGAACTCAAAAATAATCTAGTACACTTTAGGGAAAAATAAGGTTTCCTGAAAGTCCTCAAATCAAAGAACTGAAATTGGGTGAAGGAATTCAGGGAAACAATGAGGACAAGGAGATACTTCTTTAAATACTCTTTTTCATTTACCAGAGTGCTTAATTAAAAGTTTTCATAGGATCCCAACAGATTTTGGACACTCCTCCTACCCCATTCATTCATTATCTTCTTGAGTTACTGAGTTAGGAACTCTTCCAAGAAATGAAACATTCTGACTAATCATCCCTAAAATGACTCTTTTCCCTGACAAATTAGGAGGAGAAATGTAGTTAATGATGGTAGTCATGTTTTATCATTGTCACTAATGAAGTCTTGGAATCACTAGGCAAACACTACATCTATTTAATGACAGAAATAATGCTCCCTAAGGCACATGTCTGCAGCCCTATTATTCAAGAGACAAAGAACAGAAGCTCCACAAGGAGAGCAACAGAACCAAAAATCTGGGCACAGGGGTCTTTTGTGAGACTGATATTCCAAACAAGGACCATGCATGGAGTTAACCTAGAACCCCTGCACAGATGTAGCCAATGGCAGCTCAGTATCCAAGTGGGTTCACCAGCAATAGGAACAAGGACTGTCTCTGACGTGAACTCGTGGGCTGGTTCTTTGATCATCTCCAACTGATAGGGGTGCAGCCTTACCAGTCCACAGAGGAAGACAATGAAGTCAGTCCTGATGAGACCTGATTGACTAGGGTCAGATGGAAGGGGAGGATGACCTCCACTATCAGTGGACTGGAGGAGAGTCATAGGAGAAGAAGAGGGAGGGAGGGAGGGTGGAATTGTGAGGGATGGGGGAGGATCTACAGTTTGGATACAAAGTAAATAAACTGTAATTTATGAAAATAAAATAAAAATTTAAAGAAGCAAAAGCACAAAGACTACTGCATATTCAAGGCTATCCTATTCTGTACAGTAAATGAAGAGCAGTCTGGGATGTGTAGCAAAAACCTAGCTCAAAAAGGAGATTGAGAAGGAACGAGGAGGGGGAAGAAAGCAAGCAGGAATGAAGGAAGGAAGGAAGGAAGGAAGGAAGGAAGGAAGGAAGGAAGGAAGGAAGAAAAGATCGAAGGTTGATAGGAAGGAAGGGAGAGAGATCTTCAATAATAATGGGATTTAGCTACCTTTTAGATAATTTATCCCTGAAATTTCTTCAATTACATAAACCACTTTGTGGAATGATAATGTATAAGTGGAAATGATAGCTCCAGTGAATGACTGAAGTTCACCTTTCATCCTTTTTTTTCATATTTGAAATCATTTGAGATCCTCCTTTATCTGTCAATTTTAAAAGATAACATTATTGACTACAACAATCTTGTTTGGCTGTTATTTGCTTTCAGTGTTGGAATTATGTTACTAATTGCTATCCTAGCTTTTAGAGGTGCCAGTGAGAAATCTGAATCTATTCTAATATGCTTGTCTTTGTAAACATGTTGATGTTTTAGCCTAATAGTTTTTAATATTGTTTATTGGTTTATACTTTTGCTATCCTGACTGCACTATGTTGTAAAGATGTGTATTTATTATCATGTCACTTAAAAGTTATAAATGTTTCTTATGGTTAGATGTCTAATCTCCCTCTACATTTAAAAATTTCCTCAATGTATTTTCTATATGTACATATTTATAATTTTGCTTTTTTAGCTTAGTGCTTTCTTCTATCTTTTAGATTCTTAAGTTTCCTCTCTGATTGTTTCCCAAAGTTCTGGGACATCAAGGCCATAGTTATTATCTCTTTTCTCTATTGAGGTTTGAAAATAATAGCATTTCCTTAGCTTTGGCATCCAGCTATGGTTTTATTTCTTCATGTCAATTCAGGTTTTTTTTTTTTTTTGTATTTTTAATTTTATTGATTACAGTTTATTCACTTTGTATCCTCCTGTAGCTCCTTCCCTCCTCCCCTCCCAATCCCACCGACCCTCCCCCTTCTCCACCCATGCCCCTCCCCAAGTCCACAGATAGGTGAGGTCTTCCTCTCCGTCCTTCTGATCCTAGTCTATCAAGTCTCATCAGGAGTGTCTGATGGCCTGGTAAGGCTGCTCCCCCATTAGGGGGAAGTGATCAAAAAGCAGGCCAATCAGTTCATGTCAGAGACAGTCCCTGTTCCTATTGTTGGGAACCCTCTTGTACACTGAGCTGCCATGGGCTACATCTGTGCAGGAGTTCTAGGTTATATCTACAAATGGTCTTTGGTTGGAGTATCAGTCTCAGAAAATTACCCTGTGCCCAGATATATTGATACTGTTGCTCTCCTTGTGAAGCACCTGTCCTCTCTAGGTCTTACTATCTCTCCCTTCTTTCATAAGATTCACTGCACTTTGCCCAAAGGTTGGCTATCAGCATCTGCTTTGATACCCTGCAGGGTGGAGCCTTTCAGAGGCCCTCTGTGGTAGGCTCCTGTCCTGTTCTCTGTTTTCTCCCTCCTCGGATGTTCATCCTGTTTGCATTTCTGAATGGGAATTGAGCATCTTAGCCAGAGTCCTCCTTCTTGATTACTTTCTTTAGGTGTACAGATTTTAGTATGTTTACCTTATATTATATGACTAATATCCACTTATGAGTGAGTATATACCCTGTGTGTCTTTTTGCTTTTGGGATACCTCACTCAGGGTGATCTTTACAAGTTCCCACCATTTGCCTGCAAATTTGTCAATTCAGTTTTTAATACTTGCTAATATTTTAAATTTGATCCATTGAGTTTTTCATTTACAATATTTTATTTGGTTCTTTTCTAAATTTCAATTTTATTTATAATTTTTCCCTGTGTTGCTAGCTCTTTCATCTATATTGCTGATTTTCTCATCTATTTTATTGACTTTGTGTAGCCGATATTCCTCTCCGAGTCCCAGATTTAGTTAATTTTCCTTGCATTCTCTCTGAGATCACTGATAATTTTACTAGTAAACTTTTGAAATATTCACTTGACATTGTACCTATTTCATAATATTTGAGCTCAGTAATTGAGACATTATTCTCGTTTGGATGAGTTAAATTGCCCCATTTTTTTGTCATTTTTATTGTTTTTTTTTTTTTGGTGTGTGTGTGTCTGTGTGTGTTGCTTTTTTGCATCTACTGGTTTGGATATGTCTTCAGGATTTATTTAATGATATTGTTATTGATCCAACTTCTATTGATAGCATAATCCCTTGCAACATTCAAGGTGGATTCTGATGTCTAATATTGATTGTCACCATGAAAAGATTTAGAGTAATATAGGAGACAACTTCTGGGCACATCTGTAAGGAAGTTTCTAGACTGAGTTAATTGAGATGGAAATATCCACCCTGAATCTGTGTAATGTCATTTCATGTTTTGGGGTGCAAGAGTGAATAAGAAAGAGAAAGCAAGTTGAGCACAAGTAATCACTGTTATATGCTCCATGACTGCAAAGAAAATATGACCTCATGGTCTTGCCACCATGTTTTTCCTGACAACATGAGCTGTACCTTCATCCTGTAAGGCAAAATTTATCTTTCCTTAAAATATTTGTCTTACGTATTTTCTATATCTGTGAAAAGACACCACAACCAAGTCAACTTAAAAAAGAAAGTATTTTATGTTAGAGACAGTCCCTGTTCCCATTACTAGTGAACCCACTTGGACACTGAGCTGCCATGGTTTACATTTGTGTAGGGGTTCTAGGTTATCTCCATGAATGGTGCATGGTTGGAGTATCAGTCTCAGAAAACACCTCTGTATCCAGATATTTTTGGTTCTGTTGCTCTCCTTGTGGAGCTCTTGTCCTGTCAGAAACTGATTGGCCTGCTCTTTGATTACTTCCTCCCCCCCCACAGGGATGCAGCCTTACCAGGCCACAGAGGAAGACAATGCAGCCACTCTTGATGAGACCTGATAGACTAGGATCAGAAGGAAGAGGAGGAATACCTCCCTTATCAGTGGACTGGGGAAGAGACATGGGTGGAGAAGAAGGAGGGAGGTGTGATTGGGAGGGGAAGAGGGAAGGAGCTACAGGTGGGATATAAAGAGAATAAACTATTTAATAAAAATAAAATATTATAATTAAAAAGTATTTAATTTGGACTCATGTTTTCAGAGTGTTAGAGTTCATGATGGCAGAGCAAAAAGATAATGACCAGAATAGCTAAGAGTTTATGTCTTGATCCACAAGTAGAAGGCAGAGAGAGAGAGAGAACACAGGGGATGGTCAAGGTATTTTGAAACTTCAAAGGCTGCCACCAACAAGAGGGAATGTCTTCCACAAGGCCACACCTCATAATCCTTCCCAATAGGTTCCATGAACTGAGGACCATGTATTCAAACATATGAATGAGAACTATTCTCATTCAAACCACCACAGTTAATTTTTAGATATTTTGTCACAGCAATAAGATTCGTAGTTCTAAGAACTAGACAAACTGCTGTAACAGCAACATTGTCAAATAGTACAAAATTTAGCACAGTTAAAATTTACTAAACCTCTAGAATACATCACTAGAGATCATACCACAAAAAAATGCCAAATTAGTATAGATTGTACTATGTAGTTAAGAAAGTATTTTGTATAAAAGTGGAATATGGTGAATGAATGAGATAAAGGGAGGAGGTTGAGAACAAGATATAGAAGGAGCAAACAAGATTAAACACAAAAAAGGAGAAAAGAATCTGATTAAAGGCAGATGTTATAGCAGGGAAAAGGACAAGAAATTAGAAAAAAAAAGGTTTCCGAAATTTAAAATGAAGTCATGTTTCCAATAATGAGAAATATAAAACATTGCACGAACATACCAGGGGAAATACAAAGTAAAAATATAAAAATAAGGGGTGGGGAATCCAAGAAGGCGGCACAAAGAGGACACTCTTTCTGACCAGCAGCACTGCAGGGTCTGCACAGTGACCAGCAGACAGAATTCTGGGCCCTAAAACACCAATAATTGTATTTCTCAGGTGAGAAGAAACCCCACGATGTGGGATTTCAATCAGTTTTAGGTCACCCAGCTAAACCAGGAAAGATTTCCATGGTCCCACTAGATGCTTGGTCACCAGCCAAGAGCCACAAGTCAGAGACTAGGATTTCCAGTACAGAGAAAACCCCAAGGTGCAGGAAGAGATTAGGGCCAACCTTAGGTCACCCAGACAATCCCTGGTAAAGGACCCAGGTCCAGCAAGCACCCAGGCACCAACCCAAAGTGGGGTGCTTAGCTACCAGCACAAAATCCTGCCTATGTGCCTGACTCACCATTCCAGAAAGAACTGTAGGTTCCAGGGTACCAGAGACTGAATTGCTCTGTCTGGAGGAAACCACACAGTGAGGAGAATAGCAGGTCTGACCTCAGAGCACTCATCCAATCCCTCCTCCCCCCCCCAAAAAAAAATCTTCGGAGGAAAAGTCCCCAGGTTCTTGCAGGCACCCAGGCGCCCAGTCTACAGCAAGGCAGATCCATGTGTCTGTGCCTGCACACTCTACTCAGCGTCCCAGATGGAACTGTGAACCCCAAAGCACTATAGATTTGGGGAAAACATCAGGTCCAACCCAGCTCCAGAAAAGTTTCTGGGTTTCCACCTGCTCTAGACTCTGGCCATCTACTGAACACATGAGTGCCTTGCTCACCTGCCATTGATGACAGCTAGGGTACTGGGGCACACAGCTCCAATGTCAGACCTACAAAAGCCTGGGAGCCATTGGAGAGCCCTCAGATACTGCTCTAAGGTGCGACCAGTTATCCATAGCTAAACTGATGAAACCACAGGACTCCTTGGTTCTTCAGAGGTCTGCACCCAGCAAATACAGCTTAAAAGCAGCAGCAGCAGCAGCAGCAGCAGCAGCAGCAGCAGCAGCAGCTCACTAAATTCAAAACAAAACAAAACAAAACAAAAAAACCCAGCAGCAGGACAGCCATCTCCAGGAGTTCTCCTAATGAGAGGAGAGCCTTCCTGAACATCACAGTTACCAAACAGGTCCATATGCCTCAAGTGAACAGTAACAATTCCTGAGAAACACCATCATTCAGTTGACCATACCCAAAAAGCTGAAGAGATCTCCTTCAGAACCCTGCCAAAGGGATTCTTTCCACCTCAAAACCCCAAGAGGCACCAGAAATTAACAGACAATACCTGCGATGGACAGATGGGTATAGGCCAGCATAAAAGCACAACCAACAAAAGTCAAAGCAATATAGCATCCGCAGAACCCAGTTATCCAGGGGCAAGTAGCCCAGGACACCATAACGTAAGTAAAATTCAAGACGATGACCTTACATCTCTGCTTATGAATAGGTTAATGGAGGAAATAAATAAAATGCGTGAAGAAATAGAGGAAGATACAGTGAAAGAGAATATGGCTATCTGTACAGAAATACAGGAAGATGCAGCCAAACTGATTGTGGCTTTCAGAGAGGAAATGATTAAATCACTGAAATAAATAAAAGGAACAGAAGAATGTTCAAACAAACAGGTGAAGGAATTGAAGGAAAAACAGGAAAATACAGTCAGGCAGGTGAAGGAAATAAACAAAACAACTCAAGATCTGAAGATAGAATTGGAAAAATTAAAGTAAACACAAGTGAAAGAAATCAGTGTGAGGAAGAACTTAGGAAAGAAAACAGGAACTACACAGGTAAGCATAACCAACAGACTACAAAACATGGAAGAAAGAATTTCAGGTGTGGAAGATACAATGGAATAAGTCAATGGATTCATCAAAGAAAAAAAATTCCTCACAAAAACCATCCAAGAAATCCAAGACAACATGAAAAGACAAAACCTAAGAATAATAGGAATAGAAGAAAAAGAAGACTCCCTCATCCAAGGCCCAGAAAATATTTTCAACAAAATCATAGAAGAAAATTTCCCCAACTTAAAGGAGAGGCCTATAAGCATACAAGAGGCCTACAGAACACCTAATGAATTAGACCAGAAAAGAAAATCGTCCTGCCATATAAAAATGAAAACAGTAAGTACACAGAACAAAATAAAAAAAAATTAAAAATGTAAAAGCTGCAAGGGAAAAAGTCCAAGTAACATAGAATGGCAAACCCATAAGAATCACACTTGACTGAGACTGACATGCAACCAAGGACCATGTATGAATGTAACCTAGAACCTCTGCTCAGATGTAGCCTGTGGTAGCTCAGTAACCAATTGGTTTCCCAAAGTGAGGGGAAAAATGACTATTTCTAACAGGAACTCAATGACTGGCTCTTTAGCTTCCCCACCCCCCAAGGGAGGAGCAGTCCTGTTAGGCCACAGAGGAGAGCTTTGCAGCCAGTCCTGAAGATACCTGATAAAACAGGATCAGATGAATGGGGAGGAGGTCCCCCCTATCAGTGGACTTGGCAAGGGGCACGGTGGAGATGAAGGAGGGAGGGAGGGACTGGGAGGGAATAAGGGATCAGGACACGGCTGGGATACAGAGTTAATAAAATGTAACTGATAAGAAAAAAATAAAATAAAATAAAATAAAAAAGAATCACACTTGACTTCTCAACAGAGACTATGAAAGCCAGAAGGGCCTGGATGCATAGCATGCAGACCCTAAGAGAACACAGATGTCAGCCCAGGCTACTATACCCATCAAAACTCTCAGTCTTCATAGACAGAGAAAACAAGATATTAAATGACAAAAACAAATTTCAACAATACCTACACACAAATCCAGTGTAACAGAAGATACTACATGGAAAAATACAACCAAAGAAAAATTAACTACTTTCATGAAAATTCCGGAAATAATTAAAATTAATACAGCAAAACAAAAAGTACCTAAGCACACAAACACGGTGCCACAGTCAACATCAATATCAAGGGATCTAACAGCCACTGGTCATTAATCTCTCTCAACATCAATGGAATCAATTCTCCAATAAAAAGACACAGACTAACAGAATGGATCCATAAACAAAACCCAGCAATCTGTTGTATACAAGAAACAAACCTAAATCACAAAGATAGACATTACCTGAGGGTAAAGGGATGAAAGCTTTCCAAGCAAATGGATGCAAGAAGCAAGCAGGAGTAGCCATTCTAATATCTGACAAAATAGACTTTCAACCAAAATTAATCAAAAGAGATGGGGAAGGACACTTCATACTCATCAAGGGAAAATTCCACCAAGAAGACATCACAATCCTGAACATCTATGCCCCAAATACAAGAGCACCCACATTTGTAAAAGAAACATTGATAAAATTTAAACCACATATAGATCCCCACACATTAATAGTGGGAGACATCAACACCCCACTCTCAACAAAGGACAGGTCAACAAAACAGAAATTAAACAAAGAAACAATGTCTCTGACAGAGATCATGAATCAAATGGACCTAACAGACATTTACAGAACCTTACACCCAAACACAAAAGAATTTACCTTCTTCTCAGCACCTCATGGAACCTTCTCCAAAATAGACCACATAGCTGGTCACAAAGCAAGCCTCAACAGATACAAGAAGATTGAAATAATCCCTTGTATCTTGTCTGATCACCATGGAATAAAGCTGGACCTCAACAACAACAGAAATAGCAAAAACCCTACACACACATGGAAACTGAACAACTTGTTACTAAATGACAGCTGGGTCAGGGAAGAAATAAAGAAAGAAATTAAAGTCTTTCTAGAAATCAATGAAAATGAAGACACAACATACCCAAACTTGTGGGACACAATGAAAGCAGTGCTAAGAAGAAAGTTCATAGCACTAAGTGCCTTCAAGAAGAAATTTGAGACAGCTCATTCAAGCAACTTAATGGCTCACTTAAAAACCCTAGAAAAAGAAGAAGCAGACAAACCAAGAAGGAGTAGACGGCTGGAAATAATCAAATTCAGGGCTGAAATCAATAAATTAGAAACAAAACAATTCAAAGAAACAATGAAACCAAGAGCTGGTTCTTTGAGAAAATCAACATGATGGACAAACCCTTAGCCAATCTAACTAAAAGGCAGAGAGAAACTGTCCAAATCAGCAAAATCCGAAATGAAAAGGGGACATAACAACAGACAGTGAAGAAATCCAAACAATAATTAGGACTTACTTCAAAAGCATATACGCCTCAAAATTAGAAAATAAAAATGAAATAGCCAATTTTCTTGATCTATTCCACTTGCCAAAGCTGAGTCCAGACCAGGTAAACCAATTAAATAGTCCTATATTCCCCAAGGAACTAAAGGGGCCATCAAAAGTCTCCCAAGAAAAAAAAAAAAAAAAAAAAAAAAAGCGCCCAGGGCCTGATGATTTCAGCACAGAATTCTACCAGACCTACAGATAAGAGTAACTCCAATTCTCTTCAAACTATTTCACAAAATAGAAACAGAAGGAACTTTACTAAACACCTTCTATGAAGCCAAAGTCACCCTGATACCTAAACCACACAAAGATCCAACAAAAAAAGAGAACTTCAGTCCTATCTCTCTTATGAACATTGATGCAGTAATACTCAACAAAGTACTTGCAACCCGAAACCATGAATAAATGAAAGATATAATTCACCATAACTAAGTAGCCTTCCTCCCAGGTAAGCAGGGGTGGTTCAACATACAGAAATCCATCAGTGTGATCCACCATATAAACAAACTGAAGGAGAAAAACCACATATGCTGAAATAAAACCTTTGAAAATATCCGACATCCATTCATGTTTAAAGTCTTGGAGAGGTCAGGGATACAAGGCACATACCTGAACATAGTAAAGGCAATACAGCAAGCCTATAGCCAATATCCAACTCAATGGAGAGAAACTTAAATCAATCCCCCTGCAATCAGGGACAAGGCAAGGCTGCCCACTCTCTCCATATCTCTTCAGCACAGTTCTTGAAGTCTTTGCTAGAGCAATAAGAGAGTTGAAGGAGATCAAGGGGATGTAAATTGGAAAAAAAGAAGTCAAATTATCACTATTTGTAGATGATATGATGGTATACATGAGTGACCCCAAAAATTCTACCAGGGAACTCCTACAGCTGATAAACACCTTCAGCAAAGTGGCGGGATACAAAATTAACTCAAAATATCAGTAGCCATCCTGTATACAAAAAAAAAAAAAAAAAAAAGGCTGAGAAAGAAAGGAGGAAAACAACACCCTTTACAATAGCCACAAAGGACATAAAGTACCTTTGTGTGACCCTAACCAAACAAGTCAAAGACATGTATGAAAAAAATTTCCAGTCTCTGAAGAAAGAAATAGAAAAAGGTATCAGAAAATGGAAAGATCTCCCAGGCTCATGGCTTGGCAGGATTAACATAGTAAAAATGGCTATCTTACCAAAAGCAATCTACAGATTCAATGCAATTTCATCAAATTACCAACAGAGTTCTTAACAGACCTTGAAAGAAAAATTCTGAAATGCAAAGGATACTGTCATCAGAACAAAATGCCTAGAGGTTGGGAAAGGATCTTCACCAACCCTGTATCTGATAGAGGGCTGATATCCAGAGTATATAAAGAACTAAATAAGTTAAAAAAAAAACAACATATCAAGTAATCCACTTAAAAATGAAGTACAGAGGTAAACAGAGAATTCTCTGTGTAGGAGCATCGAATGGCAGAGAAACACTTAAAGAAATGCTCAATGTATTTAGTCATCAGGGAAATGCAAATCAAAACAACCCTGAGATTTTACCTTACACCCATCAGAATGGCTAAGATCAAAAATTCAAGTGACAGCACATGCTGGAGAGGATGTGGAGAAAGTGGAACCCTCCTTCACTGCTGGTGGGAATATAAACTTGTAAAACCACTTTGGAAATTAGTCTGGTGCTTTCTCAGACAATTAGAAATAGTGCAACCTCATGATCCAGCTATACTACTTCTGGGCATATATCCAAAAAAAGGCTCAAGTACACAACAAGGACATTTGCTCAACCATGTGTGTAGCAGCTTTATTTGTAATAGTCAGAAGTTTGCAACAACCCATATGCCCCCAGTTAAAGAATGGATACAGAAATTGTGGTTCATCTACACAATGGAGTATTACTCAGCAATAAAAATCAAGGAAATCAGGAAATTTGTAGGCAAATTTTGGGAACTGGAAAAGATCATCCTGAGTGAGGTATCCCAGAAGCAGAAAGACACACACACACACGGTATATACTCGCTTATAGTGGATATTGGTCATATACTATAGAATAAACATACTAAAATCTGTACACCTAAAGAAGCTAATCAAGAAGGAAGACTCTGGCTATGATGATCAATCCCCAATCAGAAAGTCAAAGAAGATGGACATCAGAAGAGAGAGAAAACAAGGAACAGGACAGGAGCCTGCCACAGAGGGCCTCTGAAAGGCTCTACCCTGCAGTGTATCAAAGCAAATGCTGAGACTCATAGCCAAACTTTGGGCAGAGTGCAGGGAATCTTATGAAAGAAGGGAGAGATAGTAAGACCTGGAGAGGACAGGAGCTCCACAAGGAGAGCAACAGTATCAAAAAGTCTGGGCACAGGGTTCTTTTCTGAGACTGATAGTCTAAACAAGGACCATTCATGGAGATAACATAGAACCCCTGCTCAGATATAGCCCATGGCAGCTCTGTGTCCAAAGTGGGTTCCCTAGTAATGGGAACAGGACCTTTCTCTGACATGAACTGATTGGCTTGCTCTTTCTTTGATCAGCTCCATCTGAAGGGGGAGCAATCTTGCCAGGCCATAGTGGAAGACAATGCAGTCACTTCAGATGAGACCTGATAGACTAGGTTCAGAAGTAAATAGAAGAAATCCTCCACTATCAGTGGTCTGTGGTAGGGGAATGGGTAGAGAAAGGGAAGGAAGTGTGGGATTGGGAGGGTTGGAGCTACGGGGGGATACAAAGTGAGTAGACTGTAATTAATAAAAATAAAAAAACTAAAATAATTTGCTTACCTAAATTATATATATATATATATATATGCATGTCTTACAAAATTAAAATTAAGATTAACACTGTATGCATGATAAGAACATAAAAGACAAGAATGAAGGAAAGAGAGAAATAAAGATTTTCCTAAAATGAAAAAAATATGTAAAGAAAATTAGATGGATATATGGAAGGAAATGAAAAATAAAAACAAAGAAGCTTTAATTCAATAAACAATAACACTAGCAAACGTTTTATATAGCTAGCTGGGGAGATGACTCAGCAGTTAGAGGCATTGACTTTGCATCTAGAGGGCACAGGTTCAATTCTTAGCACTCAAAGTGTTACTCACAACCATCTATAACTTCAGTTCCAGGATACCCAACACCTTTATCTGGACTTCATATCTCTGTACACATGTGGTGCTCAGACACATTCACACAAACGCTCACACATAAAATAAAAATTAAAAGTTTTTAAAGCTTAATATGAGCAGTAAAGTATGAAGAGGTGGAAAATATTTAAATATTGTATTTGAAACAACTGTTTTGTTGGTTCTAAAAACATGAATACTGCCAACTATTTACTCTGTGATAAGGTCTGATGAAATTTATTACTCCTCTCTATGTTTTAGGCTGGAGTTGGGCTCATACTGGAGTAGTATTTAGTATCCACCATGACTCCCTTTAATTTAGCAACTTTCCTTCTTTGAGCAGCAAAGGTTTCTGTTGGTCACACTTAGATTTATAGTCTGTTGGTTAGGCAGATTCTCTAAACCCTTAAATGTTCCCAGATCATAATGTGTAGAACGATTAATCTACCTTAGGTTGTCTCCCAAATGTATAGCAATGAGAGAAGTGATTACAATACCAAGAACTGCACAGGTAGAGAGGCACTGTGTGTACTTTCAAGACATTAGGTATTAATTGCCCTGTTGGAGGACTGTACCTGTCGGTTTCAATAGACTGCTGGAACAGTCTGAGGGTTCTAATGCAACAAGGAACTTTGTCCCTCCAAAGTTGACCTCAGTTTTGTGGCAATCAAACTTCAGGTTTATTTTCAATTGATGAAATGTGTCCTAAGGCACCTATGGTAGGGATATGTACTTTACTGCCTGAATTCAGCCCCCTTTAGGCTGTGCTTTTTAACTTGCTGATGCTTGGCTTTCCTGCCTTTTCTCATCTTGGAGTTGTAGTAGCACACATTTCAAGCTACCTGATTTGTGATTGCTCCCTCTTGTAAGGGCTCCAAGAGTAACTCAGTTTTAAACAATAGGTCTTCTTAAGGTGGCAGTGAGACGCTGTTCTCTGAAGCACACAGAGTAACAAAATGGTATTCCTTGTCTGCCTTACCAAAACCCACAGCTAGAATCCAAGCTTGTGAACACTTACAGACTTGTTCTGGGGATAATGCTTACTTTCTTTTCTTCATGGCCTCCAGGCTTCCTTTTTGGATGAGATTCCTATGGACCTGCACAGCTAAAGCTGTATTCATTTTTGCTTATTCTTACTATTCTTACTATTTTGTCACATGCTTCTTTCCTATACTTTCAGCTCTTATATTACTGCCTTTGTGAAATTTTATAGCCTTTCTTCTCTTTCTCTGTTTTAGGAACAGTCTCCTGTTTTTCATTCTCATTCTTCTTCACCAGGTTACATGGATACTCTTTTAAATACACTATGTTTTAGAAAATGGTATGCTTTAAAAAAATAGCAGCAATTCATGAGTATGTAGGTCAAAACTCCAATGAGACTGACTATAACTATTTCAATTTTACAGATTACAAAACTTATATGTAAATACTATAATCAAATTAATCAGTGATCCTCTGGTATCCTAATGTAGTCCCATGCTGTTTACTACACTTATACTGTTTTATCTGGGAAACAGAAATATCAGTTTGTAGTAATAGCCACTCCAGATCCTGGAGTTTCAGAAAGTTTTTAGGAAAGTAGGGGTAGGAGAGATGCTTCTGATGTTCTTTAATTTTGGAATTGAAAGTGAAATTCTCGAATATTCTGGTAAAACAAAGTTATGCATGCTGGGTAATTGGGAAGCCTGGGAGATTTGTGTAAAGAAAAATTATGAAGTGTGTCCAAAATATTTCCAAAAATGTTTTTTTATTAAAAAAGCTGTGAATGTATGTGTTGGAGTCTCTACATATGTCTAGCTAGCTTTGCAAGATTCTGGCTTTCACAGTGCTAAAACACTGAATTATTCAATACAAAAATATGATTGATCTGATGAAACTCACTCAGATCATATAAACAAACAAAATGTGTTGTTTCCATATATTTATATTTACATTTGTTTTAAATCTTCAAGGTTATTAAACACCAGGACGTATATACTCTGGCAGCCTTTTTGGAGTTAATGGCAAATTTGGAGTTAATGGCATCTCACCAGTGGAATTCGGCCTCTTGGCTTTGGCTATTTTCCAAAGTCCAGTTTCTCATAAACTGACCTTGGTGGTCCTACAGCAGACTGCTCTGACCCTGAGAAACTCTGTGCAACCATAGTAACCAGACAGAAGGCTCTGTGTAACCTTGAGTGAGCTCTCCTATGTTTTGACCAAGTAAAGCTCCTACGTGAGAAACTGCTTATACTTTTTTGCCTACTTAAATGTTAACCTGACGTCCATTAAATCAACACCTGGATCAGCATGTAGACTTGGTGTCCTTCTCTGTGTCGCCCTGTCTCTCTCTCTCTCTTTCTCCCAGCCCTCTCTCAGGTGGTATTCAGGTGTCACTGCTGGCCTGTGACAGATGGAGCCGAAACCCCAGGTACCTGAGATGGAGGACCAGCTGAGGCAGGTTACACAGACCACAGGAGCTCATGCAAAGCAACTGACCAAGGTAAAGTCGGGTGGCCGTCAGGGGCAGGGAACTAGTTAGATGGGATCTATCAGATACCTTAAATAGGTTTGTAAGACACAGAGAATTAGAATAAAACTCCCTAATCCCTTTACTTTGTAAAACTAAAGAGTTGCTTGGAAAAATTAAAGCAGCCAAACAGGCAGAAAAAAGTATTTCTAAGGTTAGTTCAAATGTTCATAAAGGAGCTCAAACAGATTTGTGTAATTTGAGAGCAGAAAATAATTTAGGAGCTAGATAGTAAAGATGAAACGGAGTCAAAGTAAAAAGCTGCCAAGTCTCATAATTCAGACTGGCCTCCTGTGCCTTCCCCTCCACCCCCATTTTTGCGGGTGACACGGGATCATTGGAGGAAGATATAACTGTTCTCTGAGAGAAAATTCAGTTAAAAACAGAATAGGTTCAATTATTAAGTATTTATAATAATAATAATAATAATAGTAATAAGTAATAATAATTTTAATGTAATACAAAAGGAGTATTCACTCAGAGTGGACTTTCTTTTGTGCAACAGTTGGCTTTTGAGAATGTTAATTCAGCCTGTAAAACAGCTATCAGACCCTATCAAACTAAAGCAGACTTAACTGGTTATATTCAACTTTGTGCTGATATTGGGCCACTCTTGACTATCATACTTAAAATTATGGCTAAATCCAGTAAAAAGAGCTTTATTTGTCTGTTTAAATATATGGTCATCTTAAACGGTTAATATATATCTAGGTTATAGATCAAAAGTAATTAAATATATTTTAAAGTTATATTCATACTGTTGTTTAGAATATATATATATATGCATATATGTTTATAAGGTCTGTAAACACATGTTTAAAAGGCAACCATATGATATAAGTCTGTCATCTTTGCTATATGTTATGGGTTAAAAAATCATTATAAAACATCTTAGTTAACATAAATTTTGTTTCCTTTTAGACTGAAAAGACAAGTCTCATTTTAAATTGGTGTTGGTTTTAAAAATTGGATTGTTTGCAGTGGTAAATTTTGAAGTTTGGTTTTGACTTTTAAAATTATTAACATGCTTTATGATTTTACTCCTAAAGAGAATGCTTTGTTTTAATATTGCAAAAACAGGTTTTTAAAAAATATTTAAATGTTTAAAAAGCAGGTACCGCAGTTTTTTCTTGTCTTTTTTTTTTTTTTTTTTTTGTGTGTGTGTGTGTGTGTGTGTGTGTGTGTGTTTGTCTGCCAGCTGTGTGTTTTGGTTTGTGGTTTCTGTTTGCTCACGAGGTCTGGGGAAGCTCAGAGAGTTTCCAATTTGGTCGAGGAAATCTGGAGGACGCTCCAGTTCCCGGGGAGGGGGCCCATGAGGGGGTCCACTCCTTCTGGAATCTGTGGGACTTTTGTCTGATAGGGGCCGGGTCAAGTCTTGGTATTTGGGTATTCTGGTTACTCCAAGGTGGCAATGTCAGATTTCTATGTTCCTTATGTATGTTTATCTGTGTATGTATGTTTATCTGTAGACTTGGACTAATGATACTAATATTTTTGGACATGAGACAGTTTAAATCAGCACCTCTGAGTTTGGTCCTGGACCATAGGAGTTAAATTCTATAAAACATTTTAAAATTTATCAGGTATTTTAAAATAATAACCATTGGGCAGTCTAACAAAGAACTTGAAACAGTTTCTCAACTCTTTGGGGGAGGTCAAAAGACCTTGGTATTTATTTTATTAATTTTGCAAAGTAAAATCAAGCCATGCTGTTTGAGCCAATTAAAAAAAACACTGCAGTTATTCCAATGTATCATATCAGAAAATAAAACTATAAAGTATGTTGCTCTTCATTAAAAAGGCTGGAGATTCTTCAATGCAAAATGTTTGCTTATGCTCTTAAAAAAAAAAAAAAAAAAGGACTGCAGCTCCATATTAGCCCAGGATTATGCAGGGTTATATTCAGATCATTGTTAACCATTATAGGACATATAGTTCCCTCTAACTCACCATGGAACACGCTCATATTTATAATAAAAAAAATCTAACAAATTTAGATTATTACAAGATTTTTAAAAATGAGAATATAATAATTATGAAAACATTGCAACCAAGACTCCCATCACCTAGTGGGATTTCTCAAAACACAAGATTATTTTAGATTTAAAAGATTTTTTTTTTCCATTCCTTTGCATCTCAAGGATTGCCATAGATTTGCTGTTAGTCTCCCTTCTATTATTTTAAGGAACCTATGAAACATTATCATTGGAATATGCTGCTACGGGGCATGGCAAATAATTCTACTTTATGTCAACAATTTGTAGTTAATGCTATTAGTCCAGCATGGAAAAAATGGCCTTTTATTTATATCATTCATTATATGTATGATATTTTATTAGCCTCACCCGTAGGTCAAGATGTTATAGCTTGCTATACAGATCTGTTTGTCTCATGCAGGATTAAAAATTACTCCGAAAAAGGTACAAACTAGAGGTCCTTATAGTTGTTTAGGTTTTAATTTATTTCCTCTGGCTATTAAACATCAAAAAGTACAAATTAAAAAAAATTAAAGACTCTTAATGATTTTCAAAAATTATTGGGAGATATAAATTGGTTTAGGCCATATCTAAAATTAACCACTGGACAACTTATGCCATTGTTTAATGTTCTTAAAGGGGGTTTAGCTCCTACCTCCTCCCAAAACAAATTGACTCCAGAGGCTCAAGACACATTTTAATAGTAATAAAGGCTTTAAAAAATCAATTTGTAATACATTGGGATCCAGATAGTCCTCCCCTATTACTTGTATTTCAAACAGTCAGGTCTTACTGGATTGTTATGGCAATCTAATCTTCTACTGTGGATCCACTTGTCAGCTAGTCCCAATAAAGTTATTTTGCCTTATTATGAGGCTATTGCCCACCCACGTCATTGTGTTGGGATGCACCCAGGCAAGGGCTTACTTTGGAACTGAGCCTTCCAAGACTATTATACCATATAGAAAGCTCAGACTAATTGGCTTTATGCCAATTCAGATAAATGGTTACTTTCTTTGGCTATAACTAGATAATCATTACCCTTCTAATAAGATTATTTAATTTTTTACTTTACATAGTGTTGTTTTTCCTATCATAGTAAAAAATAAACCTTTAAAATGCTTGTTTTATTTTTTTCTGATGGCAATGTTAGAGAAAAAGCTGGCTATACTGTTAATAGACAAAAAGTTATTTTTCAAGTTCCAGGGTTATCTGCTCAACTTGCAAAATTGATGGCTATCCATGTAGTTTTGCAACAGTTTTCTGAGCCTTTTAATTTATTTACTGATAGTGTTTATATTGCTCAAGCTATTCTTAAGCTACAACAGAAAGCCAGATTCTTTCTACCACTTAGGCAAGTCAAATGTTTGCTCAGATTCAAGGACTTATTCAGGCTCGTCATAATCCTTCTGCTATTATTCATGTTAGAGCCCATTCTGTTCATCCTGGACCTCTTGCTTTAGGTAACCAGACTATTGATAAAGCCTTAATAACCTTAGCTCAAGAAACACATGTACAAAAAGCTCAATTGGGTCATAAATTACATCATCTTAATAGTCATTCCTTACGTTTAACTTATGGCCTTATCAAAAAACAAGCCAAAAAATTGTT
Organism: Psammomys obesus; assembly: GCF_907164565.1. NCBI lineage: Eukaryota > Metazoa > Chordata > Mammalia > Rodentia > Muridae > Psammomys > Psammomys obesus. The sequence continues at coordinate 2,018,262 of NW_026594184.1, read as the reverse complement.
AAAAAATTATAACAATTGTGATGCTTTCTGTCCAGTACCTCATCTTGGAGTTAAACCCCCTAAGAGCTGACCCCAGGTCAGTTATAGCAAATGGATGTGACTCATTTTATAAAATTTAAAAAATTAAAATTTATTCATGTAACAATTAATTCCTGTACAATATTTATTTTTGCTGCCTTGAATTCTACAATAGCTGCACGCTATATAATAGATCATTGTTTGGCTGCATTTGCTGTTCTTGGCATGCCACACCAAATTAAGACTGATAATGGAACAGCTTATACCAACAAGCCCTTTTAATTTTTTTGTAAAAAATTAAATATTAAGTATGTAACAGGTATTCCTTACAATCCTATGGGCCAAGGCATGGTTAAACATGCCCATGCCACCATTAAGATACATTTACAAAAGACAAAATGGAGGGAATTATGTCTTCCTTGTTCATCCAGAGCTCAATTTAAATTTTTTAACTTTGGACAAGCATGGCAAATCTGCAGCTAAACATTTTTGGCACCCAAAATCCTCCATGGTTAGATGGAGGGACCCCTTGATTAATACATGGCATAGACCCGACCCCATTTTAATTTGGCTATGAGGATATGTTTGTGTTTATTGGAGATTAAAGATTCTCCTTGATGGCTGCCAGAGAGACTGGTGCAACAAGTGGATTACTTCAAGGAACAAGGTCATTCTCCAAGTGACGATATTGCTGATCCTGCTGCAGCTGATTCATCCAGTGAAGGCTAAATTACACTTTTAGGCCTTAGTACCCAATCCCCCTCTTGTTCTCCCTGTACATGTTAGCACACCTTTGTTTGGCTGGTCTGGTACTATTCATCTTTGTCATTGCCAGATGTGTTCACATAGCTCAACAGCGCCAAGCTAGATTTAATGCCATTGAAACAGTAGCATGCTGTGACTCCCTTGCCCCATGTAGGGGCTAGGCTTGCCCAGCTCAAATGTCAGCTTTAACCTCTCCTTTCCTGTGCGATGGGCCAGTTAGTCAATGACGGATTCTGAGTGATCGGATATTTATCAACCTAAGACACAGAAATCCCCTTATAAGCGGGATTCTCCCATAATGGGTAAGAAATTTATTGGGAATTACCCCCACCTAAGACAGGCACGGTTCCTTTGTTTTAAATCGAAAGGGAGGAATTGTGGCAGCCTTTTTGGAGTTAATGGCAAATTTGGAGTTAATGGCATCTCAGCAGTGGAATTCGGCCTCTTGGCTTTGGCTATTTTCCAAAGTCCAGTTTCTCATAAACTGACCTTGGTGGTCCTACAGCAGACTGCTCTAACCCTGAGAAACTCTGTGCAACCATCGTAACCAGACAATAGGCTCTGTGTAACCTTGAGTGCGCTCTCCTATGTTTTGACCAAGTAAAGCTCCTATGTGAGAAACTGCTTGTACTCTTTTGCCTACTAAGTATTAACCTGACGTCCATTAAATCGACACCTGGATCAGCATGTACATTTGGTGTCCTTCTCTGTGTCTCCCTGTCTCTCTCTATTCTAGCCCTTTCTCAGGTGGTATTCAGGTGTCACTGCTGGCCGGTGACAATATTCAAACTAAGGCTTCATGATTAAACTTATTATCATTGTGTGGTCTCAGAAACCCAGTTACTATAACAGTCTTAGGAAATTACAGTTACAATGTCATCAATGCATAAAAATGAGATATTCTGGTTATCTAACGCAATATCAGTCTAATTAAATTCCAGGAGACCCTTCACTTTCACTCTCTTTTCTGGTTCCAAACCTATGAGAATACATGGAACAAAACCACTCCTTCAGAAGCAAATAAAATTCTCCCTGTAGAATAATGTTGTCTGGTAAGTAGAAATTTCCTTAGCTGTTGCACCACAGAAAATATCTTCTTGGATTTTATATCATTTATTTTGATTACTATTTAGAACTCTTCCATTCAACATCAGGTTTTATTGAGGATCCTATTAAGATCCTATATTTGCTGAATGGTATGTCCATAATTATCTTCTGTCTTCTGACATTTGCTTTCTCTCCTAATTAAAGGACCCAAGGAGATTTACCTATACATTAGTGTAGTCAATCTTACCCTAATAATTCTTCTGGTTGCCAAACCCTTAGGAGACATTTCATCTACATAACTCCCTGAGATCACTTTGCAACCATCAATCTCCCAAAATACTGACTTGAGACTAAATTGTGATAGAGATATTAGAGACTATCTAGAAAAAGATTTTGATTAGAATTACAAACTTGTCTGTGATAGCGTTCATAATCAATAAGATTTCACCAAAGTCAATAACAATTTTTATAGATGAGCAAAACTGAAAAAAAACTCTTTTGATTATTCAATACACTCTATCATTTTACCACAAACTTCCATCCATGCATATGGAAAATTATAGAGCCTTTAAAATGCAAAATAATGAAGTTTATTTCTTAGCTACAGAGTGTGAACAAAGACTGAATATTATGAGATATTGGTTATTTGTCATAAAAAAATTTTACCATCAAATACTTATTTTCTTCACTCACTTAAATACAATTTCAGTTATATCAATTATAGTTAGTGGAATAGAATTGGACTGATATAGTGGTAGATAACAAAAAATATTTCATCTTTATGTATTGATGACATCAGAACCATAATTTCTTAAGATTAGGATAGGAATGGTGTTTCTGGGCCCATGTGTTTAAAGGGGAGTTAACATTTCAGGTTTAAATGACATTAAGTTTAATCATAAAGCCTTAGTTTGTATATAGTTTCCAGTGTCTTATAGACTTAAAGATTTTAATAAGAAAGATTTTAATAGAGTGTATGGCGGTGATATAATGTCTGTTCAGAATGTGTGTGTATGTATGTGTGTGTATGAGAGAGAAAGAGAGAGAGAGAGAGAGATGCTTACCATCCCTGGGATAGTTTGAAGGAGAAATGTCCTCTGTAGGTTCAGATATTTGATCCATGGGTCCCTTGTTAGTGGCACTCTTAGGGAGGTTATGAAACCTGTAGGTGGAAGGCATTGTTGGTAGAAGTATGTCACTTTGGGTGAAATTTGAAGATTAATAATCTCACTTCATTAGGTGTACAGATTTTAGCAGGTTTATCCTATATTATATGTCTATATGAGTGAATATATACTGTGTGCATCTTTTTGCTTCTGGGATAGCTCACTCAGGATGATCTTTTCCAGATCCCACCATTTACTTGCAAATTTCATGATTTCCTTGTTTTTTATTGCTGAGTAATATTCCATTGTGTAGATATACCACAATTTGTGCATCCATTCCTCCACTGAGAGGCATCTTGGCTGTTTCCAGTTTCTGGCTATTACAAAAAAGGCTGCTACAAACATGGTTGAACAAATGTCCTTATTGTGTACTTGTGAATCTTTTGGATATACGTCTAGGAGTGGCATAGCTGGATCTTGAGGAAGCACTATTCCTAGTTGTCTGAGAAAGCGCAGATTGATTTCCAGAGTGGTTATACAAGTTTACATTCCCACCAGCAGTGGAGGAGGGTTCCTCTTTCTCCACAACCTTTCCATCATGGGTTGTCACTTGAGTTTTTTTTTTTTTTTCCTGCTACAATTTTTTTATTTAAAAACTTAGGAGATCACATCATCTATATTAATGGTCCACATATTATGGAGTTATGTCTTCAAAGTTTATATTAAAAGAGAAAAATAGTACCACTATACACAGCTGATACATTTGAAAATTCAATTGTTATTTGTAGGTTTTCTTTGTAGAAAGCCATTGTTCATGATTGATGTAGAAGTTTCAGCTGGATCCTATTCATTCAGAAGGTTACATTTTATTTTGTTAATGTAGCATTATATTTCAAGTATTCTCCTAAATATTCTCTTTTATTTCTCACTTTAGACATGTTTTCATTAAGCCAATTATGGTGGCTCATGGTTGTATTCACAGAGTTTAGGAATTCAAGGCATGAGGGTTCTGTGAGTTCTGGGCTAGTCTGGGCTCTTGAGAAAGACCTTACCTAAACAAAACAGTTCTCATTGGAATATTTGATATTTTTTCTTTCTTGAATTAAGTACTGTTTTCTTTTTTACTGTTTTTTTTGCCCCTCCCTCCTCCCCTCCCAATCCCACCCTCTCTCCCCTTTCTGCATGCATGCCACTCCCCAAGTTCACTGATAGGGGAAGTTCTCCTCTCCTTTCTGATCTTAGTCTATCAGTTCTCATCAAAATTGGCTGCATTGTCCTCTACCGTGGCCTGGTAAGGCTGCTCCCCCCTCAGGGGGAGGTGACCAAAGAGCAGGCCAATCAGATTATGTCACAGGCAGTCCCTCTTCCCATTACTAGGTAACCCACGTGGAAACTGAACTGCCATGGGCTACATCTGTGCAGGGGTTCTAGAGTATCTCCACGAATAATCCTTGGTTGGAGTATGAGTCTCTGGGAAGTTCCCTGTGTTCAAATTATCTTGTTCTGTTGCTCTGCTTGTGGAGTTCCCGTCCCCTCCAGCTCTTACTATTTCCCACTTCTTACATAAAATTCCATTCACTCTGCCCATCAGTTGGCCATCAGGCTCAGCATCTGCTTTGACAGTCTATACTGCAGAGGCCCTCTGTGGCAGGTTTCAAGGTTGTTTCCTGTTTTCTTCTGGCTTTCAGAGGCCCTCTGTAGCAGGTTCCAAGGTTGTTTCCTATTTTCTTTTTCTTCTGATGTCCATCCTCTTTGCCTTTCAGGAAGGGGATTGAACATTTTAGTTAGGGTCCTCTCTTTTGCTTAGTTTGTTTAGATGTACAGATTTTAGTGGGTTTATTCTATGTTGTGAGTTTATATGAGTGAGTATATACCATGCGTGTCTTTTTGCTTCTGGGACAACTCACTCAGGATGATCCTTTCCAGGTCCTACCATTTACCTGAAAATTTCATGATTTCCTTATTTTTCATTGCTAAGTAATACTCCATTGTATAGATGTACCACAGTTTCTACATCCATTCTTCAGTTGAGGGGCATCTGGGTTGTTTCCAGCTTCTGGCTACTACAAATAACGCTGCTACAAACATGGTTGAGCAAATGTCCTTTTTGTGTACTTGAGCCTCTTTTGGATATATGCCTAGGAGTGGTATGGCTGGATCTTGAGGAAGCGCTATTCCTAGTTGTCTGAGAAAGCGCCAGATTGATTTCCAGAGTGGTTGTACCAGTTTACATTCCCACCAGCAGTGGAGAAGGGTTCCCCTTTCTCCACAACCTCTCCAGCATGTGTTGTCCCTTGAGTTTTTCATCTTGGCCATTCTGATGGGTGTAAGGTGAAATCTCAGAGTTGTTTTGATTTGCATTTCCCTAATGGCTAATGAGGTTAAGGATTTCTTTAAGTGCTTCTTTGCCATTCGATATTCCTCTACAGAGAATTCTCTCTTTAGCTCTGTTCCCCACTTTTTAAGTGGATTACTTGGTTTGTTGCTTTTCAGCTTGTTTAGTTCTTTATATATATTGGATATGAGTCCTCTGTCAGATAAAGGGTTGGTGATGATTCTTTCCCAATCTGTAGGCAGTCGCTTTGTTTTGATGATGGTGTCCTTTGCTTTACAGAAGCTTTTCAATTTCATGAGGTCCCATTTATTGATTGTTGCTCTTAGAGCCTGTGCTGTTGGTGTTCTGTTCAGGAAGTTTTCTCCTGTACCAATGAGTTCTAGGGTATTCCCCACTTTTTTTTCTAGCCAATTTAATGTGTCTGGTTTTATGTTGAGGTCTTTGATCCACTTGGACTTCAGTTTTGTGCAGGGTGATAAGTAGGGATCTATTTTCATTTTTCTACATGTAGACATCCAGTTGGACCATCCCCATTTGTTGAAGGTGCTATCTTTTTTCCATTGTATGGTTTTGGCATCAGGTGTCCGTAAGTGTGTGGGTTTATTTCTGGGTCTTCTGTTCGATTCCATTGATCCACCATTCTGTTTCTATGCCAGTACCATGCAGATTTTATTACTGTTGCTCTATAGTACAGCTTGAGATCAGGGATGGAGATATCTCCAGAAGATCTTTTATTGTAGAGGGTTGTTTTAGCAATTCTGGGTTTCTTGTTATTCCATATGAAGTTGAGAATTTTTCTTTCCAGGTCTGTAAAGAATTGTGTTGGCAATTTGATGGGAATTGCATTAAATTTGTAGATTGCTTTTGGTAAGATGGCCATTTTCACTATGTTAATCCTGCCAAGCCATGAGCATGGGAGATCTTTCCATCTTCTCATATCTTCCTCTAATTCTTTCTTCAGAGACTTGAAACTTTTTTCATACAAGTCTTTGAATTGCTTGGTTAGGGTTACACCGAGGTACTTTATGTCATTTGTGGCTATTGTGAATGGTCTTTTTTCTCTAATTTCTTTCTCAGGGTCATTTTGATTTACATTTCCCTGATGGCTAATGAGGTAGAGCATTTCTTTAAGTGTTTCTCTGCCATTCGATATTCCTCTACAGAGAATTTTCTGTTTAGCTCTGTACCCCATTTTTTATTTGGATTACTTGATTTTTTTGTTGTTTAACTTCTTTAATTCTTTATATATACTGGATATTAGCCCTCTGTCAGATATAGGCTTGGTGGAGATTCTTTCCCAATCTATACCTGTCATTTTGTTCTGAGGACAGTGTCCTTTGCTTTACAGAAGCTTTTCAGTTTAATGAGGACCCATTTATTGATTGTTGCTCTTAGAGACTGTGCTGTTGGTGTTCGGTTCAGGAAGTTGTCTCCTGTGCCAATGAGTTCAAGGGTATTCTCCACTTTTTCTTCTAAGCGGTTTAGTGTGTCTGGTTTTATGTTGAGGTCTTTGATCCACTTGGACTTTAGTTTTGTGCAGGGTGATAAGTATGGATCTATTTGCATTTTTCTACATGTAGACTTCCAGTTAGACCAGCACCATTCTTTTAAGATCCTGTCTTTTTTCCATCTTTGTCAAAAATTAGGTGTCCATAAGTGTGTGGATTTATGTCAGGGTCTTCTATTAGATTGATCTACCATTGTTCTACCAGTCTGTTTCTATGCCAGTACCATGCAGTTTTTAGTATTTTTGCTCTATCGTACATCTTGAGATCAGGGATGGAGATTACTCCTGAAGATCTTTTACTGTAGAGAATTGTTTTAGCAATTCTGGGTTTCTGGTTGTTCCATATGAAGGTTAGAATTTTTCTTTCAAGGTCTGTAAAGCTAATCAAGAGGGAGAACTCTTGCTAAAATGCTCAATTCCTATCCAGAAAGGCAAAGAGGCTGGACATCAGAAGAAGGAGAAAAGAAGGAACAAGTCAGGGGCCTGACACAGAGGACCTCTGAAAAGCTCTGCCCTGCAGACTATCAATGTAAATGCTGAGACTTATGGGCAACCTTTGGGCAGAGTGCAGGGAATCTTATGAAAGAAGTGGGAAACAGTAAGATCTGGAGAGAACAGGAACTCCACAAGGAGAGCAACAGAACCAGTTCGTGTCTCTGACACGAACTGATTGGTCTGCTCTTTAATTACCTCCCCCTGAGGGGGAAGCAGCATTATCAGGCCACAGAAGAAGACAATGCAGCCACTCCTGATGAGACCTAATTGACTAGGATCAGAAAGAAGGAAAAGAAGTCCTTCTCTATCAGTGGACTTGGGGAAGGGCATGCATTCAGAGGGTGGAGGAAGGGAGCTATTGGGATGGGAAAAGGGAGAGAATCACAAGGAGGATACAAAGTGAATAAAGTGTAATTAATAAACAAAAAATGAAAAATAATAAATAATAATCTCACTTCAATTCTTGGTCACTCTCTTTGCCTCCTGCATGGATATAAAGATAGAAATCTCTCCTGTGCTAGCTGCCTGTTGCCATGGACTCTACGTCTGGAACTACTGTAAGTCAAAATGAACTCATTCCAAACTAGTTTCTTTCATAAGTACTTGGTCATTTTATCAAATCACACAAGAGAAAGTAAGACACTTCCAAAGCTTATGATAGAGTAAAAGTGAAAAACAGAACATTCACACAAATATAGAAACTGATATATTGACAAAAGAATTCAAGAAAACTTGGGTATATATGAATGATTGCAAAAATAGAAGTTTTATTTTAGGAAAGAAGGAGAGAAATTTATCTTTGTTAAAACTATTTAGTATGATATATCAACAAAGCTTATGGATTCATCAGAAGAAGGAGAAAAGAGGGAACAAGTCAGGAGTCTGCCACACAGGACCTCTGAAAGGCTCTGCCCTGCAGACTATCAATGTAGATGCTGAGACTTATGGGCTACCTTTGGGCACAGTGCAGGGAATCTTATGAAAGAAGTGGGAAACAGTAAGATCTAGAGAGGACAGGAACTCCACAAGGAGAGCAACAGAACCAAAAAATCTGAGCATAGCGGTCTTTTCTGAGACTGATACTTCAACCAAGGACTATGCATGGAGATAACCTAAGACCCCTGCACAAATGTAGCCCAGGGCAGTTGAGTGTCCTAGTGGGTTTCATTGTAATAGGAACAGAGACTGTCTCTCACATGAACTGATTGGCCTGCCATTTAATTACCTATCCCTGAGGAGGAAGCAGCATTACCAGACCACAGAAGAAGACAATGCAGCCACTCCTGATGAGACCTAATTGACTAGATTCAGAAGGAAGGAAAAGAAGACCTCCCCTATCAGTGGACTTGGGGAAGGGCATGCATGCTGAGGATAGAGGAAGGGAGGGATTTGGATGGGAAGAGGGAGAGAATCACCAGGGGGATACTGAATAAAGTGTAATTAATAATGAATTAAAAAAAGAGTAGAAAACTACTCACAAAACAGAGAATGATGTGCAAGTGCTTGAAGATAGATAAGTTTATAAGAGTTTGTGAAGAGATTATATATGGAACATGGTAAACCCAAGAAGCAAGACAATGCAATCTTAGCTTGGGAGTCAGACAATTTAATGTCATGCATATCTTGGTAAAAACTTTTAATTTTATTCCAAGTTTAATTAAAATGAGCTTTTTAAATTTTTCATATAATATTTTTCCTTGTATCAAAATAGAGTATTTTATCACATGATATATCTAATTATAATTTTTCTACCCATTACTACTTATCATGCCCTTCCCATCTGGATCCACCCCTTTTCTGTCTCATTAGAAAAGAACAGACTTCTATGGGATAATAATAAAATATAATAATATAAAACAAACGTTATCATATTGAAATTGGACAAGAAAAACCAGTATAAGAAAAAGAGTGCAAGAGAAGGCAGAAGAATCAGAGACCTGTTTGTTAGCACACTCAGGAATTCCATCAAAACACTAAGCTGGAAACCATGATATAAATGCAGAGGACCTCATGCAGACCCTTGCAGGCCCCATGCATGCTGTTTCAGTCTCTGTGAGTTAACATGAGCTTGGCTTAAGTTGATTCCTAGGGCCTTTTTTTCCAGTGTTTTCTCCATCTCCTCTGGCTCTTACACTCTTTCCACCCCCTCTTCCATAGGGTTCCCTGAGCTCTGAGGGTGAGGGACTTGATAGATACATCACATTTAGAGCTGAGTGTTCCAAGGTCTCTCTCTCTCTCTCTCTCTCTCTCTCTCTCTGTCTGTCTGTCTTTTTGTCTCTGTCATTCTCTCTCTCTCTCTCTCTCTCTCTCTCTCTCTGTGTGTGTGTGTATGTGTGTGTGTGTGTGTAATAGTTTCCTGTAGGACTCTGCATTTATTCTCATCTGCTGTAAAAGGAAGCTTCTCTGAAGATGACTGAATAATACACCAATCAATGAGTTTAACAGACTGTCATTAGGAGTCATTTTACCACTCCTAAGACCAGTAGTATTTTATTTTACTATAAGACCATAGTCTATCTAATCTCAGGTTGTTGGTCACCCAGGCAGTATCAGACATTCCTTCCATCACTTAAAGTGGGCCTTAAGTCAAATTGAATATTGGTTGGTTACACCCACAAATTTTGTGCCACCATTAACCTAGCATATCTTGCAGGTACAACAGTGTAGATCAAAGATTTTGTGTCTGGGTTGGTGTTTGTGGTTTTTTTTGTTGTTGTTGTTTTGTTTTGTTTTTGTTAGTGTGTAAAATATGTTCTTGTAACAAAGAAACTACAAACCAGGGGTCAGTTTTCTGTCAGTTTGTGGAGAGCAACCTATTGTTTTGACAACAGCCTGGGTTGTTTGTGGATTCCCATGGGATCCCTTTGGTCAACAACTCAATTATATGTAACCTAATGCCTATATTAAAAGCTTTGCTTGTTGACAAGACATGGCTCATTGGGACCCTGTCTTTCCAGGATTTGGGGATATCAGTAAGATTATCTTCATATACAAATGTATTTAAGAAAGTTTGTACTGTATTAGATTTATGTACTACCTCTCAAATGCCACATAATTTTAGCTATCTCTATTTTTTGCTCTATCACCCCCACTCCTCCAACCCTCCCACTTGAGCTTCCCATTCTAGCCCCACCCTCCCTTCACAGGATTGTCTGTTCTATTTCTGCCTTCTGAAAAGATCAGTTTCCTTTATCTCTTTCTCTAAACCTACCCTTTTACAGTTCTATGGACTGTGGCTTGGTTATCATTGGCTTAACTGCTAATGTAGACATATAAGTGAATACATACCATATTTGTCTTTTTGAGATAGGAATACATCACTCTGGATGATTATTTTTTAATTATATTAATCTACAAATTTCATCATGTTATTTTTTAAATGACTGAGTATATTCCATTGTTTATAGGCACAACATTTTTTCTTTTTATTATTAATTAATTCAATTTATATTTTGGTCATAGGCCACTCCCTCCTCTCTTCCTGTCTCACCCTCCTTTCTGCATTTTCCCTACCCTATTTCTCAGAATAGGGGAGCCTCCCTCCCTACACACCCCAGCTCATCTAGTCATATGATGACTGAATCTGTCTTCTCCCCTTGTGGCCTGGTAGGCACCAACCAACAATACATGGACTGGACCTAGATCCTCTACATAAAAGTAACCAATGGGCAGCTTATGCTTCATGTGGGGATACTACTTAGGGGAGCAGGGGATATCTCTGACAAGGACTGTGTTGTACCATATTTTCTTCACCCATTCTTCTATTGTGGGACATATAGGTATTTTGCAACTTCTGACTATTGTGAATAGGGAAGCAGTGCACATGGCTGAGCAAGTGTCTTTGTGGTAGGATGAAGCATCTTTTGGGTATCCCCTCAAGAATGGTATAGGTAGATATTTAGATAGGTTAATTTCCAAACTTCTGAGGAACTTTCACATTTATTTTTATAGAGGATGTAGGAATTTGCACTCCCACCAGCAATGCACGAGTGTTTCCCTTATTTCATATCCTCATCAAAATTGTGTTATTGATCTTAGGCATTCTGACAGGTAAAAGATGCAATTTCAGTGTAATTTTGATTTGCATTTTTATATGACTAAGGATGCTGAACATTTCTTTAAGTGTTTCTTGGCCACTTGAGTTTCCTCTATTGAGAACTCTCTGTCTAGATCTGTACTTTATTTTTTTTTAATTTTATTTTTTTCTTATCAGTTACATTTTATTAACTCTGTATCCCAGCCGTGTCCTGATCCCTCATTCCCTCCCAGTCCCTCCCTCCCTCATCTCCACCGTGCCCCATGCCAAGTCCACTGATAGGGGGAACCTCCTCCCCATTCATCTGATCCTGTTTTATCAGGTATCTTCAGGACTGGCTGCAAAGCTCTCCTCTGTGGCCTAACAGGACTGCTCCTCCCTTGGGGGGTGGGGAGGCCAAAGAGCCAGTCATTGAGTTCCTGTTAGAAATAGTCCTTGTTCCCCTCACTATGGGAAACCAATTGGTTACTGAGCTACCACAGGCTACATCTGAGCAGAGGTTCTAGGTTATATCCATACATGGTCCTTGGTTGCATGTCAGTCTCAGAGAAGACCCTGTGCCCAGATATATTTGGTCCTTGTGGAGCTCCTATTCTTTCCCCATCAGACTAACTCCCCTTCTTTCTTATGCTTCCCTGTACTCTGCCAAAGGTTTGGTCATGAGTCTTTGCTTTGAAAACACTGCTAGTTAGAGTTTTTCAAATGCGCTCAGTAGACTCCTATCAATGTTTAATGTGCATCCCATCTGTCTTTCAAAGCGAGGATTGATAATCTTACCCCATGTCCGCTCTCTTGATTATCTTTTTTAGGTGTATAGATTTCATTATGTTTATCACATCTTATAGGTCTATATAAGTGAGTATATACCGTGTTTGTCTTTCTCCTTCTGGGATATTTCACTCAGGATGATCTTTTCTAGGTCCCACCATTTGCCTGCAAATTTCATGATTTCCTCCTTTTTGATTGCTGTACTTTATTTTTTAATTAGATTGTTTCTGTATGATTTTGTTGAAAATACTTTTAATGCCTTTGACCTGTGTTTTTTCTTCCAATATTCCTATTACTTGCAGATATGGTCCTTTCATAATGTCCCAGATTTCCTGGATGGATTATGCCCATATGGTTTTAGATTTAATATTTTCTTTTACTGATGAATTCATTTCTTCCATCTTGCGTTCAATAGCTGAGATTCTCTCTTACAACTCTTGTAGTCTACTGAAGAGGCTTCCCCCTGAGGTTTTCCTTTTATTTACGATTTTTTTTTCATTTACAGGTTTATCTTATTTTAAACTTTCTTTCTTGATTCTATTTCTATATTTATATCTTTAACTGTTGATTATTTAATTCCACTGCTGTTTTGTGGCATTTACTCATAACCTATTTACTGTTCTTATACATATTCTTAACTGGTATTTTGAGTCTTTTTTATATTTTTATATTAATTTCAGTTTATTCGCTTTGTATCCAGGCGGTAGCCCCCTCCCTCATTCCCTACCAATCCCACCCTCCCTCCCTCTTCTTCTCCCATGCCCCTCTCCAAGTCTACTGATAGGGGAAGTCCTCCTTCCCTTCCATCTGACCCTAGTTTATCAGGTCTCATCAGGACTGATTGCATTGTCCTCCTGGTGGTCAAAGATCCAGCCACAGAGTTCATGTCAGAGGCAGTCCCTGTTCCCATTACTAGGGAACTCACTTGGATATTGAGCTGCCATGTACTACATCTGAGGAAGAGTTCTAGGTAATATCCATAAATGCTCCTTGGTTAGAGTATCAGTCTGAGCATAGACCCCTGTGCCCAGATATTTTGATACTGTTGTTCTCTTTGTGGAGCTCCTGTCCTCTCCAGGTCTTACTCACTCCCCCTTCTTTCCTTTGATTCCCTGCACTCTGCCCAAAGTTTGGTTGTGAGTTTCAGCATCTGCTTTGATACACTACTGAGTAAAGATTTTCAGAAGCCCCTTGTGGTAGGCTTTTGTCCTGTTTTCTGTTTTCTCTTTCTTCCAATGTCTATCGTGTTTGGCTTTTTGACTGATGATTGATCATCCTACCCAGGGCCTCCTTCTTGCTTGGTTTCTTTAGGTATACAGATTTGTCTAGGTTTATCCTATATTATATGTCTAGTATACACTTATAAGTGAGTAAAGACTGTGTGTGTCTTTATGCTTGTGGGATAGCTCACTCAGGATGATCTTTTCTAGATACCACCATTTGCTTGCAAATTTCATGATTTCCTTGTTTTTAATTGATGAGTAGTATTCTATTGTGTAAACGTACCACAATTTCTGTATCCATTCTTCTTTTAAGGGAAATCTGGATTGTTTTCAGGTTCTGGCTATTATGAATAAAGCTGCTGCTAACATGGTTGAACAAATGCTCTTATTGTGTACTTGAGAATCATTTGGATATATGCCTAAGAGTGGTATAGCTGGATCTTGAGGAAGCATTATTCCTAATTATCTGAGAAAGCACAAGATTGATTTCCAAAGTGGTTGTACAAGTTTACATTCCCACCAGCAATGGAGGAGGGTTCCTTTTTCTCCACATCCTCTCCAGCATGTGTTGTCAAATTGAGTTTTTGATCTTGGCCATTCTGATGGGTGTAATGTGAAATATCAGGGTCGTTTTGATTTGCATTTCTCTGATGACTAAGGATGTTGAGCATGTCTTTAAGTGTTTCTCTGTCATTCTATATTCCTCTACAAAAAATTCTCTGTTTATCTCTGTACCCCATTTTTTAATTGGATTACTTGATTGTTGCTTTTTAACTTCTTCAATTCCTTATGTATTCTGGATATTAGCCCTCTGTGAGATACAGGGTTGGTGAAGATCCTTTCCCAGTCTGTAAGCTGTTGTTTTGTTCTGATGACAGTGTTCTTTGCTTTACAGAAGCCTTTCAGTTTCATGAGGTCCCGTTTATTGATTGTTGATCTTAGAGCCTGCACTGTTGGTGTTCTGTTCTTTCAGTTGGGAAGATTTTCTTCTATGATTTTCTGGAAAATATTTTCTGGACTTTGGTGCCCTGTATCTTTATTTTTATTTTTTCATTTTCTCCTACTATTCTTAGATTTTGTCTTTTCATGGCATCCATGAGTTCTTGGATGTTTTGTGTTTGGAACTTTTCTGATTTTACATTTCCTTTGGGAGAAATATCAGTTTCTGCAAGTGTATTTTCAGCACCTGAAATTCTCTCTTCCATCTCTTGTATTCTGTTCCTGCTGTTTTGTCTAAGTTCTCTAGCTCCAGGTTTTTTTCTGTTTGTGTTTTCTTTATTGATTCTAATTCTGTTTTCACGTCTTACACCATTTCCTTCATCTCTTTTAATGTGGAATCCTGCTTTTCTATGATGGCGTCTTTCTTTCTTTTTCTTTTCTTTTTTTTTTTTTGTTTTTTGTTTTCTCTCTATATGCTGCTAATTGTGCCTCTACTTGTTTGGCTGTATTTGCCTGTATTTCTTTGAGAGCTTTGTTCATTTCCTCTTTATTTGCCTGTACTTGTGTGGCTATTTCTCTGAGTGATTTGTTCATTTCCTCTTTTAAAATCAATATCTTCTGTTTCTGATGAAATGAAATGTCCATTGATTTTGGGGGTTGCTGGTGAAGCCATGATGTCCTGATTGTTGTTGGGTGTGTTCTTACTCTGACCTCTGGCCATCTGCTTATCTGTAACCTTCATTGTTTGTTCTTGGAGTCTGTATTTCAGACTGGGTCCATCTTTTTCTGGTTTCTGGAATGTTTTCCAGGAAGATGAGAGAAGTCCACTAGTTTGAGAGTGTGTGTTGGTGTTTCAGCTGTACTATGGGAGGAATTTGTCGCTGGTGCTATTCGCAGGTGCTGTTATTAGGCACAATGTGTAGGCGCTGATTCCCTGACTACCACAGTGGTCTACAGGCCACTGGTATGCCTATCTGTCTGGGTTTCAGGATTTTTTTTTTTCCTGGAAATCACTGGTAGACCTGCAGAGCAGGGGCTTCAGTTTTGAGAACACTGTCCCAAGAATCCCTATGTTGCCCACAATAGGGCTCTGGGTGATAGGGATCTGTTGTCTGGTTGCTTGTTTAGAGGGGCCCTGGATCTGGGCCTCTGTAGGCACTCACTTGAAGGTGCACTCACTCTCTAGCAGGACCAGTCCAAAAGCACAGGGGTTCCCCTTGTTCTCTATTCTCCGATTTGATGCTGCTGGGGCAAATGCTGGTGTAGGCTAACAGTCAGCTCAGTGGTGCTGTAGCTGCAGATCTTGGTGTTCACCAGCACTGTGCAACATGCTGGGAGCCACCGGCACTGGTGGCAGGAACTGTTTTCTGTGGCAGACTCTGCAGACTGTGTTTGTAGCCTTCACCTCTGCCAAGGAAGGATTATGGTGGCTGGTCCTGGAGAAGTGCCAGGGACATGGGGGTTGAGTATTCTCTGTCCCAGATCCTGGGCTGGGGTTTCTTTGCTAGGAGCCATGGGCACTGGGGGCCTGGCACTTTGCCCTGTGGTATGCACCGTGGGATGCCTCTGCTGCCTCCACCAAAGAAGGAGTAGAGAAGTGGATATAGGGAAGTGGCTGGGGATTGAGTCCCCAGGAAAAATCCACAGACGAGTCCGTGGGTGACCCTAATTTCAATGGTTTCAGTTCACGTTTAGTCCCCTTTCTCCCTGGAAGCCTTCATGTCGTTCTGGGTTCAGCAGCTCCTTCATTCACTGATTTCAATTTCAGATGCCTTGCCCCTCAGATATGGTGCACTGTGGTCTCTGCCATCTTAGATCCTTTAGCATATTTTGAGTCTTTGTCTTGTGCTTTAGTTATAGTTCTCATGCTCTA
Source organism: Psammomys obesus (assembly GCF_907164565.1). Classification (NCBI taxonomy): domain Eukaryota; kingdom Metazoa; phylum Chordata; class Mammalia; order Rodentia; family Muridae; genus Psammomys; species Psammomys obesus. The sequence goes on along the minus strand of NW_026594184.1, from coordinate 2,002,150 downwards.
CTGTTATAGTGTACTGGTTTCTGGAGGAGACATATTGTCTTGATTGTTTTTGTCCTGTGTCTAGGCATCTGGAGTCAAGATAAAGATGATTTGAGGTTTTAATATCTGAACTTGTCTTTTCAGGTTGGTGTTCCATTCCTTGGTTTCTGTTTCCATGTCTGGATCTTAGAAGTGTATGGTTGCTCTAGTAGAGAACACTTCTTTCTCACAGTGTGTGGAAAAGTTAGATTGGGTAGACTGAGAGGAGCTATGGGAAAGAACTAAAGGGAATCTGTCTAGAACGGGAAATGGGGTTCCCAGAGAGTTGGATATGTGGTGGAAGAAAATGCTCCTGCAAATAAATTGAAGTAAAACAAATAATAATATGGAGAGATAGGGATGAAAACCTAGAGGAACCTGAATTCTCTACCAAATGATGGAGTCTCCAGTAAATGCAGTACAGGTGGGAGGAGCAGCACCTGAAAGCTCACTGCTACAGTACTATTTTGAAATTGCCTAGCTGAATACAAGTCCAGTGTGGCTACTCATATTGCCAAGTAGAAAGTGTTTTGAGACTGGGCTAGAGGTGATATCTAAGAAGGTCCATGGGAAGGAAAACTATGTCTTCTCCTAGGTTTTTTAGAGACATCAGATAATAGATGAAGGGTTGGAGTAGGGGCACCTACAAGCACACTGCTATGAGGCGTGAGTGAGACCAAAAAATCCTAAAAGTTGAAACGAAGGAGAATGAAAACAGCTTTCTTGGGCTATAGCCCAGTGTGGCTATGAGAGGTTGCAGGAAGAAAGTTTTTCTATGAATCAGTGACTGACACAAAGGAATGGGAATGGGATAGGGAAGGGTCAGAGGGTCCATACCACGGAAGAAAGGTGAGTTCACACCTAGGTTCTTCGGAGTCACCAGAGAATGGAAACCCAACTTTATTCCCTCTCTCCTATCTATCTATCTATCTATCTATCTATCTATCTATCTATCTATCTATCTATCTATCTATCTATCTTCCTACCTACTTACCTGCCTAACTACCTACCTACCTACCTATAGATAAATAGATGTGTTTTGAGGCTGGGCATGATATTATCATTTTAACATGCATTTTAAAATGTAATTCTTATCACCTTTTGTAAAATATAGTATAGATCTGAAACCCTGGAACTAAGCTAGAGCCCTGTTAATCAAGTCAATTCGCATGTTAGACCAGAGAGATGGTTTGATGATAAATGGTAGTGAATCTGACTATTTAACACATATTGATAGTTTTGCAATAGATATAGAAGAAAAGGCCAAGAGGACTTCATGACTGATTGATGTGCAGTATAAGAAAACAGTGAGAATGGACAAGGCACACATTTTTTTTATCATGGGTTTAAACTAGGTAAAGACAAATATCCATTGCAGTATAAAGGTAATTAATGCCACTGTGATTTAAGGATCTGACTGCATTTTAATGGTAAAAAATGTACATTTTATTTAAGGGGAGTGTTCAGAACAAGTTTCAGGTGGAACCCAACTCCTTTGACAGATGAAGGAATTAACACAACAATTTTAACAAATTCTACTTTGTAAATTGATCTTGTGTTGTGTAAGAGTGCTTTATCTTTCAAATTAGAACATAAAGTTCCAAGTAGCATTACTTGTTTTATAGACATATCTTCTTAATAGCATCTGATATAAGGACTGAGAACATAAGAAAAATTCAATAAATGCTTTCCAAATTAAAATGAATTGAACTTCTTTTTCTTTTTCAGGTAAAAAAAAAGAGAGAAAGAGTGTGTGCTTATCAATAATGGTGGTAAAGTAACTGTTCTTTTGGGGGGGTTGTTTTATCATCAAACATCTCATTTTACCATTTATTGCACTCTGGAAGTGCTTTACCTTACTTATTGATGTACCTCAGTATTGTTGTGGTTAAAGTTGATGCAATTTTGTACCTTTGTGTTTGTTTTCCAAAGCAACCTGTATTTCCTTGGTATTTACTACTTCAGCAATCCAATATTATAATAAACTACCCAAACTAGGTCCTATACTAGCTACATCGGTTTCCCTGGAAACCACATCCCTCTTTATAGGGGGTGAAGATCTCCTCCTTGCTCTTGTGGCTAATGGCAGATCTCCAGTTCCCCATGTTCCACAATCATTGTGAATAATCATATCTTCATATACATTGGCCTTGGGAATGTGGACCTTACCTTCCAAGTAACAACCAAAACAATAACTGAATTCTTGCCCAGCTTTGTGGGCATGGCATCATAGTCATCCTACCTTTGAGGTACAGGCGCTGCTTGTCATCTCAGAAATCACTGTCAGTGTGATTGTGCGTCTATTTCTGAGCATGTTCACTTGTCTCTGCTCTTCACCTTCACTCTCATTTCCTGCTTCCACATTGTGCTTGTTATATGCTGAGGATCTGCTGTGTGGAGGCCAGACTCAAAGCTTTCTCCACCTATGACACACACTTACTCCTTGTCACCCAATCACGTGGACTAGAAGCCTCAGTCAAAGGAATCTCAGAAAAGAAAAAAGATTTCTCAACATTTTGAATTATTTACTTCCAAGTTAAATCAACCGACATATATCCTGAAAGATAGGCATGTAAAAATGTTCCGAGGAAAAACCCCAGAAACCTAAAAATATTTTAATATCTTAAGGACTATATAACCAACAGTTTGTTTTTGAATTATAAAAATAACAAAGTGGTATTCCGTTGTGTAATTAACCACAATTTCTGTATTCATTCCTCTGTTGAGGGACATCTGGGTTGTTTTCAGGTTCTGGCTCTTACAAATAAAGCTGCTACGAACATGGCTGATCAAATGTCCTGGTTGTGTACTTGAGCATCTTTTGGATATATGCCTAGGTGTGGTATGGCTGGATCTTAAGGAAGCAGTATTAATTGTCTGAGAAAGCGCCAGATTGGTTTCCAAAATGGTTGTACAAGTTTCTATTCCCACCAGCAATGGAATAGATTTCCCCTTTCTCCACAACCTCTCCAGCATGTGTTGTCACTTGAGTTTTTAAACTTTGCCATTCTGATGGGTGTAAGGTGAAATCTCAGGGTCGTTTTGATTTGCATCTCCCTGATGGCTAAACATGTTGAGCATTTCTTTAAGTGTTTCTCTGTCATTCTATATTCCTCTACAGAGAATTCTCTGTTTAGCTCCATATCCTGTTTTTTTATTGGATTGCTTGATCTGTTGCTTTTTAAATTCTTTAGTTCTTTATATATTTTGGATATCAATGCTCTGTTAAATATAGGGCTGGTGAAGATCTTTTCCCAGTCTGTAGGATGTCGTTTTGTTCTGACGACAGTGTCTGCTTTACAGAAGATTTTCAATTTCATGAGGTCCCATTTATTGATTGTTGCTGTTAGAGTCTGTGCTGTTTGGTGTTTTGTTCAGAACGTTGTATCCTTTGCCAATGATTTCTAGGCTTTTCCCCACTTTTTCTTCTAACAGATTTAGTGTATCTGGTTCTATGTTGAGGTCTCTGATCCACTTGGACTTTAGTTTTGTGCAGGGTGATAAATATGGTTCTATTTTCATTTTTCTGCATGTAGACATCCAGTTGGACCAGCACAATTTGTTGAAGATGATGTCTTTTTTACACTGAATGATTTTTGGCTTCTTTGTCAAAAATCAAGTACCCGTAGGTGTGTGGGTTTATTTCTGCATCTTTTTCAGTTACATTGATCCACCGTTCTGTTTCTATGCCAATACAATGAAGTTTTTTTTTTTTTTTTTTTTTTTTTTTTTTTTTTTTTTTTTTTTTTTTACTATTGCTCTGTAGTCCAGAATGAGATCAGGGATGGAGATACCTCCAGACAATTTGTTGTTGTACAGGATTATTTTGGAAATTCTGAGTTTTGGGTTTTCCATACAAAGTTGAGAATTTTTCTTTCAAGATCTGAAAAGAATAGTGTTGGTATTTTGATGGGAATTGCATTGAATCTATAGATTGCTTTTAGGAGAATGGCCATTTTTACTATGGTGAAAGAGCACAGGAGATCTTTCCATCTTCTGATATCTTCTTCAATTTCTTTTTTTCAGGGACTTGGAGATTTTTTCAAACAGAACTTTCACTTGCTTGGTTAGAGTCATACCAAGTACTTTATGTTATTAGTGGCTATTGTGAAGGGTGTTGTTTCCTTAATTTCTTTCTTGGCACTTTTGTCTTTGGAATACAGGAGAGCTTCTGACTTTTTTTTTTTTTAGTTAATTTTGTATCTAGCCACTTTGCTAAAGGTGTTTATCAGCTGAAGGAGTTCTTTGGTTGAATTTTTGGGGTCACTCATCTATACTATCATATCATCTGCGAATAGTGAAAATTTGTCTTCTTCCTTTCTGATTTGTTTCCCCTTGATCTCCTTTAGTTGTGTTATTGTTCTAGCTCGGACTTCAAGAACTATGTTGAAGAGATATGGAGAGAGTGGGCAGCCTTGCCTTTTCCCTGATTTCATTGGGATTGATTTAAGTTTCTCTCCATTGTGTTTGATGTTGGCTATAGGTTTGCTCTATATTGCCTTTACTATGTTTAGGTATGTGTCTTGTATCCCTGATATCTCCAGTACATTAAACATGAATGGATGTTGGATTTTGTCAAATTTTTTTCAGCATATGTGGTTTTTCTCTTTCAGTTTGTTCATATGTTGGATCACATTGATGTATTTCTGTATATTGAACCACTCTTGCATGCTTGGGATGAACACTACTTGGTCATGGTGGATTATATCTTTGATGTCTTCTTGTATTCAGTTTGCAAGTATTTTATTGAGTATTTTTGCATCAATGTTCATAAGAGAGATAGTTCTGAAGTTCTCTTTTTTTGTTGGGTCTTTGTGTGGGTTAGGTAACAAGGTGTCTGTGGCATCATAGAATGGGTTTGATAATGTTCCTTCTGTTTCTATTTTGTGGAATAGTTTGAAGAGAATTGGAATTAGCACTTCTTTGAATGTCTGGTAGAATTATGTGCTGAAATCATCTGGCTCAGTCCTTATTTTTGGAAGGTAGACTGTTAATGGGTATTTCTATTTCCTTGGGGGATATAGGAATATTCAATCTTTCTACCTGATCTTGACTTAATTTTGGTAGATTGATTCTATCCAGAAAATTGTCCATTTCCTTTAGATTTTCAAATTTTGTGGTATATAGGCCTTTGTAGTATGACCTAGTGATTATTTGTATTTCCTCAGTGTCTGTAGTTATGTCCCCCTTTTCATTTCTGATTTTGCTGATTTGGATAGTGTTTCTCTGCTTTTTAGTTAATTTGGCTAAGGGTTTATCTATCTTGTTGATTTTCTCAAAGAACCAAGTTTTGGTTTCATTGATTCTTTGAACAGTTTTATTTGATTCTAATTTATTGATTTCAGCCTTGAATTTGATAATTTCCAGCCGTCTGCTCTTCTTGGGTGTTTCTTCTTCTTCTTCTTCTTCTTCTTCTTCTTCTTCTTCTTCTTCTT
>NW_026594184.1:1948062-1996687 GCF_907164565.1 Psammomys obesus | reverse complement strand
TTCTTCTTCTTCTTCTTCTTCTTCTTCTTCTTCTTCTTCTTCTTCTTCTTCTTCTTCTTCTTCTTCTTCTTTTATAAGGCTTTCAGTTGGGCCATTAAGTTGCTTTTATGGGATGTTACAAATTTCTTCTTGATGTCACTTAGTGCTATGAATTTTCCTCTGAGCACTCCTTTCATTGTGTCCCATACATTTGTTTATGTTGTACCTTCATTTGTGGTATATTTACACAATAGTATACTACTCAGCAATTAAAAACAAGGAAATCATGAAATTTGTAGGCAAATGGTGGGATTTAGAAAAGATCATCCTAAGTGAGGTATCCCAGAAGCAGAAAGACACACACGGCTTATACTCACTTATAAGTGGATTCTAGACCTATAAAATCAGATAAACACACTAAAATCTGTACACCTAAAGAAGCTAATCAAGAAGGAGGACCCGGGGTAAGATGATCGATCCTCACTTAGAAAGACAAATGGGATGGACATTGGAAGTAGGAGAAAACAAGTAACAGGACAGGATCCTACCAAAAAAGGGTCTCTGTAGGACTCTACCTAGCAGTGTATCAAAGCAGATGGGGAGACCCATAACCAAACGTTGGGCAGAGTGCAGGGAATCATATAAAAGAAGGGAGAGGTAGTAAGATCTGGAGAAGACAGGAGCTCCACAAGGACCAAATATATCTGGGCACAGGGATCTTTTCTGAGACTGCTTCTCCAACTAAGGACTGTGCATGGATATAACCTAGAACCCCTGCTAGGATGGAACCCATGGCAGCTCAGTATCCAAGTTGATTCCCTAGGGAGGCGAACAGGGACTGTCTCTGACATGAACTCAGTAGCTGGCTTTTTGACCTCCCCACCCCGGAGGCAGGAGCAACTTTGCTGGGCCACAGAGGAGGACATTGCAGTTATTCCTGAAGAGACCTGATAAGCTAAGTTTAGATGGAAGGGGAGGAGACCTCCCCTATCAGTGACTTTGAGAGGGGCATGGAGGAGATGAGGAAGGAAGGGTGGGATAGGGAAGGAATGAGGGAGGGGTCCACAGCTGGGATACAAAGTAAATAAACTGCAATTAATATAAAAAATAAAATTAAAAGTAACAGTAGAAATAATAAGTTATAATTTAGAAAAGTAATTAAAATATGCTGTTTCCAATTTCAACTATTATGTAAAATAGAACTTCCTTTCACCAAGAAAAGCATGTTAAATTTTTACAATGCCATCTATTTAAGTAGCAAATTACAAGAGATAATTTTGAGAGGTTTCTAATAAAATATTTACTAGTATATTTTAATGACAAGTTTGATTTTATATTACCAAATGGGAAATATGCTAGTATTCTAAAATTCCCTTTTTTAAGTGAGAAAGAGCAAACTGCATAAGGAGAAATTGTTATTTCAGTACCCCCAATGTGAAATACTATGACTCAGGTTTCAAGTGTTGGATGTTATTGACTAAAATCTACTGTGTAGACTTCCACATGGAAGGTTTCTGCTGAAGCAAGGAGCCCTCCAAAACTGTGGATAGCTGAGAGTTGGACTTCATGTCCCTAAGGGCCTTGAAATTCCATGTCTTTTAAAATATGTGTTTTTAATACATTATTATGGTGCATGAGGAGGTCAGAGAACAACTTGCAGTATTCAGTTCTCTCCTTTTACCATGAATCTTGGGGATCAAATTTAAGTTATTTATCAGGCTTGGCAGCAGGGTCCTCTACCTCAAACCTCTCTCACCAATCCTGACTTGTATGTCTTGAAAAGAACATACAACTGTGTCTTCTCAGTCAGTGTACACTTCTTCCAACTTCTAAAGTAGTTTTAAAACGATGAGAAAATTCAGCTCAGGAAGAATGTCTTTAAAAATTAGCAAACATGTAGTTGCAGTTAGAGTATAAACTATACTATTCATTATTTTAAATAGGTTAGGGGATCAAAGAAAATAGAAAATTCCTTATAATCACTCAGTGAGGCATCCATAGGTTTTAAAATCATACAGGTATATGTTTGAATCTGTCCCCCACAACTGTATTAATTTCTGTTTAAGCTTTAGATTTCTTAATGCTAGATAAGGACTATAAAAATGCCTATCTCCAAATTTTGTCCTGTAACTTAAGGGAAGTCATAATTATGGAGTTGCTGTTATAATTTCTAGCACATCATAGTACTGACAAATATATGAGCCAAAAGAGAAAACAAGAGAATCAGTTTACCTATTTATTATCTACACTTTTGATTAAGTGGCCAGTTGCCTATGTGTACACCAAAAATGAATGTATCATTTAAATTTGATGATAGCATAACAGGCTGAAAGCATATTATTATTATTATTATTATTATTATTATTATTATTATTACAACTTATTTAATTTTAGATAAAGTTGATATTCTGAGTATATAGCTCAGTGGTAAAGTGGTTTCCTGGCATGCACGAGGTACTAGGTTTGAATTCCACAACCACAAACTGAACAGTATATAACAAAATAAAGAGAAAGCTAATGAGTTTCAGTATGTTTATTCTGTAAATTAATTGGTTATTTGGATTTGAGGAGGATGAATCTTTATCTTTTAATTTTTAAATTTACTGTTTGAGTAACTGATACATTAATATAATGTGTTTTGATCAAAAACACCTCTACTTACTCCCCTTCAACATTTCCTGTAACCCTCATTTCTTTTTCCTGCCAACTTCATGGGCTCTTTTTAAAACCCACTGAGTCTACTTAATGCTTCCACTATATGCACAGGAATAGGGCCATCAACTGAAGTATGAGCAACCTAACAAGTGGCCTCATCCATGAAGAAAATTGACTGCCCTTCCCTGAGAGTAGTTACTCCATCCATGAAGGAATTTAGTCTGGCTTAATCTTTTGTAGGCCTTATGCACGCAGTCATGGCTTCTTTGAGTTCATGTGTGCAACGGTAATGTCGTGGCTCATAAATAATGTTTCCCTAAATATCTTCCCTGCCTCTGGCTCTTATAATCTTTCTGCAGTCTCTTTCACAATGATTCCTGAAACTTGGGGTGACATGGATATAGTTGTCTCATTTAGACCCATGATCTGTACTCTCTGCATGAGGCCAGTTTTCTATTTCTATATTAATAACCATACACTACAAAAAGAAACCTCTCTATTGAAGCCTAAGAATGATACTAATTTGGTATATGCTCACAGGTTTTTCATATCTAAATTGGTCATTTGTATCTGAAAATTCAAGGTGTTTGTAGTTAAGTCCAAATGGCAATGAACTGTCACAGATCCTGAGAACTACATTGATCATATGTATTTCAAATTTCAAGGCGGTTGAAGTTAAATCAAAGTGACAATGAGCTGCCACAATTTTAGACAACAAACACACACAAAAAAAACAATGCTACATTTAATAACATATGACTGACAAAAACCTCCATTTATGTTTCTTCTTTGATTGAATCTACCATTGCTTCAAGATACATCCTAGCAGACTTAAACCTACTTTGTGCCCTTCTGTTTAACTCCACTAAGCATTCCAGGAATAAATACTTTATTTGTGTTTATTTATTTATTTAAATTATTATTATTTATTACAATTTATTCACTTTGTATCCTATCTGAAGACTACTCCCTTGTCTCCTCCCAGTCCTACTATTCTACCTTCTTCGCCCCTATGTCCCTCTCCAAGTCCACTGATAAGGCAGGTCATCCTTCTCTACTATTTGCCCCTAGTCTATCAGGTCTCATCAAGATTGTCTGGAAATTCTTTCTGGATTCCTCCTAAGGCCTCCTTGTCAGGTGGAGGTTTCAAAGGTCAGGCAATAGAGTTCATGCCAGAGACTTCCCCTGTTGCTCTTACTAGTGGACACTCATGAGTGGCCATGGCCTAAATCTGAGCAGGGTGTCTAGGTCCTCTCCATGCCTGGTGCTTTGTTGATTCATCAGTCTCTTCAATTCCCCCGCCCCTGGGCCAAGAGTTACTGCCTCTATTAGTATCTTTGTGGTGCTACTGTTTCCTTCAGGTCTTTCTATCTCCCCCATCTTCCATATGATTCTCTACATTCTGACCAAAGTTTGGCTATGAGTCTCAACATTTGCTTCAATCCGCATATAGGTAGAGGATTTCAGAGACCTTCTGAGGAAGGCTTCTGTCCTGTTCCCTGTATTCTTCCACTTCTTATATGTATCCTGTTTGCCCTTCTGAGTGGTAATTAAGCATCCCTAGGGTCCTCCTTGTAGTTTAGCTTTTTTTTTTTTTTTTTTACTTTTTTTTATTGTTAGGAAGAGTGGTTTTTTTTAATTTTATTTTTCTTATTAGTTACATTTTGTTAATTTTGTATCCCAGCTGTATCTCTCATTCCCTCCCCAATCCCACCCTCCCTCCCTCATCTCCTCCCTGCCCCTTTCCAAGTCCACTGATAGGGGAGGACCTCCTCCCCTTTCATATGACTCCGTTTTGTCAGGTATTTTCAAGACTGGCTGCAAAGTCCTCCTCTGTGGCCTAACAGTACTACTCCTCCCTTGGGAGGTGGGGAGGTCAAAGAGCCAGTCATTGAGTTCCTGTTAGAAATAGTCCTTGTTCCCCTTACTATGGGAAACCAATTGATTACTGAGCTATCATGGGTCACATCTGAGCAGAGGTTCTAGGTTTTATCCTCTCATGGTCTTTGGTTTAATGTCCATCTCAGAAAAGACCCTGTGCCCAGATATTGGTCCTTGTGGAGCTCCTATCCTTTCCATATCATACTAACTCCCCTTCTTTCATGTGATTCCCTGCACTCTGCCGAGGGTTTGGTTATGAATCTTAGTATCTACTTTGGAACACAGCTAGGTAGAGTCTTTCAGATGCTTTCTGTGGTAGACTCCTGTCATACATTCAATGCATATCCCATTTGTCTTTCTAAGTGAGGATTGATCATCATACCCCGTGTCTGCTTTCTTGATTATCTTCTTTAGGTGTATAGATTTCATTATGTTTATCATATCTTTTAGGTCTATATAAACGAGTATATTCCATGTTTGTCTTTCTCCTTCTGGGATACTTCATTCAGAATGATCTTTTCTAGATCCCACCATTTGCCTGCAAATTTCATGATTTTCTCTTTTTTGATTGCTGAGTAGTATTCCATTGTGTAAAAATACCACAATTTCTGTACCCATTCCTCTATTGATGGACATCTGGGTTGTTTCCAGGTGCTGGCTATTACAAATAAAGCTGCTACAAACATGGTTGAGCAAATGTCCTTATTGTGTACTTGAGCAAATTTTGGGTATATGCTTAGCAGTGGTATAGGTGGGTCTTGAGGAAGCACTATTCCTAGTTGTCTGAAAAAGCGCCAGATTGACTTTCAAAGTGGTTGTAACAGTTTACATTCCCACCAGCAATGGAGGAGGGTTCCCCTTTCTCCACAACCATTCCAGCATGTGTTGTCACTTGAGTTTTTCATCTTGGCCATTCTGATGGGTGTAAGGTGAAATCTCAGGGTCGTTTTAATTTGCATTTCCCTGATGGCTAATGACGTCGAGCATTTCTTTAAGTGTTTCTCTGCCATTCTATATTCTTCTACAGAGAATTCTTTGTTTAGCTCTGTTCCCCATTTTTTAAGTGGATTACTTCGTTTGTTGCTTTTCAGCTTCTTTAGTTCTTTATATATACTGGATATTAGCCCTTTGTCAGATAAAGGGTTGGTGAAGATTCTTTCCCAATCTGTAGGCAGTCGTTTTGTTTTGATGACGGTGTCCTTTGTTTTACAGAAGCTTTTCAGTTTCATGAGGTCCCATTTATTTCTTAAAGCCTGTGCTGTTGGAGTTCTGTTCAGGAAGTTGTCTCCTGTGCCAATGAGTTCTAGGCTGTTCCCCACTTTTTCTTCTAACAGATTTAGCGTATATGGTTTTATGTTGAGTTCTTTGATCCACTTAGACTTTAGTTTTGTGCAGGGTGATAAATGTGGATCCATTTTCATTTTTCTGCATGTAGACATCCAATTAGAACAGCACCATCTGTTGAAGATGCTATCTTTTTTCCATTGAGTGGTTTTGGCTGCTTTGTCAAAAATCGAGTATTCATAGATACATGGGTTTATTTCTGGGTCCTCTATTCGGTTCCATTGATCCTCCTTTCTATTTCTATGCCAATACCATGCAATTTTTATTACTATTGCTCTGTAGTACAGCTTGAGATCGGGGACAGAGATACCTGCTTCAATTTCCTTGGGGGATATAGGGCTATCAGGTAGAAAGACTTTTCTACCTGATCTTGACTTAATGTTGGCAGATGGAATCTATCAAGAAAATTGTCCATTTTGTTTAGATTTTCAAATTTTGTGGCGTATAGGCTTTTGTAGTATGACCTAATGATTGTTTGGATTTCTTCGGTGTCTGTAGTTATGTCCCCATTTTCATTTCTGATTTTGCTGATTTGGATGGATTCTCTCTGCTTTTTAGTTAGCTTGATTAAGGGTTTGTCTATCTTGTTGATTTTCTTAAAGAACTAGCTTTTTGTTTCATTGATTCTTTGAGTAGTTTTATTTTTTTCTAATTGATTGATTTCAGCTCTGAGTTTGATTATTTCCAGCCTTTTGCTCCTCTTGGGTGTATCTGCTTCTTTTTTTTCTAGGGTTTTCAGTTGGGCCATTAAGGTGTTTGTATGTGATGTTACAAATTTCATCTTGAAGGCACTTAGTGCTATAAATTTTCCTCTGAGCACTGCTTTCAATGTGTCCCATAAATTTAGGTATGTTGTGCCTTCATTTTCATTGAGTTCTAGGAAGTCTTTAATTTCATTCCTTATTTCTTCCTTAACCCAGCTATCATTGAGTAACAAGTTGTTCAGTTTCCATGTGTGTGTAGGCTTTTTGCTATTTCTGTTGTTGTTGAGGTCCAGCTTTATTCCATGGTGATCAGACAAGATACAAGGGATTATTTCAATCCTTTTGTATATGTTGAGGCTTGCTTTGTGACCAACTCTGTGGTCTATTTTGGAAAAGGTTCCATGAGGTGCTGAAAATAAGGTTTGGGTGGAAAGATCTGTAGACATTTATTAGGTCCATTTGATTTATGGACTCTGTAAGTGCTTTTATTTCCCTATTTGGTTTCTGTCTAGTTGATCTGTCCCTTGGTGAGAGTGGGGTGTTGAAGTCACCCACTATTAGGGTATTGTGATCAATGTGTGGTTTAAGCTTTAATAATATTTCATTTATGAATGTAGGTGCTCTTGTATTTGTGGCATAGATTTTAGAATTGTGATGTCTTCTTGGTGAATTTTTCCTTTGATGAGAATATAGTGCCCCTCTACGTCTTTTTTGATTAGTTTTGGTTGAAAATCTATTTTATTAGATATTAGGATAGCCACTCCTGCTTGTTTTTTGGGTCCATTTGCTTGAAAAACTGTTTTCCAGCCTTTTACTCTGAGGTAATGTTTATCTTTGTTGCGTAGGTGTGTTTCTTGGATGCAGCAGAATGTTGGTTCCTGTTTCCGCACCCATTCTGTTAGCCTGTGTCTTTTTATTGGAGAGTTGATTCCATTGATATTGATAGATAATAATGACCATTGAATGTTATTTCCTATTATTTTCGAGTTGGTGATGTTACTGTGGATCATTGCTTGTTTGCTTTTGATTTTTGTTGTAAATTACCTTTGACCTATGTTTTCTTGGGTATATTTCTTTTCATTGGATTGGAATTTTCCTTCTAGTATCTTCTATTGGGCTTGGTTGCTGTTCAAATATTGCTTAAATTTAGTTTTGTCGTGGAATATTTTATTTTCTCCATCTATGTTGATTGAAAGCTTTGCTGGGTAAAGTAGTCTAGGTTGGCATCTGTGGTCCCTTAGGGCTTGCATGATATCTCCCCAGGTCCTTCTGGCTTTCATAGTTTCTGATGAGAAGTCCGGTGTGAGTCTGATAGGTTTGCCTTTATATGTTACTTGGCCTTTTTCCCTTGCTGCTTTTAGTATCTTTTCTTTGTTCTGTAAATTAAGTGTTTTGACTATGATGTGGCGTAAGGAGTTTCTTCTCTGGTCTAGTCTATTTGGTGTTCTGTAGGCCTCTTGTATGTTTGTGGACATCTCTTTCTTTAGGTTGGGAAAATTTTCTTCTATGATTTTCATGAAAATATTTTCTGGACCTTGTAACCTGGACTTCTCTTCTTCAATTCCTATTATTCTTAGATTTTGCCTTTTCATGGCGTCCTTGAATTCTTGGATGGTTTGTGTTTGGGATTTTTCTAATTTTATTTTTTGCTTTGAAAGAAATATCAATTTCTGTGAGTGTATCTTCAGCACCCGAGATTCTTTCCTCCATCTCTTGTATTCTATTAGTGATGCTTACCTTTGTGATTCCTTCTCTTTTCTCTAAGTTCTTCAGTTCCAGGGTTTTCTTGGTTTGTGTTTTCTTTATTGATTCTAATTCTGTTTTCATGTCTTGCAACATTTCCTTTTTCTGTTTGAGTGTGGATTCCTGTGTCTCCAAGATGGTCTCTATTTTTTTGTTTGTTTCCTCTCTTAGTTCCTCTGCTTCTGCCTCCAATTGTTTGGCTATATTTGCATATGTTTCTTTAATAGCTTCTTCGTTCACTTCGTTTTTCTTTGTTTCTATTTGGGAGGCCAAATCTTTAAGGGATTTTTTTTGTATCCTCTTTAACTGTTTGAATCTCTATGACTATTTCTCTGAGAGATTTGTTGGTTTCCTCTTTATGTGCCTCAAATAACTGGTAATCATAGCTTTAAAATCATTTTCTTGTGTTTCTGATGAGTTGGAGTGTCCATTAATTTTGGAGGTTGCCGGTGAAGCCATGATATCTTGATTTGCGTTGGTTGTGTTCTTTCGCCGACCTCTGGCCATTTGGTTATCCGTAGTGTTCACTGTCTGTTCCTGGATTCTGCAGGTCAGACTGGTTTTTCTCTGGTATCTGGAGAATTCTTAAGGAAAATGTGTGAGGTCTAGTGGTTTCAGTGTGTGCGTTGGTTATTCAGCTATACCTGTAGAAGGAAAGTTCGCAGGCACAGAAGGACTAGTGCGGGGTGACGTGTGTTGGAGCCTGTGCTTGTGGGTGTGTCCTAAGGGACAGGGTGTTGGTGAATGAAGAGGCCTTCAGTTTGTGAGAGGGGTGCCCTGCAGGCACTGAAGTTGTTGCAGGCGCTAAGGGATCGCAAGCGCTGTTGAAGAATGCGCGAGCGTATTGCTTTTACAAGTCTGCTGGTCTTTGGTGTCTATTCAGCTGGTTTTCTGCCACTGAGGGGTTGGATGGCCCATACAATCACTGCCTGGGCAGCCCTGTGTATTCTGTGTTGCCACTTGAGGACTTGGGGCCTGGGAAGGGTTGTACTGTGGATCTGAGTCTCTGTGACTAGCACTGTATTGGGCGTACACTCTGGTGGGGTGAAGTTTTGGTGGTGCGTGCACTCCTGCAGAGCAGGGTGGTGGTGGTAGTGGGGGTGGGGGGTGTTCCACGGGTCAAGAGTTAGGAGAAAGGGCCCTAGGTGGCGTGTGTTCTCCTCTGAGTGGTGGCGTTCAGCAGGTCGTTACTGCTCTCCGCTGTGGCTGCGGGGTCTGGAGCCCTGCCTCCCTGCCTCTGCCCGTCTTGGGTCCCAGACACTGAGCTTTTCGGCTTTGGTATCTGGGAAGAATTGTATTGTGGATCTGAGTTTCTGTGGTTAGAGCTCAGTGGTTGGAGCTCTGTGACTGGGCCTGCGCTCTTCTGTGAGGAGGTTTCTGGGGTTATTGCGCTCTGGCTGCTTGGGACGTGAGCTCCACTGCACTTCCTGCTGCGGTCTAGCTTGGGATCGCAGTCAGCGGGATGGGGGAGGGGATGCTCTGCAGGTCTGGAGGGCTCTGAGCATCCTCAGCGGGCCAGGTGGGACGTGTGTCCAAGGAGGGGATGGGTGTTCAATGGGTGGTTACAGCAGACTGCTGCTGTAAGGGGCCCGGAGCACTGTCTCTGCTGCCTTGATCTCCCGGATGTGAGCTTTGTGCTCAGCTGCCTGGTGCTGTGTGCGGGTTTCCCCACCGGAAGCCCGGATAAGGGAAGCGCCCTATTTCCTTCCCGGAGAAGTCCGTGCCCGATCTAAATCTACTAGCACTCCACGTTTCTGTGGTGGCCCCTCTCCTTTAGAAAGCCCAAAAGTCCAAATTCTAGCTTCGATTGACTCTCCACTCACCAATTCCGGAGATTCATGTCTTCTGCCTCTCCAAAACTGTGTGCTCTGCTCGCCGCCATCTTGGAGTCTATAGTTTAGCTTTTTTAGCACTATAGATTTTAGTATTTTTATCCTATACTATATGGCTAATATCCACTTATAAGTGAGTATATTCCATGTGTGTCTTTTTACTTCTGGGTTACCTCACTCAAGATGATCTTTTCTAGTTCCATCCATTTGCCTGAAAATTTCATGATTTTTTGTTTTGTTTTGTTTTGTTTTTAATTGTTGAGTATTATTCCATGGTGTAAATGTCCCACAATTTCTTTTTTTTATTTTATTTTTCTTATTAATTACATTTTGATAACTCTATGTCCCAGGTGTATCCTGCTCCCTCATTCCCTCCCCAACCCCACACTCCATCCCTGGACTCCTCCTTGCCCCTTTCCAAGTCCACTGATAGGCGAGGACTTCCTCCCCTTTCATTTGACCCTGTTTTATCAGGTATCTTCAGGGCTGGTTGCAAAGTCCTCCTCTGTGGCCTAACAGGACTGCTCCTCCCCTGTCTCACAATTTCTTAATCCATTCCTCAGTTGAGGGACATCTAGGTTGTTTCCAGATTCTGGCTATTACAAATAAAGCAGCTATGAACATAGTTGAGCAGATGTCCTTGTTGAATGGTGGAGTATCTTTAGGGTATATGCCCAAGATTGGTATAGCTGGATATTGAGGTAGCACTATTCCTAATTTTCTGAGAAAGTGCCAGATTGATTTCCAAATTGGTTGTACAAGGTTACATTTCCACCAGCAATGGAGGAGGGTTCCCCTTTCTCTCCAGCCTCTCCAACATGTGTGAACAATTGAGTTTTTTATCTTAGCCTCTCTAATGGGTGTAAAGTGGAATCTCAAGGTCATTTTGACTTTAATTTCCTTGATGACTAAGGAGGATGAGCATTTCTTTTTTTTTTCTCTGCCATTTGATATTCCTCTATTGAGAATTCTGTTTAGTTCTGTGCCCAATTATTAATTGGATTACTTGGTTTGTTGGAATTTAACTTCTTGAGTTCTTTATATATTGTCGATATTAGCCCTCTGTCAGCTGTTGGGTTGGTGAAGATATATCCCCACACTGTAGGTGCTCTTTTGTTCTGTTGATAGTGTCCTTTGCTTAACAGAAGCTTTTCAGTTCCATGAGGTCCCATTTATTGATTGTTGACCTTAGGGCTCATGTGTTTATTTTATTCACTTTGCATACTTGTAGTCCTTTCCCTCTTCCCCATCCAGTCTCACCCTCTCTCTCTCCCTCTAACCCCTTCGCTTTTCCCCAGAAAAGGAGAGAAACCTTTCCCATCCATCCCAGCTCATCAAGTTGCATCAGGACTGAATGTGTCCTCTTCTCTTGTGGCCTGTCAAGGCATTTCTGCCAAAAGAAAGTGATCTAAAAGCTAGCAAGTGAGTCCATGTCTAATGCAGTCCCCATTTACCTTACTAGAGTACCCAATTGAAGGCTAAGAAAAAAATTGTTGATTAATAGATATTTTATTTATTAAAAGTATATTGACTCTGTAGATTGCTTTTGGCAGGATGGCCATTTTCACTCTGTTAATCCTACCAATGCATGAGCATAGGAGATCTTTCCATCTTCTGGTATCTTTATTTTCTTTTATCAGATACTTGAAGTTTCTGTCAAACAGGTCTTCCACTTGCTTGGTTAGAGTCAAATCAAGGTACTTTATGTTATTTGTGGCTATTGTGAATGGTGTAGTTTTCCTAATTTCTTTCTCAGCCCTTTTGTCTTTTGTATACAGGAGGGCTACTGATTTTTTTGAGTTAATATTTATCCAGGCACTTTGGTGAAGATGTTTATCGGCTGACAGATTCAAGGAAATTCCCATCAGAATACCAACCCAATTATTTACAGACCTTGAAAGAACAATTCTCAAATTCATATGGAAAAAGAACAACAACAAACAAGTTTGCCAAAACGATCCTGTACAACAATAGATCATCTGGAGGTATCTCCATCCTTGATCTCAAGCTGTACTACAGAGAAATAGTAAAACAAAACAAAAAACCTGGTACTGGCAAAGAAACAGAGTGGCATATCAATGGAATCAAATAGGAGACCCAGAAATAAACCCGCATCTCTATGGATACTTGAGTTTTGAAAAAAATGTCAAAACCATACAATGGAAAAAAGCACCTTCAACAAATGGTGCTGTTCCTACTGGATGTCTACATGCAGAAAAATAAAAATAAATGCATATTTATCACCCTGCATAAAACTAAAGACCAAGTGGATCAAGAACCTCAACATAAAACCATACACGCTAAATTGGTTAGTAGAAAAAGTGGAGAAGAGCCTTGACCACAGAAAAAAATTTCCTGAATAGAACACCAAACAGCACAAGCTCTAATATCAGCAATCAATAATTGGGACTGCATGAAACTTAAAAGCTTCTGGAAAGATGCCCCTCAACTAAAGAATGGATGCAGAAATCGTGGTACATCTATACAATGGAGTATTACTCAGCAATGAAAAATAAGGAAATCATGAAATTTGCAGGTAAATGGTGGGACCTGGAAAGGATCATCCTGAGTGAGTTGTCCCAGAAGCAAAAAGACACACACGGTATATACTCACTCATATAAACATACAACATAGAATAAACCCACTAAAATCGGTACATCTAAACAAATTAAGCAAAAGTGAGGACCCTAACTAAAATGCTCAATCTCCATCCTGAAAGGCAAAGAGGATGGACATCAGAAGAAGAAGAAAACAGGAAACAACCTAGGAACCTGCTACAGAGGGCCTCTGAAAGCCAGAATTAGAAAACAGGAAACAACCTTGGAACCTGCCACAGAGGGCCTCTGAAAACCTCTGCCCTGCAGACTATCAAAGCAGATGCTGAGCCTGATGGCCAACTGTCAGGCAGAGTGAATGGAATTTTATGTAAGAAGTGGGAAATAGTAAGAGCTGGAGAGGACAGGAACTCCACAAGGAGAGCAACAGAACAAGAAAATTTGAACACAGGGAACTTCCCAGAGACTCATACTCCAACCAAGGACTATTCATGAAGATAACCTAGAACCCCTGCACAGATGTAGCCCATGGCAGTTCAGTGTCCAAGTGGGTTACATAGTAATGGAAAGAGGGACTGCCTCTGACACAATCTGATTGGCCTGCTCTTTGATCACCTCCCCCTGAGGGGGGAGCAGCCTTACCAGGCCACAGAAGAAGACAATGCAGCCATTCCTGATGTGATCTGATAGACTAAGATCAGAAGGAAGGAGAGGAGGACCTCCCCTATCAGTGGACTTGGGGAGGGGCATGCATGCAGAAAGGGGAGGAAGGATGTGATTGGGAGGGGAGGAGGGAGGGGCTTATGGGGGGATACAAAATTAATAAAATGTAATTAATAATATAATAAAAAGCTTCTGTAAAGCAAAGGATACTGTCATCAGAACAAAATGACAGCCTACAGACTGGGAAAAGTTCTTCACCAACTCTTTATCTGATAGAGTGCTAATACCCCGAATATATAAAGAATTGAAGAAGTTACACAGCAACAAATCAAGTAATCCAATTTAAAAAATGGGGTACAGAGCTAAACAGAGAATTCTCAGTAGAAGAATACTCAATGGCAGAGAAACATTTAAAGAAATGTTCAACCTCCTTAGTTATCAGAAAAATGTAAATAAAAACGACTCTGAGGTTTCATTTTACACCCATCAGAATGGCCAAGATAAAAAACTCAAGTGACAGCACATGCTGGAGAAGATGTGGAAAAGGGGAAACCTCCTCCACTGCTGCTGGGAGTGTTAACTTGTACAATCATTTTGGAAATCAAACGGACAATTTCTCAGACAATCAGGAATAGTGCTTCTTCATGATCCAGCTATATCTGGCTTGGGTATATATCCAAAATATACTCAAGAACACAACAGAGACATTTGTTTAACACCTTAACAGTTTAACATTTGTGTAGCAGCTTTATTTGTAATAGCCAGAACCTGGAAACAATCCAGATGTTTCTTAGAGGAGGAATGGATACAGGAATTGTGGTACATTTACACCATGGAATACTATTCAGCAATGAAAAATAAGGAAATCATGAAATTTGCAGGGAAATGGTGGCATCTAGAAAAGATCTTCCTGAATGAGGTATCCCAGAAGTAGAAAGACACACATGGTATATACTCACTTATAAGTGGATATTAGACATATAATATGGGATAAACCTACTAAAATCTGTATATCTAAAGAAGCTAAGAAAAAAGGAGGATCCAGGGTAAGTTATCAATCCTCACTCCAAAAGGCAAACTGGGACAGACATTGGAAGAGGGAAACAAGAAACAGGACAGGAGACTACCACTGATGGCCTCTGAAAGAATTTACCGAGCAGGGTATCAATAGCAGATGCTGAGGCTCATAGCTAAACATTCGGCAGAGTGCAAGGAATCTGATTAAAGAAGGCAGAGATAAAAAGATTTGGAGGCAATATGAGCTTCACAAGGAGAACAAGCAATAGAATCAAGAAATCTGAGCCCAGTGGTCTTTTCTGAAACTGATACTCCAATCAAAGACCATGCATGGAGATAACCTAGGATCCCCACACAAATGAAGCCCATGGCAGTTCAGTGTCCCTAGTAAGGGGAACAGGCACTGTCTCTGACATGAACTCAGTGGCAGGCTCTTTGATCACCTCCCCCTGAGGGGGGAGCAGTCTTACCAGGCCAGAGAGGAAGACAATGCAGCCAGTCCTGATGAGACCTCATTGTCTAGGGTCAGATGGAAGTGGAGGTGGACCTCCCCTATCAGTGGACTTTGAGAGGGATATGGGATGAGTTGAGCGAGGGAGGGTGGGATTGGGAAGGAATGAAGGAGAGGGCTACAGCTGGGATACAAAGTGAATAAATTGTAATTAATACAAAAATTAAAATTATAAAAAGTAAATTGACTGCAGATTCTTGTAAGCACATATAGTTGAGAAAAATCCATAGGAACACTGATTTTTAACTATGCTGCATAACATGAATCTATTTTGTGTTGCAAATTTTGTTTTAGTATTGCAAATTTAAAAAGTAAACAGATTCTTTCATAAATTTAATTTGTGGTGTTTTATAATTTTTCTTATTTAATTAAAAGCACCTCTGAAAGTACAGAGGTTCTACTATTAACTAGCAAATAAGAGACAGCAAGGAGACATTCTCCAACACCACAGGTGAAGTTGGGAACAAACATGATTCTACAAAAGAAAGGCAGGGAGAGGCATAAAACCACAGGACTAATATTTATTGGAGTTTGATTATTTTCATTAGGCACTAAAGTAGGTTGAGAAGAACAACAGTAAGATGTGCCATATTCTGTCAGGGAGAAATTTATTGGAAAGATGCAGCAACCTTTTTTAGCGGTGAGAGAAAATTAGACAGATAAACTAATGTCTTTCCTTTTTATTGCATCTGGGACATATTAAGAAAGATTCTCTCTAGAGTGAGAAAATTCGCACAGCTGAAAGCAGAAAGAAAGCTGCAGTGAGGTGTTTGAGATGAAATCAAGACTCTTAATGAAAGAAAAATTTAAGGGATAATTAAAAAATACCTTATCATATAGAGATATGTGTAAAACTGACCTTTATGTTCAATGTTTTAAAATCTTTCCTGTGTTACTAAATGGTTGTCTTTGCTGGCTCCTCAACAGGCAACCTGTATGAACTCTCTTTTGCTGGAAAAAATTTATTTAGATTTCTTGTCTATGTCAAAGACACTTTATAACTTATACCTGATAACAGGCAACACTTAACCTTCTGCACACTATTTCCTCATAGGGTGTAAGAAATTTACTGGGCAACCTTATGAAGTTGGCCTGGTCTATTAAAATCAACACTATTAATTAAAGAACTTCATACAGTTCATCGGAATCAGGAGAGTGAGGAAAAGGCACGTGAGACCCATAACCAAACACTGTTTTGAATTTAAAAAAATTATTTATTCACTTTATATCCTGATTACAGCCACCTTCTTTCAGTTCTGCCTCATATACCTCTTGCCCCATTCTCCTCTCTCCTTCTCAGCAGAGAAGGGAAGGTCCCCCATATGTACCAACTTGTCCTGGCAGATAAAGTCACTGCAGAACAAGGTGCATCCTCTCCCACCAATGCAAGAAAATGAAGCATAGTTAAGAGAACAGGTTCCAAAGGAGAAGCTTCAGAGTAAAAAAGGGCCCCACTCTGGTTGTTGGTCCACATAAAGATCAAGCTGCACATCTGCTACATATGTGCAGAGGACCTAGGAGCAGTCCATGCATGTTCTCTGGTTGATGATTCAGTCTTTGTGAGCTCCAATGCACCCAGGTTAGTTGACTGTGTATGTCTTCTTGTGGGGTCCTGAACCCTCCTAGTCCCTCAATCATTCACCTAAGCTGTACATTGGATTCTCTGAACTCTGTCTAATGTTTGGTTCTGGGTGTCTGCATCTGTTTCTATCTACTGCTGGATGAAGTCTCTCAGAGTAGTCATGCTAGGCTCCTGTCTATAAGCATAGCAGAGTAACATTAATAGTGTCAGGGATTGGTTCCACTAAAGGGATGGATCCCAAGTTGCGTCAGTCTTTAGCCTTCCCTCAAACTTTGATCCATCTTTGTCCCTGCATATCTTGTAGGTAGGACAAACTTTGGGTCAAAGGATTTGTGGGTGAACTGATGTAAATACCCCTCCACGGTAATGCAGTGCCCAGCAAATACAGCTTAACAGCAGCAGTAGCAGCTCATTAAATTCAGAGCAAGAAACCCAGCAGCAGGACAGCCCTCTCCAGGACTTCTCCTGATGAGAGGAGAGCCTTCCTGAACACCAGAGTAACCACACAGATCCATATGCTTGAGGTGAACTCTTGACAATTCCTGAGAAGCACCAACATTCAGTTGACCATACACAAAAAGCTGAGGAGATTTCCTTCAGAACTCTGCCAAGGAGATTCTTCCACCCCAGGACCCCAGTAGGCACCAGAAATTAACAGACAACACCTGAGATGGACAGATGGATAGAGGCCAGCATAAAAGCACAACCAACAAAAGTCAAAGCAGTATGGTATCCCCAGAAAGCAGTTATGCAAGTAGCCCTGGACACCCTAACATAAGTGAAATTCAAGAATATGACCTTATATCTATGCTTATGAATAAGTTAATGGAGAAAACAAATAAAATGCATAAAAAATTAGAGGAAGATAAAGTCAAATAGATTATAGCCATCCTTAAAGAAATACAAGAAGATGCAGCCAAACAGATTGTGGCTTTCAAAGAGGAAATTAAATCATTGAAAGTAATAAAAGAAACAGAGGAGTGTTCAAACAGGTGAAAAAATTGAAAGAAAAACAGGAAAATACACTCAGACAGGTGAAGGAAATAAAAAAATGATTCAAGATATGAAGATAGAATTGGATAAATTAAAGAAAACACAAAGGGAGGAGATCATGGAGAGGGAGAACTTAGGAAAGGAAACAGGAACTACAGGGGTAAGCATAAGCAACAGACTACAAGAGATGGAGGATAGACTCTTAGGTGTGGAAGATACAATGGAAGAAATTAATGTATCCATCAAAGAAAACAATAAATCTAAAAAATTTCTGACACAATGCAAGAATACAATGCAAGAAATACAAGACAACATGAAAAAAAAAAAAACCTAGGAATAATAGGAATAGAGAAAAAAGATTCCCATCTCCAAGGCCCAGAAAATATTTTCAACAAAATCATAGAAGAAAATTTCCCCAACTTAAAGGAGAGGCCTATAAGCATACAAGAGGCCTACAGAACACCTAATAAATTACACCAGAAAAGAAAATCCTCCTGCCACATAATAATCAAAACAGTCAGTATACAGAACAAAGAAAAAATACTAAAGGCTGCAAGGGAAAAAGGCCAAGTAACATATAATGGCAAACCCATTAGAATCACACCTGACTTCTCAACAGAGAATATGAAAGCCAGAAGGGCCTGGACAGATATCATGCAGACCCTAAGAGAACACAGACGTCAATCCAGGATTCTATACCCAGAAAAACTCTCAGTCCCCACAGACAGAGAAAACAATATATTCAATGACAAAAAATAATTCAACAATACCTACACACATATCCAGTGTTACAGTAGATACTAGAAGGAGAAATACAACCAAAGAAAACTACTTTCATGAAAATGCAGGAAATAATTAAACTCAGTACAGCAAAAGAAAAAGTAGCCAAGTACTACAAACACAGTACTACAGCCAACATCAAAATCAAAGGATCTAACAGCCACTGCTCATTAATATCTCTCAATATCAATGGACTCAATTCTCCAATAAAAAGACACAGACTAACAGAATGGATGTGTAAACAAGACCCAACAATCTGTTGCATACAAGAAACACACTTAAGTCACAAAGATAGACATTACCTGAGAGTAAAGGACATTCTATAGATTCAGTGCAATTCCCATCAAATTACCAACAGAATTCATTACAGACTTTTAAGGAAAAAATCTGAACTTCATATGGAATAACAAGAAAACTAGAACTGTTAAAACAATCCTCTACAGTAAAAGATCTTCTGGAGGCATCTCCATCCTGATCTCAAGCTATACTGTAGAGCAACAGTTATAAAAACTGCATGGTACTGGCATAGAAACAGAATGGTAGATCAATGGATTTAGATAGAAGACCCAGAAATAAATCCACACACCCATGGATAATTGATTTTTGACAAAGAATCCAAAACCATTCAATGTAAAAAAGACAGCATCTTCAACAAATGGTGCTGGTCTAACTAGATGTCTACATGTAGAAAAATGCAAATAGATCCATACTCATCACCCTGCACAAAACTAAATTCCAGGTGGATCAAGGACCTCAATATAAAACCAGACACACTAAACCTGTTAGAAGAAAAAATGGGAAATAGCCTTGAAATCATTGGCACAGAAGGCAACTTTCTGAATAGAACACCAACAACACAGGCTCTAAGAGCAACAATCAATAAATGGAACCTCATGAAACTGAAAAGCTTCTGTAAAGCAAAGGACACTGTCATCAGAACAAAACAACAGTCAACAGATTGGGAAAGGATTTTCACCAACCCTATATCGGATAGAGGGCTAATATCCAGAATACATAAAGAACTTAAAAAGTTAGACAGCAACAAATCAAGTAATCCAATTAAAAAAAATGTGGTACAGAGCTAAATTGAGAATTCTCTATAGAGGAACATCGAATGGCAGAGAAACACTTAAATAAATGCTCAACATCCTTAGTCATCAGGAAAATTCAAATCAAAATGACCCTGAGATTTCACTGTATACCCCTCAGAATGACTAAGATTAAAAACTCAGGTGACAATACTCGCTGGAAAAGATGTTGAGAACAAACCTTACTCCATTGCTGGTGGGAATGTAACCTTGTACAATCAAATTAGAAATCAATCTGGGGCTTTCTCAGACAATCAGGAATAGTGCTTCCTCAAGATCCAGCTATGCCACTCCTAGGCATATATCCAAAAGATGCTCAAGTATACAAGGACATTTGCTCAACCATGTTTGTGGCAGCTTTATTTGTAATAGGCAGAAGCTGGAAGCAGTCCAGATCCCCCTCATTTGAGGAATGGATACAGAAATAGTGGCACATCTTCACAATGGAATATTACTCAGCAATGAAAAACAATGGAATTATGAAATTTGCTGGTAAATGATGGGAACTGGAAAAGATCATCCTTAGTGAGGTATCCCAGAAGTAGAAAGACTCACAGAGTATATACTCACTCATAAATAGTTATTAGACATATAATATAGGGTAAACATATTAAATCTGTATACCTAAGATAGCTAATCAAGAAGGAGGACTCTGGCTAAGATGTTCAATGCCTATTCATCAAGGCAAAGAGGGTGGACATCAGATGAGGGAGAAATCAGGGAACAGGACAGGAGCCTACTACATTGAAAGGCTCTGCCCTGCAGGTTATCGAGGCAGATGCTGAGACTCAGAGCCAACCTTTGGGCAGAGTGCAGGGAATCTTATGAAAGAAAGGGGAGATAGTAAGACTTGGAGAGGACAGGAGCTCCACATAGAGAGCAACAGATCAAAAAAATCTGAGCACACGAATCTTTTCTGAGACTGATACTTCAGCCAAGGTCCACTCATGGAGATGGCCTAGAACCCTTGCACAGATGTAGCCTATGGCAGTTCATTGTCCGAGTGGTTTCCATAGTAATGGGTACAGGGAATATCTCTGACAGGAACTGATTGGCCTGCTCTTTGATCTCCCTCCACCTGATGGGGAAGCACCCTTAGGAGACCACAGAGGAAGACAATACATCCAGTCCTGATGAGACATGATAGATTAAGATCAGAGGGAAGGGGAGGAGGACCTCCTTTATTAGTGGACTAAGGGAGGGGCACATGTGGAGTAGAGGGAGGAAGGGTATGATATAGAGAGGAGGAGAGAGGGAGCCACAGGGGAGATACAAGGTGAATAAACTGTAATTCATAAAAAAAAAAAAAAAAACAGAATGAACCAAACAAGAGCTTGAAATTTAGTTTGTAAAGAGAGAAACTGTAAACATGTAGTAATGTCATATTCTGGGAAATGCCATAATAGAAAAATTATGTAAGATATATGCTAAATCAACAGGAACGGCAGTATAAATAGATGCATGTGAACAAAAGAAGAGGGTAAGCTTAGGAAAGAACGAGAGATTGTGAAGGCACACACAGATCATTTTGGAGACATAGATGTTTCATCTTGTGAAAGAGGAGGAAGACAAGGTGGAGGAAGAGAAAGAGTGCTAGGGGAGGAGTAGAAATAGGAATGTAAATTGGACGAGATTTTAGTGGTGCATCACCATAGCAAGAGGAAATTGTGGTCATAAATTCTGCCAATTTGGATGACATTGGCAAAATATTTTATGCTCTCAACTGAAACTTAGGCATAAGAGCATGCCAAAAAAATATATAAATTTCATATCATGATTACAACTGTTATACCCATATAAGAAAACATAAACTCTAGGTACAAAAAAGCTCAAGGTAATCATAATGCAATTTAGAAATTACTGAAAATGAATATTAAAATACTTTAAAGAAAATATGAAAATCAGTAATTTCAATAATATATCCTTGGACGAATTAACCAAAAGTAAATATTATAAGACATGAATAAAAAGGAAAATAGATCACTAAGGAATAAGAAAAAATGAGTAGAAATAGGGACCATGAAGATGTTTATGCTGAATGATTAAATGATGTTTAACTTTATCATTAGTATGTTAAAGGACTTCAAAATTATAGTTGAAATATGAGGATCAGTAGGAATCAGAACACATATTCAAGCAATTACAAAAATTCAACAAAACGTATGTTAAAAATAATACTTCACTACTTTGAGATAATATGCAAATGGTTAATAAATTTAAAGATAGAATATTACAAATTTTATCATATGGAAAAAAACTAAGAAGAGGTTTTATGAGCCTGCCAATCACATTGACTGAATTCAATATTATAAAATTTTACTGGTTTATAGAAACATCTTAATAAATGTCAAATATTAAGGTCTTAAAATATATTTTCTGGTCACAAAGGAAATAAAATAGAAAGCAATTACAGAAGACATCCTCAAATGTCTCCTCATATTTAGAAACAGAAGAACACATACTAAATTACACACAGATAAATGAAGATCTGAGGAAACATTTTAGAGTCCAAACTTAAAGAAAATCCACATACAACCCAAATTTTCATGAGATAAAGCTAATGCAGTGTCTAAAGGGATATTTATAGCTTATAGTTTTAAAAAGAGGAAAGATTTAAAATAAGTTTTAAAATTAATTATCTACATTTCATTTACAAAGATATGGGTAAGAGCAGATTAAAGACAGAGTAGGGAAAAGTGAGAAATTAATATAAATGAGTGCAGACATAAATGAAGTATGAAATAGTAAATGAATAAATATAAACATTTCATTGAACATAGTAATAAAATGACTAAAATTGCTTTGTTTCTTTCAGATGGTGAAAAAAATTAGTGGGGGATGATTACTGATTCTGATAACAGCTGACTAAATTCTTGTTAGAGTAACACAGTGACAAAATTTCTAGACATAATTTTTTAATGTTGCTGTGTGCAGACAAGCAACATTAAGGAAAGAAAGGCATTATTTGAAGAAGATCCACACCTATAGGAAAGGTCTTTATATCATGCATTCCTATTTTCATCAGATTTTTTCAGATCCGTGTACAACTTACATTATGGGAGGCACTGTAACTCATCTGAGATTGTAGAAAAGTGAACATGGCAGAGCCACCATATTGGTAAGAGGGCATACGCCAGAAGGAAAACACAAAGAAAATGATTTTCTAAATTGTGTCTGAGCACATGCTTGGCTGATGCAGAACCACAGACACAGTTCAAAGAAGCTCAGTCAAATATAAAAGATATGAAAAAAGATGGTAGAATTCATCCCCAAATTATCATTCGTAGGTTGAGGCCAAGTAAACCATTATCAGCTGATAAATGAAGCACTCATGAGTGAAACATAAGTTTATATCCTCCATGATTCAACATTTGCCATGTGTGTGATGCTATAAAAAAAATTCAACCAACATATTAAAAAAAGGAAACATCAGTTATTCTCAATGCAGAAACTAATCAACTACAGCACGAACTCAAGCTGACATGAAAAATAGAATTGCCAGATAGTTTTTGAATGTCATTTCTAGCTATTCTCAATCTTCATTGAGTGTGGGGCTCTTCTAGCTAAGTTTGAAGTCAGTCTTCTTTGGATAGCCATTTATTTGCGCTAAGACTATGGTGATAGAGTCACTTTTTTTTAGCAGGGTTCTAAAAGTCTCCCCTGATGTGGGTGACCCCAAGTCTTGTAAGGAGCGTCACATGTCACATAGCCTGGGGGTAGATTATAGGCCAGACCATTTCCTGGTGAGGAAACAGGTCTAGCAATCATATAGGAATTCCTAGAAATTCCTCACCCTGGTAAGGATATTAGTCCAGCAATGACCTTCAATTGTACTTTGAGATCTACCCCCTCCCCCAAGAATAATTAAGTACTGTAATTTCCTTCTTGTGGAAAGGACCATTAAGTATCCCTAACCCCCTGACCCCAGCAAATCAAACACATTCATCCTGGAAATCTCTCCCTCTGCCCAGGATTTATATTGTCAAATAAAGGTACACATTTTCTCACTTCAAAATTGTCTGAGACTCATCATTTATTTTCTGTCAGGCCACCTCTCACCAGGCCTGGGTTTAGCCTCTCCAAGCCTGTGTCTTGGCTGCAAATGGACCGGACATGGACATGGGCTTCAGCCCACACCTCTGTCATGCTTAGCACAGAAGCTTAATCAAGAGATGTAACCCTTTGATATCATTCCAAGCTTTGGAACACTGGGGCTTCTGTTGCCATGGTGATCTCATGCCAAAAGAGCAAAACCGTAATACTCTGTGGAAAGCCTTTTCCATAACCCAGCCTAGTGTACATGGGCCTTGCCCTAAAGCACTCTATCTGCCTCCAAGAGAAATGGAAACCCCGTTCTCCTTCCAGAAGCCAAACTCTAGGACTCCAACATTCTCAAGGCCCTCCAGTAGAGAATGACAACTGAGCATTAAACATCAAGAGAATCAAACAAATAAAAAAGAAAGTCTGGGGAGAAGGGGTGAATGGAAGCAATTCCAAATAGAATTTTTGAGAATGTAATAGCTGAAATTGAATTCACTAATCATACTTAAGAACAGAACTGATAAGAGAAAAGAAAGACTTACATAAGGTGAAGATGGACCAATGTAAAAGAACACACACACATGCACACCACCACCACTACCACCACTACCACAGATAAGAAAAATAAATAAAAATTTCCCATTGATCTGCTGGAGAAAATCCAAGTGTTTAACATAAGTGAAATCATAGAGAAAAAAATTAAAGATAGTTAACAGAGAAAATACATGGAGATAAATGTCTGAAATATTCCCAGACATATTAAGGCATAAGTTTGTAAATTGTAGATGTTTAAAATCATGAAATAAAATAAGCTTGAAAAGAACTATGTGGAAGAAAATAATCATCAATTAATTCTTATTTAAAAATAAAGAGAGACTCTCAAGTGCAGGATGAAAAAAAATGAATTTACATGCTTATGAAAAATAATTAGACTAATGAACAAATTCTCATAAAAAGAGAGATTGCATTTAACTGTGGTTATAAGCATTGATATTGATGCTGCAGTTAGGAGGTATGCTGTTTTAATAAAGTGGAAGTTACAAGATCTTCTTCAAGGTCCATAACCTCACTAGTCCTGGGTAGATGGCTAATGTTTCCAGTACCAGGTATGCTTTTCCTCCTGTTGAATGGTACAAACTCCAATCAGAGAACTGTTGGTTACCACCAACATATGTGTGCCACCATTGCACCCTAAGTGTTATTTTGCTATGTTGGTCATTGTTGTGGTTGATAGGAATCATAAATGGGTAGAACTGTGAAGTGCTTCCTGACTTTGGAAGGTTGTCTGGTGCCTTGTAGAACCAATATATTTGTATCAACAAAGAAAAGCAGGGCATGGATTTAAGACAGAACAAAGGAGGTACATAGGAGAGGTAAGAGATAGTAAATGGAAAGGAGAAATGATGAGATTATATTTTAATCTCAAACAATTAAAATTCTATGATAAAAATATAGGACAGAAAGTAGTTAGAACAATGTCCTTAGGATTCTGAAACGATAAAACAAACCATCAACCCAACTTTCTCATCGAAAGAAAATGTTTTTTAAGTCAAAAAACAAATGAAAACATCTTTCAATGAAAAAAAAATTGAAATGACATTTTTTTTTAACCAAACTTCCTTAGGAGAAATAGGCAAGTTCTTCATGTTGAGCAAAAATGAATAGATAAAACAGATTACCAGAACTGAATAAAATGTCCTGGCATCTTTGATGTATTTTAATTGATATAACCATTAAATTAAGAGGTATATCATTGCTATATGGAATTAATCCATCATCATCATCATCATCATCATCATCATCATCATCATTATTATCATCATCATAGTGCTATTAAATAATAAAATAAAACAGGAGTAAAAGGCTACAGATGTGGCTGTCGTGATGTTGGTGATGGCAGTGGAGGTGGTTTTGTGGTAGATGGAAGTGTTGGCACCTGTGGAGGTGGTGGTGGTGGCAGCTGAAGCGGAGCTGTTTTTAACCAGATATCATGTAGTATAGCTGACTTTTAAATTCCTGCATAGCTGAGATGGGAATTGAACTCATGATCCTGTTGCCCCTGCATCCCAAGTGCTGGGATTACAAGTATCTATGTGGGGTTTCACTTATATAACATGTATTTTCTTTCTTCTGGTGAAGGGTATGAACCAAGAGCCTAACATAACGTTAGACAAGATGTCTATCACTAAGATATTTCCAAGCCCCTTAATTCTTTGTTTCTATAACAATTGTAGCTTGTGAAACACAAAATAACCTGCAAAAGCTGTAGGTTTTGGTTCATGGGCCACCGTTTACAACCCTCTTCTCTGTGTGTCTCTGTGTATGTGTATGTGTTTGTTTGTGTGTTGTGTTTGTTGTTTTGGTTATTTATTCTTTGTTTTTTTGTGACTTTTTATTTTTTATTTTATTTTTCTTATTAGTTACATTTTGTTAACTCTGTATCCCAGCTGTATCCCACTTCCACATTCCCTCCCAATCCCATGTACCTCCATCATCTCCTCCTTGCCCCTTTCCAAGTCCACTGAGAGGGGAGGGCCTCCTCTCCTTTCATATGACCCTGTTTTATCAGGTATGTTCAGGACTGGCTGCAAAGTCCTCCTCTGTGGCCTAACAGGACTGCTCCTCCCTTGGGGGGTGGGGAGGTCAAAGAGCCTGCCATTGAGTTCCTGTTAGAAATACTCCTTGTTCCCCTTACTATGGGAAACCAATTGGTTACTGAGCTACAATGGGCCACATCCAAGCAGAGGTTCTAGGTTATATCCATTCATGGTCTTTGGTTGAGTGTCAGTCTCAGAAAAGACCCTGTGCCCAGATACATTTGGTCCTTGTGGTGCTCCTATCCTTTCCACATCATACTAACTCCTCTTCTTTCCTATGATTCCCTGTACCCTGCCGCAGGTTTGGTTATGAGTCATAGTATCTGCTTTGAAACACTGCTAGGTAGAGTCACATGCCTTCTGCAGTAGACTCCTGTCATACATTCAATGCACATCCCATTTGTCTTTCTAAATGAGGATGGATCATCTTACCCCGTGTCCGCTTTCTTGATTATCTTCTTTAGGTGTATAGATTTCATTATGTTTATCATATCTTGTAGGTCTATATAAGCGAGTACATACCACCTTTGTTTTTCTCCTTCTTGCATACTTCACTCTGAATGATCTTTTCTAGATCCCACCATTTGCCTGCAAATTTCATGATTTCCTCTTTTTTGATTGCTGAGTAGTATTCCATTGTGTAAAAATACCACAATTTCTGTACCCATTCCTCCGTTGATGGGCATCTGGGTTGTTTCCAGGTTCTGGCTATTACAAATAAAGCTGCTACAAACATGGTCAAACAAATATCCTTGTTGTGTACTTGAGCAAATTTTGGGTATATACCTACCAGTGGTATAGCTGGGTCTTGAGGAAGCATTATTCCTAATTGTCTGAGAAAGCACCAGATTGACTTCTAAAGTGGTTGTACAAGTTTACATTCCCACCAGCAATGGAGGAGGGTTACCTTTCTCCACAACCTCTCCACCCCATGTGTTTTCACTTGAGTTTTTCATTGTGGCCATTCTCAGGGCGTTTTTATTTGCAATTCCCTGATGGCTAATGAGGTTGAGCATTTCTTTAAGTGTTTCTCTGCCATTCAATATTCCTCTATTGAGAATTCTCTGTTTAGCTCTGTTCCTCATTTTTTAATTTAATTACTTGGTTTGTTGCTTTTCAGCTTGTTTAGTTCTTTATATATATTGGATATTAGCCCTCTGTCAGATAAAGGGTTGGTTAATATTCTTTCCCAATCTGTAGGCAGTTGTTTTGTTTTGATGATGGTGTCCTTTGATTTACAGAAGCCTTTCAGTTTCATGAGGTCCCATTTATTGATTGTTGCTTTTAGAGCCTGTGCTGTTGGTGTTCTGTTCAGGAAGTTGTCTCCTGTGCCAATGAGTTCTAGGCTGTTTCCCACTCCCACTTTTTCTTCTAACTGGTTGTACTTTAGTTTTGTGCAGGGTGATAAATATAGATCTATTTTCATTTTTCTGCATGTAGACATCCAGTTACACCAGTTCCATTTGTTGAAGATGCTATCTTTTTTCCATTGAATGGTTTTGGCATCTTTGTCAAAAATCGAGTGTTCATAGATGTGTGGGTTTATTTCTGGGTCTTTTATTTGGTTCCATTGATCCTCCTTTCTGTTTTGATGCCAATACCATGCAGTTTTTATCACTATTGCTCTGTAGTACAGCTTGAGATCAGGGATGGAGATACCTCCAGATGATCTGTTGTTGTACAGGATTGTTTTGGAGATTCTGGGTTTTTTTTTGTTTCTCCATATGAAGCTGAGAATCTTTTTTTCAAGGTCTGTAAAGAATTGAGTTGGTATTTTCATGGGAATTGCATTGAATCTGTAGATTGCTTTTGGCAAGATGGCCATTTTCATTATGTTAATCGTACCAACCCATGAACACAGGAGATATTTCCATCTTTTGATATCTTCTTCAATTTAATTCTTCAGAGACTTGAAGTTTTTCTCAAATATATGTTTTACTCGCTTGGTTAGTGTCACCCCATGGTACTTTATGTTATTAGTGGCTATTGTGAAGGGTGTCGTTTCCCTAATTTCTTTCTTGTCCTTTCTGTCTTTGGTATACATGAGGGATTCTCATTTTTTTGAGTTGAATTTGTATCCAGACACTGTGCTGAAGGTGTTTATCAGCTGAAGGAGATCTCTGGTTGAAATTTTGGGGTCACTCATGTATACTATTATATCATCTGCAAATAGTGACACTTTGACTTCTTCCTTTCCGATTTGTATCCCCTTGATCTCCTTTAGTTGTCTTATTGCTCTGGCTAGGACTTCAAGTACTATGTTGAAGAGATACATGGAGATTCTTGTCCCTGATTTCAGTGGGATTGATTTAAGTTTCTCTCCATTGAATTTGATGTTGGCTGTAGGCTTGCTGTATATTGCCTTTACTATGTTTAAGTATGTGCCTTGTATTCCTGCTCTCTCCAAAACTTTAAACATGAATGGATGTTGGACTTTGTCAAATGCTTTTTCAGCATCTAAGGAGATGATCATGTGGTTTTTCTCCTTCAGTTTGTTTATGTGGTGGATTACATTGATGGATTTCCATATGTTGAACCACCCTTGCATGCCTGGGATGAAGCCTACTTGGTCGTGGTGGATGATATCTTTGATGTGTTCTTGGATTCGGTTTGCAATTATTTTATTGAGTATTTTTATGTCAATGTTCATAAGAGAGATAGGTCTGAAGTTCTCTTTTTTTGTTGGGTCTTTGTGTTTTAGGTATCTTGGTGACTGTTGCTTCATAGAATGAGTTTGGTAGTGTTCCTTCTGTTTCTATTTTGTGGAATAGTTTGAGGAGAATTGGTGTTAGCACTTCTTTGAAGGTCTGGCACAATTCTGAGCTGAAACCATCTGGCCCAGGGCTTTATTTGGAGGGGAGACTGTTAATGACTGTTTCAATTTCCTTTGGGAATATAGGGCTATTCAGTCTTTCTACCTGATCTTGACTTAATGTTGGTAGATGAAACCTATCGAGAAAATTGTCCATTTCATATAGATTTTCAAATTTTGTGGCATATAGGCTTTTGTAGTATGGCCTAATGATTGTTTGGATTTCGTCAGTGTCTGTAGTTCTGTCACCTTAATCATTTCTGATTTTGCTGATTTGGACAGCTTCTCTCTGCTTTTTAGTTAGTTTGGCTAAGGGTTTGTCAATCTTGTTGATTTTCTCAAAGAACCAGCTATTGGTTTCATTGATTCTTTGAATAGTTTTATTTGTTTCTAATTGATTGATTTCAGCCCTGAGTTTGATTATTTCCAGCCTTTTGCTCCTCTTGGGTGTATCTGCTTCTTTTTTTTTTTTTTTCTAGGGTTATCAGTTGGGCCATTAATTCACTTGCATGTGATGTTACAAATTTTTCCTTGAAGGCACTTAGTGCTATAAATTTTCCTTTGAGCACTGCTTTCAATGTGTCCCATAAATTTGGGTATGTTGTGCCTTCATTTTCATTGAATTCTAGGAAGTCTTTAATTTCTTTCTTTATTTCTTCCTTAACCCAGCTATCATTGAGTTGTTCAGTTTCCATGTGTGTGTCAACTCTTTGTTATTTCCGTTTTTGTTGATGTCCAGCTTTCTTCCATAGTGGTCCGATAGAATACAAGGGATTATTTCAATCTTTTTGTATCTGTTGACGCTTGCTTTCTGACCAACTATATGGTCTATTTTGGAGATGGTTCCATGCAGTGCTGAAAAGAAGGTATACTCTTTTGAGTTTGGGTGAAAAGATCTGTAGACGTCTATTAGGTTCATTTGATTTAGGGACTCTGTCAGTGCTTTAATTTCCCTATTTGGTTTCTGTCTAGTTGATCTATCCCTTGGTGAGAGTCTGGTGTTGTAGTCTCCCACTATTAAGGTATTAGGATCAATGTGAGATTTAAGCTTTAATAATGTTTCATTTATGAATGTAGGTGCTGTTGCATTTGGGGCATAGATGTTCAGAATTGTGATGTCTTCTTGGGGAATTTTTCCTTTGATGAGAATTTAGTGCCCCTCTACATCTTTTTGGATTAGTTTTGGTTGAAAATCTATTTTATTAGTTATTAAGATAGCCACTCCTGCTTGTTTTTTTGGGTCCATTTGCTTGAAAAACTGTTTTCCAGCCTTTTACTGTGAGGTAGTATTTATCTTTGTTGCATAGGTGTGTTTCTTGGATGCAGCAGAATGTCGGATCCTGTTTCTGCACCCATTCTGTTAGTCTGTGTCTTTTCATTGGATAGTTGAGTCCATTGATGTTGATAGATAATAATGAACATTGAATGTTATTCCCTATTATTGTGGAGTTGGCGATGTTACTGTGTTTCATTGCTTGTTTTCTTTTGATTTTTTTTTAAATTATCTTTAACCTATGTTTTCTTGGGTGTAGTTGTTTTAATTGGATTGGAATTTTCCTTCTAGTATCTTCTGTAGGGCTGGTTTGCTGTTCAAATATTGCTTAAATTTAGTTTTGTTGTGGAATATTTTGTTTTCTCCATCTATGTTGATTGAAAACTTTGCTGGGTATAGTAGTCTAGTTGGCATCTGTGGTCCCTTAGAGCCTGCATGATATCTCCCCAGGCCCTCTGTCTTTCATAGTTTCAGATGAGAAGTCTGGTGTGATTCTGATAGGTTTACCTTTATATGTTACTTGACCTTTTTCCCTTGATGCTTTTAGTATATTTTCTTTGTGCTGTAGATTAAGTGTTTTGACTATGATGTGGCATGAGGATTTTCTTTTCTGGTCTAGTCTATTTGGTGTTCTGCAGGCCTTTTGTATGTTTGTGGACATCTCTTTCTTTAGGTTGGGCAAATTTTCTTCTATGATTTTCTTGAAAATATTTTCTGGACCTTGGAGACTGGAATCCTCTTCTTTGTCAATTCCTATTATTCTTAGATTTTGCCTTTTTAGGGCATCTTTGATTTTTTGGATGGTTTGTGTTTGGGATTTTTCTGATTTTACTTTTGCTTTGAGAGAAGTATCAATTTCTGCGAGTGTATCTTCAGCACCCGAGATTCTCTCTTCCATCTCTTGTATTCTATTATGGATGCTTACCTTTGTGGTTCTCTTTTCTCTAAGTTTTTCAGTTCCAAGTTTTTTTCAGTTTGTGTTTTCTTTATTGATTCTAATTCTGTTTTCATGTCTTGCCACAGTTCCTTCATCTGTTTGAATGTGGATTTCTGTGTCTCCAAGATGGTCTCTATTTTTTTTGTTTGTTTCCTTTCTTAATGCCTCTATTTCTGCCTCCATTTGTTTGGCTGTATTTGCCTGTGTTTCTTTAAGATCTTTCTTCACTTTGTTTTTCTTAGTTTCCATTTCAGAGGCCAAATCTTTGAGAGATTTATTTGTTTCCTCTTTAACTTTTTGAATCTGTATGAATATTTCTCTGAGTAATTTGTTGGTTTCCTCTTTATGTGCCTCAAATAACTGCATAATTATAGCTTCAAAATCATTTTCTTGTGTTTCTGATGAGTTGGAGTGTCTAATAATTTGGGGGGTTGCCGGTGAAGCCATGTTACCTTGACTTACGTTGGTTGTGTTGTTTGCCGACCCCTGGCCATTTGGTTGTCTGTAGTGTTCACTGTCTGTTCCTGGATTCTGCAGATCAGACTGGTCTTTCTCTGGTGTCTGGAGAATTCTTCAGGAAATTGGGGGAGGACTAGTGGTTTCAGTGTGTGCATTAGTGATTCAGCTATACCTGTAGAAAGAAATTTCACAGGCACAGAAGGGCAAATGCAGGGTAGTGTGTGTTTGAGCATGTGTTTGTGTGTTTGTCCTTAGGGACAGTGTTGGAGAATGAAGAGGCCTTCAGTGTGTGCGAGGGGTGCTTTGCAGGCACTGAAAGTGTTGCAGACGCCTAAGGGATAGCAAACACTGTTGAAGATTGCGGGTGTGTATTGTTTTTGCAGGTCTGGGGGACTTCGATGGCTATTCAGCTGGTTTTCTGCCACTGAGGGGTTGGATGGCCCATACAATCACTTTCTGGGCAGCCCTGTGTAGTCAGTAATGCCATTTGCAGACTTGGGATCTGGGAAGGATCGTACTGCAGATCTGAGTCTCTGTGGCTAGCACTCTTTGGGTGTGCACTCTGGCAGGGTGGAGTTTCTGGAGGTGCGTGCACTCTGGTGGGACCAAGTGGTTGTGGTAGTCAGGGGTACATTCCGAGCATTCAGAGTTCGGCAAGAGGGCACTAGGTGGGGTGTGGGCTCCTCAGATGTGTGCTCTGAGTGATGGCGTTCAGCAGGTGGTTACAGCTCTCTGCTGCAGCTGCGGGGTCTGGAGCCTCCTGCCTCTGCTGTCTTTGGTCACAGGCACTGAGCTTTGCAGCTTTGGGATCCAGGAAGGATTGAATAGCGGGACTGAGTCTCTGGGGTTGACACTCTGTGGTTGGGCCTGTGCTCTGGCGCTGGTAGTGGGTGCGCTCCTCCGGTGTGGCAGTTTCCAGAGGTGTGTGCACTCTGGCTGCTTGGGGTGTGAGCTCTGCTGTGCTTCTTTCGGCAGGATCACATCAGTGGGATGGGGGTAGGGGACCCTCCGCGGGTCCGGAGCTCCCTGTGCAGGGCTCAGGGTGGGATGTGTGTCAGAGGGGTGGTGTTCAGTGGGCGGTTACAGCTGTCTGCAGTGCTAAGGGGCCTGGAGCACTCTGCTGTATTAATCCCCAGGCTGTGAGCTTTGCGCTCAGCTGCCTGGTGCTGTGTGCAGGTTTCCCCGCTCGGGAGGCCCGGACAAGGGAAGCGCCCCACTTCCTTCCAAGAGAAGTCCGTACCTGATCTATCTCTACAAGCACTTCATGCTTCTGTGGTGTCCCCTCTCCTTTAGAAATCCCAAAAGTCCAAATTCTAGTTTCGAATGTCTCTCCACTCACCAGTTCAGGAGATTCATGTCCTCTGCCTCTCCAAAATGGTTAGCTCTGCTCGTCGCCATCTTGGAACTTGATTCTTTGTTTTTTGAGTTCTTTAAGCATTCTGAATATTTTTTTCTTTTATTATTATTTTTTTTATTAATTACACTTTATTCATTTTGTATCCCCCCATAAGCCCCTCCCTCCTCCCCTGCCGACCCTCCCTTCCCTTTCTGCATGCATGCCACTCCCCAAGTCCACTGATAGGGGAGGTTCTCCTCTTCTTTCTGATC
Source organism: Psammomys obesus (assembly GCF_907164565.1). Taxonomy (NCBI): domain Eukaryota; kingdom Metazoa; phylum Chordata; class Mammalia; order Rodentia; family Muridae; genus Psammomys; species Psammomys obesus. The sequence goes on along the minus strand of NW_026594184.1, from coordinate 1,963,632 downwards.
TTAGTCTATCAATTCTCATCAAAAGTGGCTCCATTGTCCTCTACTGTGGCCTGGTAGGGCTGCTCTCCCCTCAGGGGGAAGTGATCAACGAGCAGGCCAATCAGATTATGTCAGAGGCAGTCCCTCTTCCCATTACTGTGTAACCCACTTGGACACTGAACTGCCATGGGCTACACCTGTGCAGGGGTTCCAGGTCATCTCCACGAATAGTCCTTGGTTCTGAATATTTTTAAATTTATTTATTTATTCACTTTACATCACTATAGCAGCCCCCTCCTTCCTCTCTTCCACATCCTACCCTTCTACCTTCTTCCTTTCCCCCCATTGTCTTCAGAAAAGAAAAGCCCCTTACAACTAACCCACCCCAGCACATCAAGTTACATCTGGACTAAGTGCATCCATCCTCTTCCACTGAGGCCAGACAAAACAGCCCAGCTAGGGGAAAGTGATCCAAAAGCAGGCATCAGTGTCCATGTCAGAGACAGCCCTCACCCTAATTGCTAGGGGACCTTTAATGAAGATCAAGCTGCCCATCAGCTACTTATGTGTAGGGGACCTAAGTCCAGTCCATGCTTGTTCTTTGGTTGGTAGTTCAGTCTCTGATCCCCCATGGTCCTATGTTAGTCTACTCTGTTGGTCGTCTTGTGGATATTTTCTTCCTTCCATGGCTCTCTATCCTTACCCAAACTCTTCCACAAGACTCTCCAAGCCCTTATGTTTGGCTGTGGGTTTCTACACTGGTTACCATCAGCTGCTGGGCCGAACCTCTCAAAGGTTCTTGTCTGCAAGCATAGCAGAGTATCATTAATAGTATCAGGGGCTGGATCTTAAGTTGGGTCAGTCATTATTTGGTCTTTCCCTCAATTTCTGCTCCATCTTTATCCCTGCAAACCTTGTAGGCAGTATAAATTTTAAGTTAAATTTTTGGGTGGTTTGTTGTCCCCCTCCCTCCACTGGAGGTCCTTTCTGGCTATACGAGGTGGCCACTTCCATCCCCACATCCCTCACTGCTTAGAGTCTCAGCTATCCTCCCAGGATTCAACCTGCCTCCAACTTTTCCAAAAGATGCCCCCCTTCTCTCTCCCAGACCTTTCACCTTCTACTTCCACTCTCCCCCAACATGATCCCTACCCTCATTCCCCTTCCTATCCTCTCTCCCACCCAGTTCTCTCTCTTCATACACTTTTGATGCCTATTTTATTTTCTTGAGGAAGATTCAAGCATTCTTCTTTGTGCCCTCCTTGTTACTTAGCTTCTTTGAGTATGTTGATTGTATTGTTATCCTGTACTATACACAAGGAAATCATGCAATTTACAGGCAAATGGATGGAACTAGAAAATATTATCCTGAGTGAGGTAACCAAGACCCAGAAAGAAAAACATGGTATCTACTCACTTATAAGTGGAAAATAGCCATGAAGTACAAGATAAAAATTCTGAACATTTACCCTCTCTCACATGTAAAATTCCCCTCCCCATCCCATGGGCCTTCTCTTCACCAAACTGTTTCTTTAGCTATAGAGAACCCCTTCAGTCTTGTGAAGTTCCATTTGTCCATTGTTGTTCTTAATTCTTGGGTAGATGGTGTCCTACTCAGAAAGTCCTTTCCTACAGCTATATCATATAAAGCACTACCTAATTTTTCTTTTATCAGTTTCAGTGTTTTAAGTTTCATACCTATTTAGGTCTTTGATTTGTAGTTCCTTTATGTGTAGGGTGATACATGTAGCTCTAATTTCATTCTTTACATGTGGACATCTAATATTCCTAGCAGAATTTTTTGAAGATGATTTATTTTCTCCAGCTTATGTTTTTAGAATCCTAGTCAAATATGAAGTGACTTAAGTTACCTGTGCTCATTTTTGGTCTTTGATGTGATTCCATTGGTCTACACATATGTTTTTGTGCTAGTGCTATATTGGTTTTGTTTCCATAGTTTTGTAATACATCTTAATATCTGGAGTAATAATCCCTATGGCATTGTTCGTTTTGCTCAGTATTGTTTTGGCTGTCTCTGTTTTGTTTTTTTTTTTTTTGTGGGTTTTTTTTGTAGTTACAAACTTATTTAAGATATTGTTTTCTATGTCTGTGAAAAATGAGAGAGTGGTTTCCATTTGGGTTGCATTAAATTTGTAATAGCTTTTGGGTTATGGTTATTTTAACACTATTATTTCTACGAATCCAGGAGTATGAGATGTCTTTCCATTTTCTAATTATTTTCTATTTCTTTCTTCAGATGTTTAAAAATTTCACTTTAGATGTCAATTATCTCTTTTGTTAGGCTTATTTCCTTTGAGGTTATTATGAATGGGAGTGTGTCCATGATCTCTGTCTGTATGTTTGTGGTGTATCGAAAAGCTATTGATTTTTGCAAGTTGGTTCTGTGTGCTGCCACGTTGTTGAATTTGGTTAACTTTTGTGACAGTTTTCTGATAAATGTTTTTTGGTTAACAACATATGAGAAAAAGTGAAACAGGGAATTGTCACTCTCTGGCAGAAAGAGGAAAAGTATGCTATGTCTCACAGCTTATATTCTGTTAACCTATAATACAGCTAAGGGCACTTCATCCTGTGCTGTACTTTAATGATTTTGGAATTCCAATTGGCTACTATACCAGTATCTCTAAGAGCAAGTAGGTCCCAGAAGCTTATGGATCCCTAAAGCATTACAGCTGCACACACACACACACACACACACACACACACACACACACACACACAGAGAGAGAGAGAGAGAGAGAGAGAGAGACAGCTCTAGACCTAAGATATGTCATATTGACAGATGATTGATGAATACTCTCACAATTACCTTAAACTTAATAAGATTTTTATAAACAATTACCATTACAGTTACATTTTCTCAGTTAATCATGAAAAGGAATGAGCTCAGATGTAATGACAGTCAGTCCATTTAGTGAACATGTAAATCAGGCACTGCTGTTCATTGTTTTAGTTTACCCCTAATTCACTCTCTTACATAAGTATTACTATGATCACATTAATTTTTAACGTGAAATACTGAGATCTGTAACTTCTGTTGCAGTTCACACAATTATGAAGTTGTGAAGGGAAGAATTCATGAGAACTGCATGACAACAATGAGCTCACAACGGAATACTAAAGTCATATGGCTTCTTTTTAAATATTTGTTATGTCCATAGCATGGTCTTCTTACAAAGAGTGGGATTCATAAGTGAGCTCCTGACATTTTATAGTCAAAACCATACAATTCACTTCTCCATGACATTTTGAGAAAAGGGGGTATATGATCACACTTAGAGAATTGCTTCAAGGGAAGAAAGTGGGATGACTCACTTTAAGAACCTAGTTATCAAAATGTTTACATGGCTAGTGTCTGTAGTCATTGTAGAACAGGCAAGAGAAACAATGAGTTATGTTCCAGACACTCTGTCCCTTGGGTTTATAAAGGATAAGAACTCCTTGACAATTGAATGTATAGGTATTGAACGTCTTGTTACAATGTTTACTATCTTATTCAAGTGTCTGAGTACTGTTGGAAATACTTCTGACAGTCAAGTAAAAACCTTGATGAGAACATCCTGTGACTTTCAGGGCCAGAAATTGAGACTTGGTCTCCTTTTAGGTACTACGTGGAGATGACTGATTCCACGTCCTAAAAGTTGAGGCTTCTATCCTCAAATAATAAGCAAGCTATTATTCTTTGTAGAAAAAGATCTCTTTAAGTTTGTGCCCAGATTATGAAGAACACTTTCTCCATATTATAATCATAGGTGACTATTCAAATTAACCTTATTGATTCATGTATTTAACATCAATGTATTCACATTCAGAGATAACAGGAGCTGTTCTGTAAGGAGAACTTATTTCCTGCTCTTATCGGGTCAGATTTCACTTGTAGATCCTAACAGTGGCCGGATATTGAACTTTCTCTCACTCTCTGCCTCGAACTGCCAACTGAGTTATTGCTGTCAGAGAATTATGCAGTGTGTCTGGGCTTTGGAGTTATCAGATCAGCACAGGCATTGTTGAGTAAAGTTTATTTTTCTCCTAGCCAAAGAATTATAAACTCAAAATCATAGGGCTGTAATAACCTAAAAGGTCATTTTCTCTAACTTCCAGTTAAAAGCTACATCACATAAGTAACACATATAGGCCTCTGTAACAATAATAGGCTAAAAATAAATCTGACTGTTTACTGTATACCTGAAATATCATTTTATGCATAGTTTTCTTTAATATTCATAACATTACTCTCAGTTAGAAATTGTGTGTTTTTTTTTTAATGGCAGATGTTTATTAGAGAGTTTAAGTGGCTAGACAAAGTTCACTTGGAATTAGGAAGAAAAAAACTCAGACACTTCTTATGGTTTCTCGTAATTCAAATAAGTAGGATAATTTTAACCTTGGAAATTTCATATTTTATTGCTGAATTCAGGAAATTTGCTTGCCTCTACATCACTTTCCTTGTTCTTCTCACAGCAATGACCACAAAACTACTACTTTGTTTTTTGTTTGTTTGTTTGTTTTACTATGTATTCTACAGACTATTATAAGAAACTGCAACTAACAGAAACATAAATCTGGCCATCAAATCTTGTAACTCTGAAAGATTAAAAGCTACTTGAAAACAGGAAATTTGGAACCACAAACAGAACAGTTTTAATTCTTTTTTTTAATTTTATTTTTCTCATTAGTTACATTTTGTTAATTCTGTATCCCTCATTCCTTCCCCAGACCCACCCTCCCTCTCTCATCTCCTCCCTGCCCCTTTCCAAGTCCACTGATAGGGGAGGACCTCCTCCCCTTTCATATGACTCCGTTTTGTCCGATATTTTCAGGACTAGCTGCAAAGTCCTCTGTGGCCTAACAGTACTGTTCCTCCCTTGGGAGGTGGGGAGGTCAAAGAGCCAGTCATTGAATTCCTGTTAGAAATAGTCCTTGTTCCCCTTACTATGGGAAACCAATTGATTACTGAGCTATCACAAGTCAAATCCGAGCAGAGGTTCTAGGTTTTATCCTCTCATGGTCTTTGGTTGAGTGTCCATCTCAGAAAAGACCCTGTCCCCAGATATGTTTGGTCCTTGTGGAGCTCCTATCCTTTCCACATCAAACTCCCCTTCTTTCATATGATTCCCTGCACTCTGCCGAGGGTTTGGTTATGAGTCTTAGTATCTACTTTGGAACACTGCTAGGTAGAGTCTTTCAGATGCCTTTTGTGGTAGACTCCTGTCATACGTTCAATGCATATCCCATTTGTCTTTCTAAATGAGGATTGATCATCATACCCCATGTCCGCTTTTGATTATCTTCTCTAGGTGTATAGATTTCATTATGTTTATCATATCTTTTAGGTCTATATAAGGGAGTATATTCCATGTTTGTCTTTCTCCTTCTGGGATACTTCACTCTGAATGATCTTTTCTAGATCCCACCATTTGCCTGCAAATTTCATGATTTCCTCTTTTTTTGATTGCTGAGTAGTATTCCATTGTGTAGAAATACCACAATTTCTGTACCCATTCCTCCACTGATGGAAATCTGGGTTGTTTCCAGGTTCTGGCTATTACAAATAAAGCTGCTACAAACATGGTTGAGCAAATGTCCTTATTATGTACTTGAGCAAATTTTGGGTATATGCCTAGCAGTGGTATAGCTGGTCTTGAGGAAGCACTATTCCTAGTTGTCTGAGAAGGCGCCAGATTGACTTCCAAAGTGGTTGTATCAGTTTACATTCTCACCAGCAATGGAGGAGGGTTCCCCTTTCTCCACAACCTCTCCAGCATATGTTGCACTTGAGTTTTTCATCTTGGCCATTCTGATGGGTGTAAGGTGAAATCTCAGAGTCGTTTTGATTTGCATTTCCCTGATGGTTAATGATGTTGAGCATTTCTTTAAGTGTTTCTCTGCCATTCTATATTCCTCTACAGAGAATTCTCTGTTTAGCTCTGCTCCTCATTTTTTAATTGGATTACTTGGTTTGTTGCTTTTCAGCTTCTTTAGTTATTTGTATATACTGGATATTAGCCCTCTGTCAGATAAAGGGTTGGTGAAGATTCTTTCCCAATCTGTGGGCAGTTGTTTTGTTTTGACGACAGTGTCCTTTGCTTTACAGAAGCTTTTCAGTTTCATGAGGTCCCATTTATTGATTGTTGCTCTTAAAGCTTGTGCTGTTGGAGTTCTGTTCAGGAAGTTGTCTCCTGTGCCAATGAGTTCATCAAAATACCAACTCAATTCTTTTCAGACCTTGAAAAAAAGATTCTCAGCTTCATATGGAGAAACAAAAAAACCCAGAATCTCCAAAACAACCCTGTACAACAACAGATCATCTGGAGGTATCTCCATCCCTGATCTCAAGTTGTACTACAGAGCAATAGTAATAAAAACTGCATGGTTTTGGCATAGAAATAGAAAGGAAGATCAATGGAACCGAATAGAAGACCCAGAAATAAACCCATGTACCTATGAATACTCGATTTTTGACACAGCAGCCAAAACCATTCAATGGAAAAAAGATACCATCTTCAACAGATGGTGCTGGTCTAATTGGATGTCTACTTGCAGAAAAATGAAAATAGATCCATATTTATCACCCTGCACAAAACTAAAGCCTAAGTGGATCAAAGACCTCAACATAAAACCAGATACTTTAAATCTGTTAGAAGAAAAAGTGGGGAACAGCCTAGAACTCATTGGCACAGTTTTAATTCTTGAGAAGTAAATAGGAAGAGAATAAAAGAGCCTCTGATCAAAATGCATCCTTTTTTTTTCTTTTTTTGACAGAATTCTATGCCACAGAGTGGTGAAGCTGTTTATTGGACTTATTTAAACTGATATATCTTCAGAATGATTTTTCCCTCCCTACTACATAGATGCCTTTCTCAGTCAGGTGTAATGTCTTCCCTCTGTTTCCTTTAAAGAGATCCACACTTCAGTTTTCCTAAACTTATTGAGCATTATTTTTGTCCTTAACATTATACTAAGAACTAAATACATGTAAAAGGAAATCAGTCTCTATCTCAATCTAGCAGCCAAACATTTCTTTAAACTAAAAGTAGCAATTTAATAAAGAGATTTTTAATGGAAATATGCACAGAATGCTTTAAAGCATGGGAGTTAGCAGTGTCACACACATTGCAGGTGCTCAATATCCGCTGGTTAAATTTCATTTACTCAAGGAGAGGAAGGGTTTAGCTCAGTAGGAAGTCGAAAATGAAACAAGGTTTTGAAGTATGAGGGAGATATAATCAAAACACAAAATTACTCTGGCAGAAATGTCGAACATAGAGGAACAGGACAGAAAAAGATACCATGCAAAAGATAAACAAAAGGCTTTGACAAGGGAGGTGTCTTTCCATTCAGAATAGCATATTCCTTGAATCAGACTAGGTGCCTAGTAACTGATGAAAGGATAAAGAAAATGTGGCACATATGTTATAAAGTTTTGTTCTGGCATAAAGAAGGAAAAAACTGTCATTTATTGGAAAATGCATTGAACTGGCATCCTCTTATCAAGTAATGTAAGCAAACATAGAGACAAAAGTGTCATATTTGTTCTTATTTGTGAATCTGAGACTTTATCTAGGTACATAAAACCATATATATATATATATATATATATATATATATATATATATATATATATATATATATATATATATATCTGTACACAGAGAGACACCACACGCACATCTCTGAGAGTGAGTGCTGTGTGTGGTGGTGGGAACTAAAAGGGAAGAAAGGAAACTAAGAAAAAGGGAAGGAGAGAAAATGGAGGATGCTGAGGGGTGAATATGATCAACAAGCATGACAAACAAACCTAGGTCTTCTGGAATAGCAGTAAGTGCTCTTAACCTCGGAACCATCTGTTCAGCCCTGTCAACATGGAAAAAAATCAGTGAAAGTCAGTGTGCTTAGTGACTGATAGGGAAATTGTAATAAATAAAATGTAAGTGTCTTTTGCAGTATTGGAGAAAAAAAAATGATGCTTTTAAATGGAATGGGATAGTTACAGATACATTTTAATTTTTTAAGAAAGCAGAACATGGTGGCTCATCCTTCAATCTTAGAAAACTGAAGCAGGATAATTATCATTAGTTTGAGACAAGTCTGTATTACAAAATGAGTGTCAGTTCATCCCAAATTACATAGCGAGTCCTTGTATCAAATAAACAAAAACAGTTTTTAAAATTGCTTACAGTTTAGAGTTCAGGATGCCATTACAGTAATGTGATTCACAAAGTTTTCTTTCTTTAGGAGTTATTGTTGTGAAGAACTGGATAGACTCATATGGTCAGGTATGATCATCTGTATAAGATATAAGGTTGTATAAATGAGTAGAAAGCATAATGGTGATCATTGGGATTTTTCACAATTACTACAGTCTCCATTTCCTTCCATGTATAAGGTAGCATCAACCTGTGACTTGTTTAGCCAGCTCCGTGTCAGGAAATGGAAAGGCTCTGTCACTTCCTGATAGAAGCTTAAAGGTCACTATAGATTTCAGTAAGCTTTTCTTATCCTGCCTTTGTCATCATTACTATACATGTCAAGTAGAATCTCCAGTCAGGCTTGGTGCCTGGATGTTGATGGATATGTAGCATGAGCAAAAAAATAAACCCGTGTTATTCAGGCCTTTCAAAATCGACATATGTTACTATTTTATCTTAAATGCTACTAAAGACTTAGGAATAGATACATTCAGAAATTTGAAATAAAAAAGTTGACAAGGGAAGCTGCAATGGAGATGAAGCAAAGACCTGCACGGAACCATGTTGAAAAAAAATATAGTAAAGGAATCTTTACTATACAACAAGGACATCTGCTCAACCATGTTTGTAGCAGCTTTATTTGTAATAGCCAGAACCTGGAAACAACCTAGATGCCTGTCATTTGAAGAATGGATACAGAAATTGTGATACATTCACACAATGGAATACTACTCAGCAATTAAAATAAGGAAATCATGAAATTTGCAGGCAAATGGTAGGATCTAGAAAAGATCATCCTGAGTGAGGTATCCTAGAAGCAGAAAGACACACAGGGTATGCACGCACACATAAGTGGATATTGGACATATTACATAGCATAAACATACTAATATTTGTATACCTAAAGAAACTAATCCAGGTGTACTGTAGGTAAGATGCTCAATCTTAATTCAGAAAGGCAAAGAGGATGGACATCAGAAGAAGGACAAAATAAGGAACAGGACAGGAGGCTACCACAGAAAGCCTCTAAAAGATTATACCCTGCTGGATATCAAAACAGATACTGAGACTTATAGCCAAACTTTAGGCAGAGTGCAGGGAATCTTATGAAAAAGTGAGAGAAAGACCTGGTTAGGACAGGAGCTCCACAAGGAGAGCAACAGAACAAAAAAAAATCTGGGCACAGGGGTATCTTCTGAGACTGATACTCCAACCAAGGGTCATGCATGGAGGTAATGTAGAACCCTGCACAGATGTAGCCCATGGCAGCGCAGTGTCCAAGTGGGTTTCCTCATAAAGCATACAGAGAGTGTCTCTGACATGAACTGAATGGCCTGTTCTTCGATCATCTTCTTCTGAGTGAGTATCAGCCTTACCAGGCCACAGAAGGAGACAATTCAGCCACTCCTGATAAGACCTGATAGACTAGGTTCAGAAGGAAGGGGTGGAAGACCTCCCCTATCAATGGACTGGGGCTGGGTCATGGATGGAGAAGAGAGAGGGAAGGTAGGGCTGGGAGGGATGGAGAGAGGGGCTTACAGGTGGGATAAAAAGTGAATAAACTGTAATTAATAAAAATAAAAAATGAAAATAATTTAAAAAGTTCTAGACTAATCATTTTGTAAAACCATTTTTTTTTCTCTCTGCAAAGGAGATGCTTCAAATTTTTAAGCCACTTTTTATTTCTGATGGGCCCTTCCTGACATATAAGAGTTAGGTCAGTTTCCCTCAGTAGGAAAAAGCTACTTAAACGTACTTTAGTTCAAAATACCAAAATTATAGATTCATGAGTTAATGGAGTAAAGGCTCTGAGAGGGCATCACTCAACACTACACTTGCTTAAGTTCTCTTGGCCATTCTGGCACTGCCAAATAGTTTATCCATATGCTCTTAGAGGCACTTATTGACAGGGATACAAAGACGGTTAGGAAATAGATTCTAACATTTCAACCATCTATAAAGCCCTTCTGTGATTGAATATTGTTCATAGTATCAACATGAAAAGAAAGATGCTCAAATGCAACTACTGAATTCCCGCCATCCCTTCACTTTAAAAAGACACAACAAAGTTGAGTTGGAGATAATCTTACCTGTATTATTTTTTTTTTGTCAGAAACAGCAATTAATTACATTTACTCTTTTCATATCATTTCACCCACCTCTCATTTTATTGTAAAGTCTCAACTTTGAGGTAGGAAGAACTTTGAAGTAAGAAAGACATTGCTCCTCATTCTCATTCTACGGGTTATAAAACCACAGGTCTTTTATATCAATAAAGCAAATATATGATCACACTAAAATGCATGTGATTTAGCATTCTTTGCTAGGATTCTCACTGGTTCTTTTAACAATAATTCAGCTACATGAGAATAGAGTTATCCTGGCCAAAAACTGCAGTTTCATTAAGTGTATTCTTGATACCTCACCATAGTAAGCTCCTTGACTTTAATGACTCAAGTTCTATTCTATCTTTCATCCTATTGTATAAAAAAAATTTTATTTCCATGTATATAGTCATTGTTCAGGTATTTTTTATGCAGCTATGTCTAAGAGAAACAGTTTCACAGTACACTTCCTGGTTCTAGTCTCTTAAAATCTTCCTTCCCCCTCTTCTTTAATGTTCCTTAAACTAATGATTCCTGAGAGATCAAAAATTAGCCTCTCCCAAGGATGAACTCCATAACTGATTGTTTAATACAAAGTGGTCAACCCTGAATTTATAAACCCGCCAACAAAAAACTAACCCAGCAAATTATATTTATATATTTTTATACACACATGTATGTATGATTAATAACCATAGAAAAAGAAGCCATCAATTTGACAGAGAGAGGGCATGAGAGGCTTTATATGGATACAAGATGAGGGGATGTGACATAATTGTATTTAAATAAATTCATTTTAAAAACAAATTGTTTTCTATACACAGCCAATGTTGAAAACCTGAAGACTAACTAGAAAGATATTAACTTCAATTTTGTTGTGTAGGCCAAAACAAGAAAAACATTTCAATTGGAATTAGAATTATTTATCCTTGTATCTGCATACCTCTAAACCTGATTCTAGATGAAGTAAATGCTTTGGCATGCATGACAAAGCCTTTCAAGAGTTGTCTTTTACCATTAAAACCATTATTGTATACACAAATCAAGCTGAATTACTTAGGAAATCCATTTTTATTAACATTTTATTTTTTATATTAATTACAACGAATTCACTTTATATTACAGCTGTAGCCCCCTCCCTCATTCCCTCCGACTCCCACCCTCCTTCCCTCATCCCCTCCCATACCCCTCTCCAAGTCCACTGACCACAGGAGGTCCTCTTCTGCTTCCATCTGAACCTATCTTACCAGGTCTCATTAGGACTGGATGCATTGACCTACTCGGTGGTCTGGGAAGGCAGCTACCCCCTTAGGGGGAGGTGATTAAAGAGCTAGCCACTGAGTTCATGTAGAGACAGCCTCTGTTCCCCTTAATAGGAAACCCACTTGGGTAGTGAGCTGCAATGGGCTACTTCTGTGCAGGGGTTCTACGTTATATCCATGAATGGACCTTGGTTGGAGTATCAGTCTCAGAAAAGACCCCTGTGTGCAGATTTTTTTGGTTCTGTTGCTCTCCATGTGGAATTCCTGTCCTCTCCAGGTCTTACTATATCCCCCTTTTTTGCATAAGATTCCCTGAATTCTGCCCAAAGTTTGGTTATGATTCTCAGCATCTGCTTTGATACACTGCTTGGTAGAGTCTTTCAGAGGCCCTTTGTGGTAGGCTCCTGTCCTTTTTCTTGTTTTCTACTTCTTTCAATGTCCATCCCATTTGTCTTTCTGAGTGAGGATTGATAATCTTACTCAGTGTCCTGCTTCTTGCTTAGCTTCTAGAGGTGTACAGATTTTAGTATGTTTATCCTATATTATATGTCTAATATCTACTTCTAAGTGAGTATCTACCGTGTGTGTCTTTCTGCTTCTGGGATACCTCACTCAGAATAATCTTTTATAGATCCCACCATTTGCCTGCAAAGTTCATGATTTTCTTGTTTTTACTTGCTGAGTAGTATTCCATTGTGTAAATGTACCACAATTTCTGTATTCATTACTCCATTGAAGGACATCTGGGTTGTTTCCAGGTTCTGGTTATTGAGAATAAAGCTGCTGTTAACATGGTTGAACAAATGTCCTTGTATATATTTTGGATATATGCCCAGGTGTAATATAGTTAGATTTTGAGGAAGCACTATTCCTAATTTTCTGAGAAAGTGCTGGATTGATTTCCAAAGTGGTTGTAAAAAGTTACATTCCCACCAGCAATGGAGTAGGGTTTTTCTTCCACATCTTCTCCAGCATATATTGTCACTTGAGTTTTTGATCTTTGCCATTCTGATAGGTATAAGGTGAAATCTCAGGGTTGTTTTGATTTGCATCTCTCTGATGATGAAGGATGCTGAGCATTTCTTTAAGTGTTTCTCTGCTATTCAACGTTTCTCTATTGAGAATCCTCATTTTAGCTCTGTACTACATTTTTTAAATTGGATTGCTTGATTTGTTGCTGTTTAACTTTTTTTAATTTTTATTTTTTTAATATTAGTTACAGTTTGTTAACTTTGTATCCTTGCTGTATCCCGCTCTCTCTTTCGCTCCCAATCCCACCCTCCCACCCTCATCTTCTCCCTGCCCCTTTCCAAGTCCACTGTAAGGGAGAACCTCCTCCCCTTACATCTGATATTGGTTTATCAGGTCTCTTCAGGACTGGCTGCAAAGTCGTCCTCTGTGGCCTAACAGGACTGCTCCTCCCTGAGGGGGGGTATCAAAGAGCCAGCCATCGAGTTCATTTCAGAGACAGTCCCTGTTACCCTTATTAGGGTACCCACTTGGATACTGAGCTACCAAGGGCTACTTCTGAGCAGGGGCTCTAGGTTGCATCCTTGTTTGGAAACACAGTCCTTGTTTGGAAAAACAGTCTCATAAAAGACCCCTGTGCCCAGATATATTTGGTCCTTGTGGAAATCCTGTCCTCTCCATGTGCTGTTTAACTTTTTAAGTTCTTTATATATACTAGATATTAGCCCTCTGTCAGATATAGGGTTGGTGAAGATCCTTTCCCAATCCGTAGGCTGTCGTTTTGTTCTGATGATAGTATCCTTTGCTTTACAGATGCTTATCAGTTTCATGAGGTCCCATTTATTGATTGTTGCTCTTAAAGCCTGTGCTGATGGTGTTCTGTTTAGGAAGTTGTCTCCTGTGCCAATGAGTTCAAGGGTATTCCCCACTTTTTTCTTCTAACTGATTTAATGTGTCTGGTTTTACATTGAGGTCTTTGATCCACTTGGATTTTAGTTTTGTGAAGGGTGATAATTGTGGCTTTATTTGCATTTATCTAGACATTTATGTAGACATCCAGTTAGACCAGCACCATTTGTTGAAGATGCTATCTTTTTTCCATTGTATAGTTTTGGCATCTTTGTCAAAGATCAGGTGTCCATTAAGTGTGTGGGTTTATTTCTGGGTCTTCTATTCGGTTCCATTGATCCACCATTCTGTTTCTATGCCAGTATCATGCAGGTTTTATTACTGTTGCTCTACAGTACAGCTTGAGATCAGGAATGGAGATACCTCCAATAGATTTTTTATTGTAGAGGATTGTTTTAACAATTCTCAGTTTCTTGTTATTCCATAAGAAGTTGAGAATTTTTCTTTCCAGGTCTGTAAAGAATTTTGTTGGTAATTTGATGGGAATTGCATTGAATCTGTAGATTGCTTTTGGTAAGATGGTCATTTTTTTACTATGTTAATCCTGCCAGGCCATGAGCATGGGAGATCGTTCCATTGTCTGATATCTTCTTCTATTTCTTCCTCAGAGACTGATTTATTTTTTTATACAAGTCTTTGATTTGCTTAGTTAGAGTCACACCAAGGCACTTCATGTACTTTGTGTCTATTGTGAATGGTGTTGTTTCCCTAAGTTCTTTCTCAGCACTTTTGTCTTTTGCAGATAGGAGGGCTGGTGATTTTTTTTTTTAGTTAATTTTGTATCCAGTCACTTTGCTGAAGGTGTTTGTCAGGTGTAGGTGTTCTCTGGTTGAATTTTGGGGGTCAGTCATGTATACTATCATATCATCATCAAATTGTGATACTTTGACCTCTTCCTTTCTGAGCTGAATTCTCCTGATCTCCTTTAGTCTTTTAATTACTCTAGCAAGGACTTCTAGTACTATATTAAAGAGTTATGGAGAGAGTGGGCATCCTTGCCTTGTCCCTGATTTCAGTGGGATTGATTTACGTTTCTCCCCATTTAGTTTGATGTTGATTATAGGCTTGCTGTATATTGCCTTTGCTATGTTTAGGTAAGTGCCTTGTATCCCTGATCTCTCCAGGACTTTAAACATAAATGAATGTTGGATTTTATCAAATGGTTTCTCAGCATCTAAAGAGATTATCATGTATTCTTTTTCTTTCAGCTTGTTTATATGGTGGATTACATTAATGGATTTCGGTATATTGAACCACCCCTGCATACCTGGGATGCAGCCTACTTGGTCATAATGGATGATCTCTTTGATGTGTTCTTGAATTTGGTTTGTATTTTATTGAGTATTTTTTTTTATCAATGTTCATCAGAGAGATTGGCCTGAAATTCTCTTTCTTTGCTGGGTCTTTGTGAGGTTTGGGTGTCAATTGGTGACTGTGGCTTCATAGAACGAGTTTGGTAATGTTCCTTGTGTTTCTATTTTGTGCAATAGTTTGAAGAGTATTGGTGTTAACTCTTCTTTGAATGTCGGGTAGAATTCTGCACTGAAACCATCTGGTCCTGGGATATGCATTTTTAAAATGCATGTCAGATCATTATTCACTTAGAGGTGAAGGTTCTTTTTCTTTATTTAATATTTTTACATGCATTAGTATGAAGTTGTTAGATCTCTTGGAAGTGAAATTACAGACAGTGGTGAGCTGCCATGTGGGTTCTGGGAATAGATCCCAGGTCATTTGGAAGAGCAGACAATACTCTTAACCAATGTGCCATCTCTGCAGCCTGAGGTAAAGTTTCTTAAGAGTGCATATTTATACACAATTTAATGGATATTTAAGTTTTTATTTAAAATAGTTACTGACTCTATTTAATAGAAAAAAGCAAATAAAAAGAAATGAGTTAAGTGGTTATTGCACTAACCAAAGCAAGAAAAGATTGTGACCTCTTAAAGAAGGTTGAAAGATCTGACATCCAGAGAAGCTTCTTCTTTTAATAGATTGTAGTGATGGCAGAACTCATAATATATCAAGGTGCTGGGGATGAATGTTTGCTGAATACTTAGCCTTAAATTATATATATGTATAATGTGTGTATATATATATATATATATATATATATATATATATATATATATATAT
>NW_026594184.1:1930179-1948052 GCF_907164565.1 Psammomys obesus | reverse complement strand
ATATATATATATATATATATATATATATATATATATATATATATATAATCATTCCATCCAAGGCTGAGGGGACACCATATAAGAATATAAGTAAGTGCTATGATGGAGACAGATGGTATTAAAATCTGTGTCCTGGACATGGTGTGGCCATTGCACCCATAAATTCATAAAATTGGTGGCAACCTTCACAATACCTGCTCAAAGATGGGCTCATCAAAATTCTATCATAGGCGGAAGAGGTCTTTGCAAGGCCTTACCATACCTTGAAGAATTAGTGGCAGTTAATGTTTGCTGAATGGGAGGGGATTCATATTTGTTCAGTGGTATTGCCACTAGTAATGTCCCTTTGCACAGATATGTAACTCCTTACCCATATGTATTGAAGAAATATTAACTAAATGCAATAGCTTAGATACAGGTGTTTGAGAAAGGGCAGTGGGATAAAAGGGAAGTATTTAAAGGGGGAAGAGTAGGAATGAAGTAAAGAGGGAAGGAAAAGAAGGAAAAATAAATAGCACTAAATATATTTGAGAAAGAGTCATAAACAAATATTATTTTATGAAAATATTAAAAGATATATAGTTATAGCACACAGGGTGACCCCAAGCTGTAGCTTATCTAATAACATCTTCAGTGTCTGCCTAAAAATTCCAAGAATAAAGTGTAATCAGGGTATAAATAAACATATATAGTTAAGATGACAATTTTTCACTAGGGCTGGCATTGTTCTCTCCAAAAAAGAAAGACCATCTAATAAAATCCCAACACTAGGCATGAGAAGCTCTCTTTTAAGTTGTTGGTCAGGGTTTTCCACAAGACTCCCAAAACATGACACATTTTTACTCTTGCTTTGGTTGTGCCCCTCCCCCCACCAGGTGCTAAAGATATCTTAGACAAGGGATAAGATATCTGAAGTAAAGATATTTCAGACAAGGGATCAGAGGCCTCTGAGCTGGCACTGACCTGAAAACTTCCTCTGGACGGACTAGCTTTCATGGTACCAGAAGGAACCATATAGGGTGCTAAAGGTGCAGAATTGGCATGTTGATTGGCAACTCATTAATTTAGAGGTGATGAGTATTTCTCTAACTGAACTTAAGACCCAGTCAACAAGAAGACAGTCATGTTTAGTAGTAGAAATATAGAAAACTATCCATGCTAGTTAAGTCATGATTCTTGGGAGAGAATCTCCAACTGCCACTTTAGCCTGATACCTGACTATATTTTAAATATTTGTCTTTATACCCACAAATAAGTGCATTCTTTTCCCTTCTACATAAGCATGTCTATTTGTGTCATACTTGCTCAGTTCATGTTTTGGCAGCCATGTTTTTGAGACTTCATGGGTGTAGCTTCCCTGTCAATGCTAGATGTAATCTTACAGCTTACTTCCTGTTTCTGTGGCTCTTAAAATCTTTACACCATCTCTTCTGCAATAATTTCTGAGTCTTAGGTGCAAGAATTGTGTCATAGATGTGTTATATGGAACTGAGATCTAAATTGTATAAACCACAATTCTGACAGGTCCATCAAGATATACCCAATGTTGCAAGACACTCTTGTCTTGGGGTCAACCATAGGCTCTCTAGTTGGACATAATTTTTTGGCAATAGGAGGGAACTCATGCCTGGTTCTGTGAATCTAGCCAAAAACCTACAGAGAGATGATACATTCTAGAGGAGAATCCACTACAATTACTTTAGTAAACAAGCATATTTTTAATTACATTCTAAGTATGTATACTTATACTTGCTGATACGTACAGCTCTCACCACTCATCAAAGAAGAGACTATTACAGAAAGTTTCAACTGATCAAAAGTCAGAAAATGTTTGTGAATTTCCAGTGTCAAACTCACTGTATGAGTCAGCTAACTGTTTTTTTTTTTTTTTTTGTATACAAAATCAGGCTCTTTATATAGCAGTTACATCCTGGCTAATCTTTTTTCCAAGGAAGCGTAGAAGATCTGCATACATGTTTACTCGGAGATCTAATGTTACTTATAAATAAGTAATGTTAAAAAGAGGTTTGTCATAGAAATCTACAGTGCATTCTAGTGAATGATATTCCATCAAATAACATTGCCTTTAACTAACTTTTTAAAATTTAACCACAGCATTCCTACAAGGTATGACTATGTCCATCCTAAAATGAAAAGATAAATCAGAGAAAGTAAGTTAGCTAAAGTCATTCTGGTAATTAGCAGTAAATTCAAGAACTTGAGCCATTTTTGTTTTCCTGCAAAGCCTATGTATTTTCTACTTTGTAATATAAACTTTTGTACACTGATACTTGCCTCTGAAACATCAGTAAATTAGTTATTAATTTTTATGAGAAAATCTTCTGCCCAATATTGTAATCTCTCTCCCTTTCTCTCTCTCTCCTGTGTGCGTGTGTGTGTGTGTGTGTTATGTGTGTGTTATGTGTGGTTGTTATTTTTTTATCTTATTCTTTTTTTTTCTTTACTCACTTTACAGCCTGATTCCAGTCCCTTCACTTCTCTCCTCCCAGACCCACCCTCATGCCTCCTCTCTCCATTCCCCCTTCTCCTACTTCTTAGAGAAGGGGAGGACCTCACTGGGTGCCAACCCACCCTGGCATCTCAAGTTATAACAGTATTAAAGTATTAAAGTATCCTCCCCCATTGAGGCTGAGCAAGGCAGCCAAGCTAGAGGAAAGGGATCCAAAGGCAGGCAACAGAGTCAGAAGTAGTCACTACTCCTGTTGTTATGGGACTCACATGATGACCAAGTTACACATCTGTTACATATGTGTAGGACATTTAGGTCCAGCCTGTGCATTTTCTTTGGTTGGTGATTCAGTCTCTGTGAGCCCCCATGGACCCAGGTTACTTTACTCTGTTGATCCAGATCTTCTTCTCACTCTTACATAAAATTCCCCGAGCTCTGCCTATTGTTTTGCTGTAGGTCTCTGCATCTGTTTCCATCCTCTGCTGGATGAAACTCCTCAGAAAACAGTTATGCTAGGCTCCTGAATGTAAGCACAGTAGAGAAGCACTAATAGTGACAGAGACTGGCTCTCCATGGGGTGGGTCTCAAGTTGGGTAAGTCATTGGTTTGCCGTTCCCTCAATTTTGGGTGGAAGTCTTTATGTGTGGGTTGGTGCCCCATCCTTCCACTGGAAGTCCCAACTGGCTCCAGGAGTTGCCAGCTTCAGACTCCTTAATCCCCACTGCTAGGAATCTCAGCTAGGGTCACCCCCATAGACTCCCTCTAGCCTTCCTTGCCCCAGAGATGCCCCCACTGATATCAGTTCTTTCTGGATGTTCTCCCCTCAATCTCCTATCCCCAATTTCTACACACCTGATCTCCACCTCTGATTCCCTTTCTCCCCTCCACCATCCAGTTCCTCCCCTCCATCTACTTCAGATGTCTGATTTAATTTTCTCTTCTGAGGGGGATTCAAGCATCCTTCTTTGGACCCTACTTGGCTTCTTTGGGTCTCTGGATTGTAAAATAGATATCCTGTATTTTACACCTAATGTTCACTTATAAGAGAGTATATACCACATGTGTCTTTTTTGGTCTGAGCTACCTCAGTCAGGAAGATATTTTCTAGTTCTATCCATTTGTCTTCAAGTTTCATGAGTTTCCCGTTTTTCCTCATTTTAGTAGTATTCCATTATACAAATATACCACAGTTTGTTTATCCATTTTTAAGCTGAGGGACATGTAAGTTGTTTCCAGTTTCTGACTAGTACAAAGATGGCTGCTCTAAACATAGTTGAGCAAGTGTCTTTATGGTATGGTGGAGCATCTTTGGGTATATAACCAGGAATGGTCTACCTGGGTCTTGAGGTAGATCTTTTTCCAAATTTCTGAGAAAACACCAGATTGATTTTTACAGTGATTGTACAAGTTTGCACTCCCACCAGCAATGAAGGAGGGTTCCCCTTTCTCCACATCCTTGCCAGAATGTGCTGTCACTTGAGCGTTTGATCTTAGCCAAAATGGGAGTAAAATAGAATCTTAGAGTCATTTTGATTTGCATTTTCCCGAAGACCAAAGATGTTGAGCATTTCTTTATTTTTCAAATACATAATATATTCTTTTTATTATTTAATTATTTTTATTCATTACAATTTATTCACTTTGTATGGCCCCTGTACTTCCCTCCCTCCTCCCCTTCCAATCCCACCCTCCATCTTCCCCACCAGTGTCGTTCTCCCAGTCCACTGATAAGGGAGGTCCTCTTCCTCTTCCCTCTGATCCTAGTCTATCAGGTCTCATCAGGAGTGGCTGCATTGTCTTCTTCTGTGGCCTGGTAAAGCTGCTCCCCCCCTCAGGTGGAGGAGATCAAAGAGCAGGCAATCTGTTGTTGTCAGAGACAGTCCCTGTCCCCATTATTAGGGAACCCATTGGGATACCGAACTGCCATAGGTTACCTCTGTGCAGGGGTTCCAGGCTATCTCCATGAGTGGTCCTTGGCTGGAGTATCAGTCTCAGAAAAGACCCCTGTGCCCAGACATTTTGGATTTGTTGCTCTCCTTGTGGAGCTCCTGTCCTCTCCAGGTCTTACTATCTCCTACTTCTTTTATAAGAATCCCTGCATAAAAGGGCTGAGAAAGAAATTAGGGAAACAACACCCTTCACAATAGCCACAAAGGACATAAAGTACCTTGGTGTAACCCTAACCAAGCATGTCAAAGACTTGTATGAAAAAAATTTCAAGTCTCTGAAGAAAGAATCAGAAGAAGATATCATAAGATGAAAAGATCTCCCATTCTCACGGCTTGGCAGGATTAACATAGTAAAAATGCCCTTCTTACCAAAAGCAATCTACAGATTCAATGCAAGTCCCATCAAATTACTAATACAATTCTTTAAAGACCTTGAACGAAAAATTCTCAACTTCATATGGAATAACAAGGAACCCAGAATTGCTAAAACAATCCTCTACAATAAAAGATCTTCTGGAGGTATCTCCATCCTTGATCTTAAGCTGTACTATAGAGCAACAGTAATAAAAGCTGCATGGTACTGGCATAGAAACAGAATGGTGGATCAATGGAATCAGATAGAAGAACCAGAAATAAACCCACACACTTACTGACAACTGATTTTTGACAAAGATACCAAAACTATACTTTGAGAATTTCTTTAAGTGCTTCTCGACCATTAAAGATTCCTCTGTTGAGAAGTCTCAGTTTAGTTCTTTACAGCACTTTTAATTGGTGATTAATAGCTTGAGTTCTTTATATATTTTGGACATTAGCTCTCTGTCAAATGACGGGTTAGTGAAGATCTTTTCCCGTTCTGTAGGCTGCTGTTTTGTTCTGTTGACAGTGTCCTTTATTTTCCAGAATCTTTAGGGTTTTATGAGTTTGTGCAGGGTGGTAAATATGGATCTATTTGCCTTTTTCTACATCTAGACATCCTGTTAGAACAGTACCATTTGTTGAAGGTGTTTTCTTTTTTTCCATTGTATGGTTTTGGCTTCTTTGTCAAAAATCAGAGGTTTGTAGGTGTGTGAGGTTATTTCTGTGTCTTCGGGTAGATTCCATTGATCACCTCTGTTGTTTTGACAATAACATGCTGGTTTTATTAATATTGCTTTGTGATACAGCTTGAAATCAGGGATGGTGAGACCTTCAGTAGTTCTTTTATTGTACAGAATTATTTTAGCTGTGCTGAGATTTTTTTTATTTTTCTATATACAGTTGAAGATTGGTCTTTCAAGGTCTGTAAAGAATTGTGTTGGTCTGCCTTACCAGGCTACAGAGTAAGACAATGCAGCCAGTTCTGATGAGACCTTTTAGGTTAAGGTCAGATGGAAGGGGAGGAGGTCTTCTCCTCTTAGTAGACTTGGGGAGGGGAATGGGTTTAGAAGATGGAGGAAATGTGGAATTGGGAGGGGATGAGGGAGGAAGCTACACCTGGGATACAAAGTGAATAAATTGTAATTAATAATAAATAGATAGATAGATAGATAGATAGATAGATAGATAGATAGATGATTAGTGTTGGAATTTTTATGGGAATTGCATTGACTCTATAAATTGCTTTTGGTTAGTGGCCATTTTTATTATGTTAATCCTACCAATTAATTAGAATGGGAAATGCCTATATTGTGATCTCTCTCTCTCTCTCTCTCTCTCTCTCTGTATATATGTGTGTGTGTGTGTTTTATATGTGTTTTTGCGTGTTTTCTGGCATATGTCAATGAGCACATATGGAGGTCAGAGGATGACTTTCAGGAGTTCTTTCTCCCCTTCCACTCTGGGTTCCTGGGATCAAACTCAAGTCATTAAGCTCTTCCAGAGAGCTCTTTTACCTTCAGGGACCTATGACCAGTACCAGCCTCTTGTTTTTTAGATGGAGAAAAATTAGATCAGAAAGGGAGTTTTATTAGTCCAATGTAAGATAGCTGTTTAGGGTCATATTTAAGGATGATCTATTTGCTAACCTCCTCATTGCTCCTTCTAATTAGGGAGCTTAAAGTTAAAGTTTTATATTGATTAGTTCAAATTGAAAGTTCATATTTCCCAGTGGGTTAGAACAATAAATATGCTGCAGTATGACAACTGACTTAGTGACCAAAGTTGGTGAAAAGATGTTTGCACAAGCAGAAGACATGATAAAGCAACAAGATTCTATTTACATGATATTCTTCAGTTAAGCTAAGATTATCCTCAGGGAAAATGATTCTATATATTATATGAGGTAAATATTTTTCCATACTTGGCGCATGATTGACTATTTGTGTGGAGAGAAGAACAATGAGCTAAATGCCTCATTCATTCCAGAAGAAATAGTTCAGGGAAGATGAAAGAAATGCTAACAGTATTTTTGGAAAAATATAACATGAAATTGTAAGTGAGTAGCGTGGCCTTGTGCCTTTTGTTGTAATCACAGTACAGAATAGAGCAAAAATTTAAGTGTGTCCTTTGTGGGATGCTACTGATACAGGCTTTACAATAAAAGTGGACCTATTTTGACATGTTTGCCTAGGGCCTATATATTGAAAAACTTCAAACAGAAAATTTTTCTTTGAGTAACTTTAATTGCTTTTCGCACTTCTATTTTATGTCTGCAGAGGTAACACACAATAAATTTGGGTAAGAATGTAGCAGGAGGAAATCAGAATTGATGAATTCCAAGCTTACATAAACTAAGCTCTGCAATCCTGTGTGCTTTCCTTTGTCCCTGTAAGTAGATTTAGTGAATAAGACCAATGTTCTGAGTCCTTCTCACTCCTGTCCTATCGCTCAGGGATTTTGAAGACTAGGCAGTATGATTGCTTTGGTAAAACAGAAGAGGATTTACTGGGTTAGGATGTGAGATGGAAGTGAGGCTGCAGGGAGGAAGGCAGTATATCAAACAGATGACTTGTGAGGCGGGGCAAGATGGCGGCACCGGGAGGACTCTCATTCTGAGGAGCAGAACAACAGGATTGGCACAGTGACCAGCAATCAGAACTCGCGGCCATAAAACACAGGTGATTGTGTTTCAGAGGTGAGAGGATACCCCATGCTGGGGGATTCAATCAGTTTTAACTCACCCAGCTAAACATCGGAAGAAATCGTGGTTCCAGCAGGCGCTCGGTCACCAGCCCAGAGCTACACCCCAGCGTGATCTGGTCACGGTTCCAGACTGAACTGTGGGCCCACAACAACATAGACTGGATTTCGCAGTCGAGAGATAACCCCACGGAGCAGGGAAGACATCCCCTGGAAAAGACTTGGGTTCCGGGGGCGCCCCAAGAGCCAGCCTGGACCCAGAGCCGGGACCCAGGCGCCTGCACAGAGCCCTGCCTAATGCAGGCAGGAGCGCTGTGCTCTGCTGCCATTATTGAGTTCCCCTAGGGCACTGGGACACATAGCTGCATCCTCAGAACTACAGAAGCCAGAGAGCCATTGCAGCAGCCCTCAGATACTGTGCCAAGGATCAACCAGTTATCCCTAGCTAGACTGTCAAAACTGTGGGAATCCCTGGTCCTTCAAGAGAGCTGCACCCCCAGCGTCTGGACCAGAGCAGTGCCTGCAGCCGCCATCCCAGACAGAGACACACAGCTTCTGGTACAGAGTGAGGCACCCAGCCTCCAGACCAGAGCAGTGCCCCTAGGAGCCAACTCAACCTAGGTGTACATTCTCCAGGTCTAGAGCGGAGCAATCAGCCTCTGGCCCAGAGACTTGCTGAGTGCACCTCTCACTTTCTCAGACAGAACTGTGCGCCTCAGGATATCAGACTGAGTTTCCCTGTTGGGAGAAAACCCCACAGCTAGGGAATCAGCAGGTTCTTCAAGAGGACTGTACATGGATATTTAGTGAGCAGCAACACAATAAATTTATAACAAGAAACCCAGCAGTGGGGCAGCTGTCTTGAGAACTTCTATGGGTAAGAGGAGATCCCCCCTGCCTAACAGACCACAGCTACTACTCAAGGCTATAAACCTGAGGTGAGCAGTGGCAACTCCTGAGAAACACTGGCCATACAGTGACCATAACCAAAAAGCAGAGAAGGACTCCTTCAGGAAAAATCATTTGCCAGCCAAGGGGATACTCCCTACCTCAGGACTCCAGGAAGCACAGAAACTAACAGCCAACACCTAAATCAGCCCAACGGGTAGAGGTCAGAGTAAAAGCTCAACCAACAAAAGACAGAGCAATATGGCATCTCCAGAACCCAGCCATACAGGGGCGAACATCCCTGGACAATGCAGCATAATAGAAAATCAAGAAGATGACCTTACATCTATGCTGATGAAGAGGATAATAGAGGAAACAAATAAAATACGTAAAGAATTAGAGGAAGATAAAACCAAACAGATCATGGCTATCCGTAAAGAAATGGAGGAAGATAAAGACAAGCAAATTAGGGCCATCCGTGAAGAAATACGGGAAGATGCAGCCAAACAGCTTGTGGCCTTCAGAGAAGAAATAATTAAATCACTGAAAGAAATCAAAGAGACAGAGTTGAAGGAACTAAAAGAAAAAGAGGAAAATACAAGCAGACAGGTGAAGGAAGTAAACAAAACAACTCAAGACCTGAAGATAGAACTAGAAAAATTAAAGAAAACACAAATGGAGGAAATAAAGGAAAGGAAGAATTTAGGGAAGAAAACAGGAACTACAGAGGTAAGCATAACCAACAGAATACAAGAATTGGAAGAAAGAATCTCAGGTGTAGAAGATACAATGGAAGAAATCAATGTATCTGTCAAAGAAAATGTTAAATCCAAAAATTTCCTGACACAGACCATCCAAGAAATCCAAGGCAATATGAAAAGACAAAACCTAAGAATAATAGGAATAGAGGAAAAAGAAGACTCCTTTCTCCAAGGCCCAGAAAATATTTTCAACAAAATCATTGAAGAAAATTTCCCCAAGTTAAAGGAGAAGCCAATAAGGATACATGAGGCCTACAAAACACCCAACAAATTTGACCAGAAAAGAAAATCCTCCCGCCACATAATAATCAAAACAGTAAGTATACAGAACAAAGAAAAAATACTAAAAGCTGCAAGGGAAAAAGGCCAAGTAACATATAATGGCAAACCCATTAGAATCACACCTGACTTTTCAACAGAAACTATGAAAGCCAGAAGGGCCTGGACAGATATCATGCAGACCCTGAGAGAACACCGATGTCAGCCCAGGCTACTATACCCTGCAAAACTCTCAGTCCTCATAGACGGAGAAAACAAGATATTCAATGACAAAAACAAATTTCGACAATACCTACACACAAATCCAGCATTACAGAAGACACTGGAAGGGAAAATACAACCCAAGAAAATTAGCTTCTGTCAAGAAAACACAGGAAATAATTAATCTTACTACAGTAAAACAAAAGCAACCAAGCACACAACCTTATGAACACAGCCAACATCAAAATCAAAGGATCTAACAGCCACTGGTCATTAATCTCTCTCAACATCAATGGATTCAACTCTCCAGTAAAAAGACACAGATTAACAGAATGGATACGTAAACAAAACCCAGCAATCTGTTGCATACAAGAAACACACCTAAGGCACAAAGATAGACATTACCTGAGGGTAAAAGTTTGGAAGACGACTTTCCAAGCAAATGGACCCAAGAAACAAGCAGGAGTAGCCATTCTAATATCTGATAAAATAGACTTTCAACCAAAATTAATAAAAAGAGATGAGGAAGGACACTTCATACTCATCAAGGGAAAATTCCACCAGGAAGACATCACAATCCTGAACATCTATGCCCCAAATACAAGAGCACCCACATTTGTAAAAGAAACATTGATAAAATTTAAACCACATATAGATCCCCACACATTAATAGTGGGAGACTTCAACACCCCACTCTCAACAAAGGACAGGTCAACAAAACAGAAATTAAACAAAGAAACAATATCTCTGACAGAGGTCATGAATCAAATGGACCTCACAGACATCTACAGAACTTTACACCCAAACACAAAAGAATTTACCTTCTTCTCAGCACCTCATGGAACCTTCTCCAAAATAGACCATATAGTTGGTCACAAAGCAAGCCTCAACATATACAAGAAGACTGAAATAATCCCTTTTATCCTGTCTAATCACCACGGAATAAAGCTGGACTTCAACAACAACAAAAATAGAAAAAAGCCTACACACACATGGAAACTAAACAACTTGTTACTAAATGACAGCTGGGTCAGGGAAGAAATAAAGAAAGAAATTAAAGCCTTTCTAGAACTCAATGAAAATGAAGACACAACATACCCAAACTTGTGGGACACAATGAAAGCAGTGCTAAGAGGAAAGTTCATAGCACTAAGTGCCTTCAAGAAGGAATTCGAGACAGCTCATTCAAGCAACTTAATGGCTCACTTAAAAACCCTAGAAAAAGAAGAAGCAGATACACCAAAAAGGAGTAGATGGCTGGAAATAATCAAACTCAGGGCTGAAATCAATCAATTAGAAACAAATAAAACAATTCAAAGAATCAATGAAACCAAGAGCTGCTTCTTTGAGAAAATCAACAAGATCGAAAAACCCATAGCCAAGCTAACTAAAAGGCAGAGAGACACCACCCAAATAAACAAAATCATAAATGAAAAGGGGCACATAACTACAGACACTGAGGAAATCCAAACAATCATTAGGACTTACTTCAAAAGTCTATACTCAACAAAATTTGAAAATCTAAATGAAATAGACAATTTTCTTGATCGATTTGACTTACCAAAGCTTAATCAGGACCAGGTAAATCAATTAAATAGTCCTATATCCCCCAAAGAAATAGAAGCAGTCATCAAAAGTCTCCCATCCAAAAAAAGCCCAGGACCAGATGGCTTCAGCGCAGAAGGTCTACCAGACCTTCAAAGAAGAGCTAACTCCAATTCTCTTCAAACTATTCCACAAAATAGAAACAGAAGGAACATTACCAAACTCATTCTATGAAGCCACAATCACCTTGGTACCTAAACCTCACAAAGACTCAACAAAAAAGAGAATTTCAGGCCAATCTCCCTTATGAACATTGATGCAAAAATACTTAACCAAATACTTGCAAACCGAATCCAAGAACACATCAAAGATATTATCCACTCTGACCAAGTATGCTTCATCCCAGGTATGCAGGGGTGGTTAAATATACGGAAATCCACCAATGTGATCCACCATATTAACAAACTGAAAGAAAAAAAGAACACATGATAATCTCCCTAGATGCTGAAAAAGCATTTGACAAAATCCAACATCCATTCATGTTTAAAGTACTGGAGAGATCAGGGATACAAGGTACATATCTAAACATAGTAAAGACGATATACAGAAAGCCTATAGCCAACATCAAACTGAATGGAGAGAAACTTAAAGCAATCCCACTGAAATCAGGGACAAGACAAGGCTGCCCACTCTCTCCATATCTCTTCAACATAGTGCTGGAAGTCCTTGCTAGAGCAATAAGACAGTTGAAGGAGATCAAGGGGATACAGATGGGAAAGGAAGAAGTCAAATTATCACTATTTGCAGATGATATGATAGTATACATGAGTGACCCCACAAACTCTACCAGGGAACTACTACAGCTGATAAACACCTTCAACAAAGTGGCCGGATACAAAATCAACTCAACAAAATCAGTAGCACTCCTGTATACAAAAGACAAAAGTACTGAGAAAGAAATTAGAGAAAAAACACCCTTCACAATAGCCACAAATGACATAAAGTACCTTGGTGTAACCCTAACCAAGCAAGTCAAAGACTTGTATGAAAAAAATTTCAAGTCTCTGAAGAAAGAATTAGAGGAAGATATGAGAAGATGGAAAGATCTCCCATGCTCATGACTTGGCAGGATTAACAAAGTAAAAATGGCCATCTTACCAAAAGCAATCTACAGTTTTAATGCAATTCCCATCAAATTGCCAACACAATTCTTTACAGACCTGGAAAGAAAAATTCTCAACTTCGTATGGAATAACAAGAAACCCAGAATTGCTAAAACAATCCTCTACAATAAAAGATCTTCTGGAGGTATTTCCATCCCTGATCTCAAGCTGTACTATAGAGCAACAGTTATAAAAACTGTATGGTACTGGCATCATCACCAACCCTTTATCTGACAGAGGACTCATATCCAATATATATAAATAACTAAACAAGCTGAAAAGCAACAAACCAAGTAATCCACTTAAAAAATGGGGAACAGAGCTAAAGAGAGAATTCTCTGTAGAGGAATATCGAGTGGCAGAGAAACACTTAAAGAAATCCTCAACCTCAGCTGAAGAATGGATGCAGAAATTGTGGTCCATCTACACAATGGAGTATTACTCAGCAATGAAAAATAAGGAAATCATGAAATTTTCAGGTAAATGGTAGGACCTGGCAGAGCCAAGATGGCGACTAGCACACACAGTTTCCGAGCTGTGGAAGAGATAAAGTTCTGAGTTGATGAGTGGAAGAACTCTGAAGCCAGGGAAACAACGGAGAGACTTTCTAAACAACAGGGAACATCGCAGGAGGTGAAAACCTTGGTCTCGGGTCACCCAGGGACTTGTTTGGGGAAGGTGAGAAATGATCCTTTGATCTCTCAGCACTCCCCTCCCCCAGACCTCCCTCCTCCTCAGCACGGCGGACTAGCCTTTCTCAGCGCAGACCTAACGGCATGGGGCCTGCAGCCACTGAGGCGGAGTCCCAAGCCCTTTATCGGCAAAGGCCAGCAGTACTGTGTCTTGGAGCCCCAGATTCGCGCGGCGGCTGCACCATCCTCCCAGGGCCAGAGTCTGCTAGACGCCATACTAGCTCCGCAGGAGCGCCATCACTGATGGTACTGCCCGCCCAATCCCACAGTGACAGAGAATACGCTATATACTCACCAAAACCAGACAGAAACACCATACAAGCTAGACACACCAGGCGCTGGGCCTCCGAAGCTTGGAGAGCACAGTGAAGAGACCCCAGGACTTCCCAGAAAGCATCTGGACTAGCAACCCAGTCTCCAGTTACAGCGGGACTTTCTAACCTGGCGGCAGAGCAGCACTGAGCTGGCGGGGCACATCAGCCCTCCAGTTTAAGACTAACCAGGGCCAAACCAGAGAACAGAAAGGCTGGTTACCCCAATTCCCACTGACGTGACCACCCTGAAATCTCCAGGTGCAGCAAGACCTCATAACCTGGCAGTGACAACAGCACGGAACTGGCGGAGCACATCAAAGAAGCAGGGCCAAACCAGAGAGCAGAGAGCCCAGATACCCCGTTCTCTGCCAAGTGACCTGCCTGTACAGCTAGTCCTCAGCACATGCTAAGGACACGGGACCTCTCTCAACTTCCTGAAGAATTCTCCAGACTCGAGAGAGAGACAGTACCAGTCTGATCGGCAGAATCCAAAAACAAACAGGGAAGGTCTCAGATAAGCCAATGGCCAGGGGTAGGCGAAAGAACACTTCCAACATAAATCAGGACATCATGACTTCACCAGCAAACCCCAAAATCGATGGATACTCCAATTCATCAGAAGCACAGGAAAATGACCTTAAAGCCATGCTTACTCAATTATTTGAGGCTCATAAGGAGGAAATGAACAAATCTTTCAAAGAGTTGGCCAGTCAATTGGAGATAAAGAAAGAAGAAATAGACAAAACCCTTAAAGAAACACAGGCAAACATAGCCAAACAAATAGAGGCACAAGTAGAGAAAAAATTAGTGGCATACAAAAAGAAAATGAACAAAGAAATAGAGTCCATCGTAGAGAGACAGGAATCCAAATTCAAACACATGGAAGAAATGGTGCAAGGCATGAAAACAGAATTAGAATCAATAAAGAAAACACAAAATGAGAAAACTCTTGAGCTGGAGAACTTTGAGAAAAGATCAGGAACCACAAAAGTAAGCATCACCAACAGAATACAAGAGATGGAAGAGAGAATCTCTGGAGCTGAAGACACACTTGCAGAAATTGATACTTCTCTCAAAGAAAAAGTAAAAATCAGAAAAATTCCAATCACAAAATATCCAAGAAATCAAGGATGCTATGAAAAGACAAAATCTAAGAATAATAGGAATTGATGAAAAAGAAGACTCCAGGCTCCAAGGTCCAGAAAATATTTTCAAGAAAATCATAGAAGAAAATTTTCCCAACTTAAAGAAAGAGATGTCCATAAATATACAAGAGGCCTACAGAACACCAAATAGACTAGACCAGAAAAGAAACACATCACGTCACATCATAGTCAAAACACTAAATCTACAGAACAAAGAAAAGATATTAAAACAGCAAGGGAAAAAGGCCAAGTAACATATGAAGGTAGACCTATCAGAATCACACCAGACTTCTCATCAGAAACTATGAAAGCCAGAAGGGCCTGGGCAAGCATCATGGCGACTCTAAGAGATCACAAATGTCAACCCAGACTACTATACCCTGCAAAGCTTTCAATCAACATAGATGGAGAAAACAAAATATTCCATGACAAAACTAAATTTACGCAATATCTATACAGCAAACCAACCCTACAGAAGATACTAGAAGGAAAACTCCAATCCAACGAAAACGAATTCACCCAAGAAAACAGGGCATACAGATAATATCCCAACAAAAAGGAAAAGAAAACAAGCAATGAAACAAGGTAAGATCATTGACTCCATTACAAAAGGAACTAACATGCATTGGTCAGTATTATCTATCAATATTAATGGACTCAACTCACCAATAAAAAGACACAGGCTAACAGAATGGTTACGGAAACAAGACCCAACATTATGTTGCATCCAAGAAACACACCTATGCAACAAAGATAAACACTACCTCAGAGTAAAGGGCTGGAAAAATGTTTTTCAAGCAAATGGTTCCAGAAAACAAGCTGGAATAGCCATCCTAATATCTAATAAAATAGACTTTCAACACAAGTTAATCAAAAAAGATAAGGAGGGCCACTATATTCTCATCAAAGGAAAAATCCAACAAGAGGACATCACAATTTTGAATATCTATGCCCCAAATACAAGAGCACCTACATTCGTAAATGAAACAATATTAAAGCTTAAATCATACATTGATCCTAATACCTTAATAGTGGGAGACTTCAACACCCCACTCTCATCAAGGGACAGATCAACCAGACAGACACCAAATAGGGAAATAAAAGCACTCACAGAATCCCTAAATCAAATGGACCTAATAGACGTCTACAGATCTTTTCACCCAAACTCAAAAGAGTACACCTTCTTTTCAGCACCACATGGAACCTTCTCCAAAATAGACCATATAGTTGGTCACAAAGCAAGCCTCAACAGATACAAAAGGATTGAAATAATCCCTTGTAAACTATCTGACCACCATGGACTAAAGCTGGACATCAACAACAACAGAAACAACAAAAAGCCGACACGCACATGGAAACTGAACAACTTACTACTCAATGACAGCTGGGTCAAGGAAGAAATAAAGAAAGAAATTAAAGACTTTCTAGAATTCAATGAAAATGAAGGCACAACATACCCAAATTTATGGGACACATTGAAAGCAGTGCTCAGAGGAAAATTTATAGCACTAAGTGCCTACAAGAAGAAATCCGTAACATCACATACAAACAACTTAATGGCCCAACTGAAAAATCTAGAAAAAAAAGAAGCAGATACACCCAAGAGGAGCAGAAGGCTGGAAATAATCAAAGTAAGGGCAGAAATCAATCAATTAGAAACAAATAAAATTATCCAAAGAATCAATGAAACAAAAAGCTGGTTCTTTGAGAAAATCAACAAGATAGACAAACCCTTAGCCAAACTAACTAAAAAGCAGAGAGAAACCATACAAATCAGCAAAATCAGAAAGGAAAATGGGGACATAACTACAGACACTGAGGAAATCCAAACGATTATTAGGTCATACTACAAAAGCCTATATGGCACAAAATTTGAAAATCTAAATGAAATGGATAACTTTCTTGACAGATTCCATCTACCAAAATTAAGTCAAGATCAGGTAGAAAGACTGAATAGCCCTATATCTCCCAAGGAAATTGAAGCAGTCATTAACAGTCTCCTCTCCAAAAAAAGCCATGGACCAGATGGCTTCAGCGCAGAATTCTACAAGACCTTCAAAGAAGTACTAACACCAATTCTCCTCAAACTATTCCACAAAATAGAAACAGAAGGAACACTACCAAACTCATTCTATGAAGCCATAGTCACTTTGATACCTAAACCACACAAAGATCCAACAAAAAAAGAGAACTTCAGACCTATCTCTCTTATGAACATTGATGCAAAAATACTCAATAAAATACTTGCAAACCGAATCCAAGAACACATCAAAGATATCATCCACCATGACCAAGTAGGCTTCATCCCAGGCATGCAAGGGTGGTTCAACATACAGAAATCCATCAATGTAATCCACCACGTAAACAAACTGAAGGAGAAAAACCACATGATCATCTCCTTAGATGCTGAAAAAGCATTTGATAAAGTCCAACACCCATTTATGTTTAAAGTCTTGGAGAGATCAGGGATACAAGGCACATACCTAAACATAGTAAGGCAATATACAGCAAGCCTATAGCCAACATCAAACTCAATGGAGAGAAACTTAAATCAATCCCACTGAAATCAGGGAGAAGACAAGGCTGCCCACTCTCTCCATATCTCTTTAACATTGTACTTGAAGTCCTAGCCAGAGCAATAAGACAACTAAAGGAGATCAAGGGGATACAAATCGGAAAGGAAGAGGTCAAAGTGTCACTATTTGCAGATGATATGATAGTATACATGAGCGACCCCAAAGATTCAACCAGAGAACTTCTTCAGCTGATTAACACCTTCAGCAAAGTGGCAGGATACAAAATCAACTCAAAAAAATCAGAAGCCCTCTTGTATACCAAAGACAAAAAGGCTGAGAAAGAAATTAGGGAAACAGCACCCTTCACAATAGCCACTAATAACATAAAGTACCTTGTGTGACTCTAACCAAACAAGTGAAAGACCTGTTTGAGAAAAACTTCAAGTCTTTGAAGAAAGAAATTGAAGAAGATCTCAGAAGATGGAAAGATCTCCCGTGCTCATGGATTGGTAGGATTAACATTGTGAAAATGGCCATCCTGCCAAAAGCAATCTACAGATTCAATGCAATTCCCATTAAAATACCAACTCAATTCTTTACAGACCTTGAAAAAAAGATTCTCAGCTTCATATGGAGAAACAAAACACCCAGAATCTCCAAAACGATCCTGTACAACAACAGATCATCTGGAGGTATCTCCATTCCCGATCTCAAGCTGTACTACAGGGCAACAGTAATAAAAACTGCATGGTATTGGCATAGAAACAGAAAGGAGGATCAATGGAATCGCATAGAAGACCCAGAAATAAACCCACACACCTATGAATACTCAATATTTGACAAAGAAGCCAAATCCATTCAATGGAAAAAAGACAGCATCTTCAACAAAT
>NW_026594184.1:1865285-1930079 GCF_907164565.1 Psammomys obesus | reverse complement strand
GATCCATATTTATCACCCTGCACAAAACTAAAGTCCAAGTGGATCAAGGACCTCAACATAAAACCAGATACTCTAAATCAGTTGGAAAAAAAAGTGGGAAACAGCCTAGAACTCATTGGCACAGGAGACAACTTCCTGAACAGAACACCAACAGCACAGGCTCTAAGAGCAACAATCAATAAATGGGACCTCATGAAACTGAAAAGCTTCTGTAAAGCAAAAGACACTGTCATCAAAACAAATAGACAGCCTACAGATTGGGAAAGAATCTTCACCAACCCTTTATCTGACAGAGGGCTAATATCCAGTATATATAAAGAACTAAAGAAGCAGAAAAGCAACAAACCAAATAATCCACTTAAAAAATGGGGAACAGAGCTAAACAGAGAATTCTCGAAAGAGGAACATCGAATGGCAGAGAAACACTTAAAGAAATGCTCAACCTCATTAGCCATTAGGGAAATGCAAATCAAAACGACCCTGAGATTTCACCTTACACCCATCAGAATGGCCAAGATGAAAAACTCAACTGATAGCACATGCTGGAGAGGTTGTGGAGAAAAGAGAACCCTCCTCCATTGCTGGTGGGAATGTAAACTGGTTCAACCACTTTGGAAGTCAATCTGGCGCTTTCTCAGACAACTAGGAGTAGTGCTACCTCAAGACCCAGCTATACCACTCCTAGGTATATACCCAAAATTTGCTCAAGTACACAACAAGGACATTTGTTCAACCATGTTCGTAGCAGCTTTATTTGAAATAGCCAGAACTTGGAAACAACCCAGATGTCCATCAACGGAGGAATGGATACAGAAATTGTGGTATTTTTACACAATGGAATACTACTCAGCAATCAAAAAGGAGGAAATCATGAAATTTGCAGGCAAGTGGTGGGATCTAGAAAAGATCATTCTGAGCGAAGTATCCCAGAAGGAGAAAGACAAACTTGGTATATACTCGCTTATATAGACCTATAAGATATGATAAACATAATGAAATCTACACACCTAAAGAAGATAATCAAGAAAGTGGACACAGGCGAAGGTGATTAATCCTCATTTAGAAAGACAAATGGGATGTGCATTGAACTTATGACAGGAGTCTACCACAAAAGGCATCTGAAAGACTCTACCTAGCAGTGTTTCAAAGCAGACACTAAGACTCATAACCAAACCCTCGGCAGAGTGCAGGGAATCATATGAAAGAAGGGAAGTTAGTATGATATGGAAAGGATAGGAGCTCTACAAAGACCAAACATATCTGGGCACAGGGTCTTTTCTGAGACTGACACTCAACCAAGGACCATCTATGGATATAACCTAGAACTTCTGCTCGGATGTGGCCCATGGTAGCTCAGTAACCAAGTAGTTTTCCAAAGGAAGGGGAACCCGGACTTTTTCTAAAAGGATTTCAAGGGCAGGCTGTTTGGCCCCCCCCCCCCCCCGGGGAGGAGCAGTCTTTTAGGCCACAGAAGAGGACTTTGCAGCCAGCCCTGAAGATAGCTGATAAAACAGGGTCAGATGAAAGGGGAGGAGGTCCTCCCCTATCAGTGGACTTGGAAAGGGGCAGGGAGGAGACCAGGGAGGGCGTGTGGGGTTGGGGAGGGAATGAGAGAGCGGGATACAGCTGGGACACAGAGTTAACAAAATGTAACTAAAAAGAAAAAATAATAATAATAAAAAAAGAAAAATAAGGAAATCATGAAATTTTCAGGTAAATGGTGGGACCTGGAAAGGATCATCCTGAGTGAGTTGTCCCAGAAGCAAAAAGACACACATGGTTTATACTCACTCATATAAACATACAACATAGAATAAACCCACTAAAATCTGTACAGCTAAACAAACTAAGCAAAAGAGAGGACCCTAACTAAAATGTCAATCCCAATCCTGAAAGGCAAAGAGGATGGACATCAGAAGAAAAAGAAAATAGGAAACAACCTCGGAACCTGCTGCAGAGGGCCTCTGAATGCCTCTGCATTATAGACTGTCAAAGCAGATGCTGAGCCTGATGGCCAACTGATGGGCAGATTAAATGGAATTTTATGTAAGAAGTGGGAAATAGTAAAAGCTGGAGGGGACGGGAACTCCACAAGCAGAGCAACAGAACAAGATAATTTGAACACAGGGAACTTCCCAGAGACTCATACTCCAACCAAGGACTATTCGTGGAGATAACCTAGAACTCCTGCACAGATGTAGCCCATGGCAGTTCAGTGTCCAAGTGGCTTACATAGTAATGGGAAGAGGGACTGCCTCTGACATAATCTGATTGGCCTGCTCTTTGATCACCTCCCCCTGAGGGGGGTGCAGCCTTACCAGGCCACAGTAGAGGACAATGCAGCCACTTTTGATGAGAACTGATAGACTAAGATCAGAAAGGAGCGGAGAACCTCCCCTATCAGTGGACTTGGGGAGTGGCATGCATGCAGAAAGGGGAGGGAGGGTGGGATCGGCAGGGTAGGAGGGAGGGGCTTATGGGGGGGATACAAAATGAATAAATTGTTATTAATAAAAAATTTTAAAAAAACCAAAAAAAAAAAAAAAACAACAAACCAGATGACTTGTGTTCATAGGTGATATGAAAAGGGAAGATGCACAGATTCCAGCTCGCTGCAGGAACCAACAAGCAGCTACCACATCTTCTCATTTCTGGTAGATGCTGCAGGCACTCAGTGCCCATAGCTATCCTTACCTTAGAGTTTAATCCTGAACATGGACCAGAACAAATACTTGTAGGTTTGACTTAACACTCACCTTTATATACTGTTGACTTTTTAAAATTGCAGAACTTCACTGAGTCATACATTGTAGCTATCCAGCCCCCTGAGTGCCTGGCTGACCTTTTTAAGGGACAGTCATGCTATTATGTGGCCTGAGATTATATCAGATATAATTCCTTTCATTGTTTCTGATGATTACATGGCCATCTAACCTGATAATATCAAATAGTGTGTTTAGCCATCCCCCAGTTTCTAGGCAGTTACTATTTTTTATGTAATGCCCTTTTCTCTCTTTTTATTTTTTATTTTTTGGTAGATAAGTAGTTAGAGGGATAAAGAGTCAAAGAATACATGTTTAATTTCGCTCTACAAAATTAGACCTAGTTTTCTTTCTCTGAGAGCAGTGTAAAAGCTCTGCATGGGGAACTCAGGATTCTCTGGGTCCCAAAGTGCTCCATTACCCCTGCTATACCGCTGGAAACAGACACAAATTCTGTCATAGGCTCAGGTCAGCTTCACTCTACAGTTTTACTGTCCTTGGTGATCATCCCACAGTACCAGCTTCTCCAAAATCTTGGTGTCTCCACTACATCTGCGCTACATCTTCACCAGAAGCCTCTCCTTGACTTTCTTCATTGATTCTGCCCCTGTAACATGGTGCCAACCTCAACTTGTTTCCATGAGCCCTTAAGCCTGGGACTCCTATTGCAACTAAGGTTGTTCCTTCATTATTGTCCTCTCACAGTGCCAGCCCTCAGTTGGTCTCATTGACCCATTCATGCCTTCAAAACCAGCACTATATTAGAGAATCTTACCCATTATCAAGTTGGGCTTCAATCCAAGTTAGAGCCGTGGATCCCTCTGGAACACAGTTTCTGTGTGTAGATTTTCAAGAAAAACTTCCCAGAAGATTCTTTCTCAAAGAGGTTAGTCTTTTCTGAATCACAGCTAATTATTCAATATCAGTTGACCAGCATTAATTGTTCCAGCAAAGCAAAGCTTTTACTTCAGTGATTCTAATCTCATATTAATCACATCAGATTCTTCAGCTCCAAGTGACCCAAACTAAAGATTCTTAATTTATGAAATATTCAGGCAAATGGTGGGATGTAGAAAAAATCATCCTGAGTGAGGTATCCCAGAAGCAGAAAGACACACAAGGTATATACTCACATATAAGTGGATATTAAAGATATAATATAAGACAAACATACTAAAATCTGTACACTTAAAGAAGCTAAGCAAGAAGAAGGACCCTGGGTAAGATAATCAGTCCTCACTCAAAAAGGCAATTTGGACAGACATCGGAAGAGGGAGAAAACAGGGAACAGGACAGGAGCCTACCACAGAGGGCCTCTGAAAGACTATTTAGCAGAGTATCAAAGCAGATACTGAGACTCATAGCGAAACTTTGGGCAGAGTGCAGGAAATGTTATGAAAGAAGGGAGAGAGGGAGGGAGGGTGGGATTGGGAGGGAATGCGGGAGGAGTCTACAGCTGGGATACAAAGTAAATAACCTGTGATTAATATAAAAAATATTTTTTTAAAAGAAAAATCTGGAGGAGACTGAAGCTCCACAAGGAGAACAACCGAATCATAAAATCTGGACAAAGGGGTCTTTCATTGAGACTGATACTCCAACCAAGGATCATATACAGAGATAAGCTAAAACCCCTGCTCAGATGTAGCCCATAGCAGCTCAGTATCCAAGAGAGTTCCCTACTAAGGGGAAGAGAGAATGTCTTTGACATGAACTCAATGGCTAGCTCACCTCCCTCTGAGGGGGAGCAGCCTTACAAGGCCACAGAGGAAGTCATTGCAGCCAGTCCTGATGAGACCCTTTTCTCTTTTAATTCTTTTTTTGGTTCCATTTTTATTCTTTTATTATTATTATTATTTTTATTAATTACACTTTATTCACTTTGTATCTCCCCATAAGCTCCTCCCTTCTTCCCTCCGGATCCCATCCTCACATCCTCTTCTTCATGAATGCCCCTCCCAAAGTCCACTGATAGGGGAGGGCCTTCTCTCCTTCCTCCTGAATTTAGTCTATCAGATCTCATCAGGAGTGGCTGCATTGTCATCTTCTGTGGCCAGGTAAGGCTGTTCCCCCCTCAGGAGGAGGTGATCAAAGAGCAGGCCAATCA
Organism: Psammomys obesus; assembly: GCF_907164565.1. Lineage (NCBI taxonomy): Eukaryota > Metazoa > Chordata > Mammalia > Rodentia > Muridae > Psammomys > Psammomys obesus. Next base: position 1,925,210 of record NW_026594184.1, on the reverse strand, counting down.
GATTACATCAGAGGCAGACCCTCTTCCCATTACTATGTAACCCACTTGGACACTAAACTGCCATTGGCTATATCTGTGCAGGGGTTCTAGGTTATCTCCATGCATGGTACTTGGTTGGAGTATGAGTCTCTGAGAAGACCCCTGTGTTCAAATTTCTGGTTCTGTTGCTCTTGTTGTGGAGTTCCTGTTCTCTCCAGATCTTACTATTTCCCACTTCTTACATAAGATTCCATGCACACTGCCCAAAAGTTGTCTGTAAGTCTCAGCATCTGCTTTGATAGTCTGCAGGGCAGAGCCTTTCAGAGGCCCTCCGTGTCGGGTTTCTAGCTTGTTTCCTGTTTTCTTCTTCTGATGTCCTTCCTCTTTAGCATTGGGGATGGGGATTGAGCATTTTAGTCAGGGTCCTCTCTCTTGATTAGTTTCTTTAGATGTACAGATTTTAGTAGTTTTATCCTAAATTACATGTCTCTATGAGATACCGTGTGTGTCTTTCTGCTTCTGGGACAGCTCACTCAGAATGGTCCTTTAGAGGTCCCACCATTTACCTGCAAATTTCATGATTTCCTTATTTTTCATTGCTGAGTAATACTCCATTGTGTAGATGGACCACAATTTCTGCATCCATTCTTCAGCTGAGGGGCATCTGGGTTATTTCCAGCTTCTGGCTATTACAAATAAAGCTGCTAGAAACATGGTTGAGCAAATGTCCTTATTATGTACTTGAGCCTCTTTTGGATATATGCCTAGGAGTGGTATGGCTGGATCTTGAGGAAGTGCTTTCCTAGTTGTCTGAGAAAGTTCCAGATTGATTTCCAGAGTGGTTGTACAAGTTTACATTCCCACCAGCAGTGGAGGAGGGTTCCCCTTTCTCCACAGCCTCTCCAGCATGTGTCGTCACTTGAGTTTTTCATCTTGGCCATTCTGATGGGTGTAAGGTGAAATCTCAGGGTCGTTTTGATTTGCATTTCCCTGATGGCTAATGAGGTTGATCATTTCTTTAAGTGTTTCTCTGCCATTCTATATTCCTCTACAGAGAATTCTCTGTTTAGGTCTGTTCCCCATTTTTTTTATTAGTTACACTTTATTCATTTTGTATCCCCCATAAGCCCCTCCCTCCTCCCCTGCCGATCCCACCTTCCCTCCCCTTTCTGCATGCATGCCACTCCCCAAGTCCACTGATAGGGGAGGTCCTCCTCTCCTTCTTTCTGATCTTAGTCTATCAGTTCTCTTCAAAAGTGGCTGCATTGTCCTCTACTGTGGCCTGGTAAGGCTGCTCCCCCCTCAGGGGGAAGTGATCAACGAGCAGGCCAATCAGATTATGTCAGAGGCAGTCCCTCTTCCCATTACTATGTAACCCACTTGGACACTGAACTGCCATGGGCTACACCTGTGCAGGGATTCCAGGTCATCTCCACAAATAGTCCTTGGTTGGAGTATGAGTCTCTGGGAAGTTCCCTGTGTTCAAATTATCTTGTTCTGTTGCTCTGCTTGTGGAGTTCCCGTTCCCTCCAAGCTCTTACTATTTCCCACTTCTTACATAAAATTCCATTCACTCTGCCCATCAGTTGGCCATCAGGCTCAGCATCTGCTTTGACAGTCTATACTGCAGAAGCTTTCAGAGGCCCTTTGTGGCAGGTTTCAAGGTTGTTTCCTGTTTTCTTCTGGCTTTCAGAGGCCCTCTGTAGCGGGTTCCGAGGTTGTTTCCTATTTTCGTTTTCTTCTGATGTACATCCCCTTTGCCTTTCAGGATGGGGATTGAACATTTTAGTTAGGGTCCTCTCTTTTGCTTAGTTTGTTTAGATGTACAGCTTTTAGTGGGTTTATTCTATATTGTATGTTTATATGAGTGAGTATATACCGTGAGTGTCTTTTTGCTTCTGGGTCAACTCACTCAGGATGATCCTTTCCAGGTCCCACCATTTACCTGCAAATTTCATGATTTCCTTATTTTTCATTGCTGAGTAATGCTCCATTGTATAGATGTACCACAGTTTCTGCATCCATTCTTCAGTTGAGGGGCATCTGGGTTGTTTCCAGCTTCTGGCTATTACAAATAAAGCTGCTACAAACATGGTTGAACAAATGTCCTTGTTGTGTACTTGCGCCTCTTTTGGGTATATGCCTAGGAGTGGTATGGCTGGATCTTGAGGAAGCGCTATTCCTAGTTGTCTGAGAAAGTGCCAGATTGATTTCCAGAGTGGTTGTACCAGTTTACATTCCCACCAGTAGTGGAGAAGGGTTCCCCTTTCTCCACAACCTCTCCAACATGTGTTGTCCCTTGAGATTTTCATCTTGTCCATTCTGATGGGTGTAAGGTGAAATCTCAGGGTTGTTTTGATTTGCATTTCCCTAATGGCTAATGAGGTTGAGCATTTCTTTAAGTGCTTCTCTGCCATTCGATATTCCTCTGCAGAGAATTCTCTCTTTAGCTCTGTTCCCCATTTTTTAAGTGGATTACTTGGTTTGTTGCTTTTCAGCTTGTTTAGTTCTTTATATATATTGGATATGAGTCCTCTGTCAGATAGAGGGTTGGTGATGATTCTTTCCCAATCTGTAGGCAGTCGCTTTGTTTTGATGACGGTATGCTTTGCTTTACAGAAGCTTTTCAATTTCATGAGGTCCCATTTATTGATTGTTGCTCTTAGAGCCTGTGCTGTTGGTGTTCTGTTCAGGAAGTTTTCTCCTGTACCAATGAGTTCTAGGGTATTCCCCACTTTTTTTTCTAGCCGATTTAATGTGTCTGGTTTTATGTTGAGGTCTTTGATCCACTTGGACTTCAGTTTTGTGCAGGGTGATAAGTATGGATCTATTTTCATTTTTCTACATGTAGATATCCAGTTGGACCAGCACCATTTGTTAAAGATGCTATCTTTTTTCCATTGTATGGTTTTGGCATCTTTGTCAAAAATCAGGTGTCCGTAAGTGTGTGGGTTTATTTCTGGGTCTTCTGTTCGATCCCATTTTTTTTATTTAATTACTTGATTTGCTGCTTTTCAGCTTCTTTATTTCTTCATATATACTGGATATTTGCCCTCTGTGAGATAGAGGGTTGATGAAGATTCTTTTCCAATCTGTAGGCAGTCGTTTTGTTTTGATGGCAGTGTCCTTTGCTTTACAGAAGCTTTTCAGTTTCATGTGGTCCCATTTATTGATTGTTGATCTTAGAGCCTGTGCTGTTGGAGTTCTGTTCAGGAAGTTGTCTCCTGTGCCAATGAGTTCTAGTGTCTTCCCTACTTTTTCTTCTAACCAATTTAATGTGTCTGGTTTTATGTTGAGGTCTTTGATCCACTTGGACTTCAGTTTTGTGCAGGGTGATAAGTATGGATCTATTTTCATTTTTCTACATGTAGACATCCACTTAGACCAGAACCATTTGTTGAAGATGCTATCTTTTCTCCATTGTATGATTTTGGCATCTTTGTCAAAGATCAGATGTCCATAAGTGTGTGGATTTATTTCTGGGTCTTCTGTTTGTTCCATTGATCCACAATTCTGTTTCTATGCCAGTACTATGCAGTTTTTATTACTGTTGCTCTGTAGTACAGCTTAAGATCAGGGATGAATTCTTCATCAAGCTCTTCTCACTTTTCAAGGTCTGCATTCAGGACTGCCTCACCTGTGAAAACTTCCTTTTTTCTCTCTTCACCTTGTTCCACTTCCAGAAAGGAAATTACGCCTCCTTTCTCTGTTTTTATGACTCTTTGTCCTTTTTTTTCATGAAATTAGATATATTTGCAGGTGCCTTCCTTAATACAGTACAGGTCCTTTTAACGCACCAATTGGGAGTTACAAACCAATGAATCACCAAACAATGTGATGAACATTTTTTAGTTATTAACGTTTATTTGAGGTCATATATTTGTATGCAAATTTCTGCAAATGTCTGTGTTATTTAGGAAAAAACAACAAACTGTGACTTTTATGGCACACATACCCACTGTGTTAGGAGAAATTTTGTGTTTCAGTGCATACTTTTCTGAAGTTATAGGCTCTGTCATAGGAAGAGGGTGGACTAAAAGAGCTATTTACATTGCCATGTTATGTTTTTATCATTTCTTCATGTTTTAAGTAGTGAGTTTTAAAAATGCCATTACTTCATTTTATGTCTTTTAGTTACTGCCTTATTTGAAAGTAAAATACTCAAAATAATTTTCATCATATATTTTTAACATACCATCCTACATCTGAGAGCATCATTTTGACTTGATGATTCCATGTCTTCTCACTAACCTTATAACTAAAGAAATTTCATCGTTCTGTTTTGGGTTTTGCTTCCTATTTCCACTGGAGAGAGTTGTTTGTTTAAATTTTGATCTTTTTGAAATTTAATAAAGTATATGGTGCAAATTGCATACCCTAATTAACTTCTCATTTTACTACTACAGTTTTATAACATTTATTGAAGTGTTTCAAATACAAGTGTTTTTGTTTTGTGTATGTATGTGTGCTCTAACCTTCCTGAAATTTTTTTGTAAGAATTCAAAATTAGTCCTTTGTTTTCTAAAATATGCTGTTTTTAAAATCAATCTTTAGTCCTACCTGATGCCAGTTAGTCTTTATATAAATCTCTTTGCAATAATGTTCAAAATCTGAGAGTTTGTAACCTTCACTACTTAAAAATAATCTCATGACATTGTTTTCTTCTTGCAGACAAATAACTTCAATTTATAGTTTGCATATATATATCATGAATTTACAAATTCAAATCACATCAAAGCTGTACTTTTGCATAAATAGTATTACTAGTCGGGTATTTTGTGAATTTCTCTTATTTATGTTTTTATGTCTACCATTATAATTTTGTCATTTCTTTGTATATATTTGCTTTGTCATTATTTTTTTAATTTTAAATTTTTGTTTTTTACAATTTATTCACTTTACATCCCAATTGTAGCCCCCTCCCCATCACCTTCCTGTCCCTTCCTTAGTCACTGAAAGATGGAATCCTCCTCCCTTGCCACTGCCTATCAAATATCAAGACTTCCTGGATCCTTTTACTTTTTGATCTGGCAAGGCTGCACCACCAGGGAGAAGTGATCAAAGAGCAGGCAACAGAGTTGATGTCAGAGACAACCCATGTTCCCCTTATTCTGGAACCCACATGTTGACTGAGCAGCCTACCAGCTACATCTGAGCAATGGGTCTAGATCCTTTTCATGTATGGTCCTTGGTTGGTGCATCAGTCTCTTCAGGATCCCCTGAGTTCAGATTTTTAGCTTTGTTGGTCTTGTGGGGTTCCTGTCCCCTCCATGTCTTTCTATCACCCCCTTTCTTCCATAAGACTCTCTGTGCTTAGTCCAAAGTTTGCCTGTGAGTCTCTTCATGTTCTTCAATCCTTTCTTGGGTGGAGCCTTCCAGAGGATATATTGGTAAACTGACAATAATATCTTGTGTATAGGGCTTTCTGCCATAGGTCACTAGAAGAGTTCATCTTCGATCCCCTGTTGGGTGGAGTCTTCCGGAGGACATTTTGCTAAACTGATGATAACATCTTGTGTATAGGGCTTTCTGCCATAGGTTACTAGAAGAGTGTCTATATAGCAATAGTGACTGAGCTATAATGTATTTCTTCTCTTCAGTATTTATCATTACTTTTTTGGTACAAGTCTCTATTAAGATATAATTCATATACCATAAAACTCATACATCTGAGCTGTACAATAGTTTTAAATATATTCACAGTTGAGTAGCTATCATTTTGGTCATTTGTAGTACATTTTCATCATCCATAAAAGAAATCCCATACCTTCCAATTTAGCACCATCAAAACCCTATCAAGATCTAATATACTTTCTGAAGCTCACACTACAAATGAACTTTAAAGATATGCAATCCATATATACTGAGCATCTAAATATCTGCTGATATTTATATTTATTTATACTTTACATGTTTATTTATACTTTTTAACTACTATTTATTTATACTTTATATTTATTTAAAAATTTATAGCTATGTTCATGAGCATTGTACTACATCACTCTAGCCCTTCCCTTTTTCCTCCAACTCCTCTCATGTCTCTCCAATTCCCTCCAAAATTCATGACTAGTTCTTCTTTAATTCTTTTTGTTGTACAGACAACACACACACACACACACACACACACATGCACACACACAATTAAACCTTAAAACAACAACAACAAATATCTCTAATAACCCTAATGAATTATTTAATGTAGTTTTATGTACATGTATCCTGGGTTGATCATTTGGGATTCAACAACCTATGTGTGAGCTTGTTACTAGAATAAAACTGATTATACCTCTCTCAGGAGAGACTGACCACCTGTATATCTTCATCAAGGCATGAGACCTTTTGGAATTTTTCCTATCCACATTGGCATATCAACTGTTATTGCCATTATACATTTCTTTGTTCAAGCTACCTAATCATTGGGATCTCATGGGTGCAGTTTCCATGCTATGTCTAGATGATACTACCTAGGAGCAGGTATCCTGGTATTTTGGCTTTTAGAATATTTTCACCTCCCCTTTCATGATTTTCCTGGCTCTAAATTGTAGAGGTATTATTGCAGATGTAGCCATTCGTGCTGGACACCCCACAACACTTCTCTGCATTTTGATCAGTTATGGATCTCTGTTATAGTTTCCATCAAGAGAATCATTAAAGTTAAGTTGTATTTTTTCAACTTTAAGTAAGTAAATGGGTTTCAGAGAAGTTGATCAGTTTGCTCAGTCATGCTCTTAGAATTTGACTAAATCTTTGGGAATGTAATTTGTATTTTAAAGTCAGGAGGAAACTTGGAAAAAAAAAAACCTTTTATGTTCTGTCCCAGTTATCTTCAGTGACTTGCAAGAAGAGCACATACCAATAGAACATTTCTAGTACCAAGGGAGGAAAGGACAGTGAAGGGCAGAAAGGTTTGTAGAGCACAGATACACATCACTGTAGAAATTTGCTTTTGCTACTTCCCTTCATCAGATATTGAGAACAGCTGGTGACCTTTGAGCAGTATGACTCACAGAGCCATGGGAAATTAGAGAGCAAAGCTGCAAAGAGCTTCAGAGACCACCTAGTTTAACTGTTCTGTTTTACTGATGAATGAACTAGGACCTTCAACAAACAAGCAATTTGCTTCCAATCATATAGCTGAAATACAGTGACAGATAATTACCTTTCATCCATTAATAGTGGAGTGAATGCACCAAAGGAAAACATCCCCTCAAGAATAACTTCAGAAAACAAGTTAAGAATAAATCAAAATGGTATTATAAAAAGAATGACTGCATCGGGACAGAATATCTGGGTTTTAACACCAGCACTGCCCCTTGTTCACTTAGTCTTTAGCCACATTTGTCCTTCCTGGGTGCTTGTTTCTTGTTTTAACTAAAAATTAGTGGGTTGGAATAGATGACTTCTAGAAGCCTTGCACTTAATAAACACTCAAAAAAACATTTTAGTGAAGACTTCTTTAAATTCCAAGTGCTTAGTTATTTTTAGAGTAGTCACAGTTAACCGCCTAACTGAAGGATTGAAAAAGGTAATGAACTTTTTGAAGAATAGGTACTGTAAATGTAAATGCCTGTATGAACAAGTACAGGAATGCATTTAAAAATACCTGTAAAAGGTCACTTCTTCAACAAATAGGAGAGCCTGAGTATTTCCAACAAGTAAATATCCAAGACACATCATTCAGAGTAATAAACCAGCTCAGTTGTCATCATGATAGCAGTTAATGCAGCAGCATGTGTGGATGGGAGTATCAATCATTCTTTTATAAAAGCTTTAATTTTTTTGTTTATTTCCTGTGGGAAGAAAAAAGCAATTCTATCTTATTTTAAGTACAAAAAAAAAGAGAGAGAGATTTCACTGCATTTTTAAGACTAGCAGTCACTTACTCATTCAAGTATACTTATTGAATACTTAGAATGCATGCAGATGCCAAGGAAAGGACCCTAAAACAGGAAAAAAAAGTTTTAAAAGGACACGAGAAAATAACATTGAAAGGAGCCTGACTTTCTTAGGATCACAGGTATGTGCACAGCCTACAGCTACTGGCTTAAGCCTTCCCAGGTTGAAACACTCATAGTGAAGTGGCATAGCAGATAATATGTGCGGGGGTGAGTGGGAGGGCAGAGACGGCAGCTCTGTAAGTGGGAGCTGGAACAGGCAGCAGAAAAATGAGCATATTGACATATTCCTTCTCCCTCTCCCACCTTCTGAGATAGAATAATAGTAGGGATCTGTTCCATGTGTATTGTATCACGCTTCAGAGTTTACAGAGTGCTTCCAACATTAATCATCTTCTTTGATCTTCATGCCAACCCTAAAACAGAATATTGGTTGTTATATTTTCTGGTTTCAGACATTAAAAAAAACAAAACAAAACATGGAGCTCAAAGTAGTTATGAGTTTGTTTGCTGTTTTTCAACATTCACTGACAATATGAATTAATTTAACCCTTCTCCTTTTTATTTTAACTGAAAGCAGCTTACTTTCCACTCACCCCACCCCAGCTTTCTTCTCCTGTCTCCTTATTTGAAGGAAGACATTGAGGAATGTTCTACACAACAGTGCAACAGCAAAAAGCAACTCAAACAGTTTTGGAAGAGCAAAAGCAAGCTACAAACAAAACCAGTGAAGTCTTAAAACAAATAAAACTGTCAGGCCCTGTTTTAATCTGGTCTGACAAAATTTTTGTGTGTTGGGAGGACAGCGTGGTAAGAGAGTGGAACTTGTGGAGTCTAGAGAGTTTTAATTTAGCTAGTTGTCAGTGAATTTCCTCTTACTATCTGCAGATGATGTTAATGACACACATGAAGCCTCTGCCTGAACTTAGTGAAATATGGACAAGCAAGAGAGAAAATACCTAACACAGGTATGAGTGGTATTAGAATAATGGAGAAAATAATTTTCTAAGCATGTGCATGTACCAAGGAGATTTAAAAAGTAATATTACTGAATGTTACAATAGTTCCATGGCATAGAATATACTATTGCCTTTTTTTTACAGAGTGAACTAAAAGTAACATAGGCTGAATCCTTGGTCACAGAACTATTGCTCTCCTAAGAAGATTCAGATGGTCCATATGGCTGCAGGATCAGGAATGCTATTATCACAAGTGATGACACTATGTCTTCTTGAAGGATTGCAACTACAAAAATCATTTTATTTTTAATTTCTGAGGTTCAAAAGCATGGCCAAAAAAATCCTATATGTCAAGTTTGGGACCACTCTTATGCAGTTCTCTTGTGCTGCTCCTAGGCAAATTGAGGACCTCACTCTAGATTCCATTGCACAATGGCTGTCCAACCTTCCAGATTGAATGGGTGTTGGTTTCAATTCTATACATGGATTTAGAGCTGCATAGATGCACACATAGATGCAAAGGCCTGGTAATCATATGAGGTAGCAAGCTGCCATCAGTGATAGCTTGTGACCACAAGAGTGAGGGCCATAGCCCATGCATCTGACACCAACCACTTTGTTCTTCTGGCCTGTGCCTAGACACAGCTGTTCACTCAGTGGACTTGGGAGTCACAGTTAGTTTTGCAACTGTATTCCCTCTGGTTTAGGAATGGTCAAAGGATCAAGCAGCTGCAGAGGTGGAAGCTGCATGAATCCTGAGAGGTTTGCCCATATTTGCTTGCTCCTTCATAGGATCGAAGCAGTACCTTCACATCTGAGTTCAATATCTTGTGGTCATTTGGGGATACTCTAACACCAGAAATAGTATTTTAGTGAGACGATAAACATGATTTTGAAAAATGCTGTGCTTACCAACACAAATAGTAAGTGATGATAATGTCTACTGTGTCAAAAATAATGTTCCAGATTCTGATGGTATGGGGAAAGGTGGTCTGTGATTGAAGTACTTGACCCATTTGATCCATTTGCCATTAGTTGACCCATTTGCCTCATGCCTTGTTTCAATTTTGTAGGTATGAGAGGGAGAAGGAGGTAAAATTACACTGCACTATTTTGTTTTGATTTTGTTGTTATTTTTGTAAGACCGTGTAGTAAATCTTCACTTATTCCTTTGACAAATGTAAAGTCCAGTTTGCCTCCTGGGCCTTTGGTCTTTTGTTCCCTCCTGAATTCCTATTAGGCCCTGAGTTTTGTTAACCTCTTTCTTGCTTTTCTATTTCTCTTCAGCCTTTCCATATTACACATTTTATCTGGAGATGGTACTACTGTATGGAAGGGAGTTTGATATGAGACTATAGATAAGGGGATGGGTTTGATAGTGTCCTGGCTTATGTGTTTTGAGAAGGACTATTTTACTTATATCAGCGAGTTTTCTTTTATTTTCTTAAAGCATGCCTAATGAGTTTTAAACAAGTCAAGAGTGATTCTTTGTCACATCAATGGAGAATTCATCTACAGAGACTAAATTCATTTTTCTTGGTTTGACAGATAACCATCAGCTTGTGGTCTCAATTTTTGGACTCTTTTTTGTTATTTATTTTATCACTGTACTGGGGAACGTAGGCCAGTGGTACTACTTCAAGTCAGTCACCGTCTCCACTCACTTACATACTTTTTTTTTCTCTCAAATCTGTCCCTCCTTGATGTCTGCTTCTCTTCTATCACAACCGCAAAGACTTTAGCTAATTTATTATCTCAGCTACAAGACGTTTCTTTCTTTGGATGAATGGCTCAAATGAGCTTGTTCATAATTTTTGCTTCTGATGAATGAAATTTTTGGCCATGGCCTATGAGCATTGAACAGTCATTTGTTGGCCACTGTTTTACTATATTACCATTTGGAGAGGATTGTCTTTTTGGCAGCAGGATGTTACCTTGCTAGGTTATTTAACATGGTTGCTGTAACAACTTCCAACTCACAACTGTCATTTTGCCAGCCCCATGTCATTTTACACTTCTTCTGTGGTATCCCCTCATTGCTGACATTGGTCTGTTCTGATCAGTGGGTAACCCAGAAGATCTTGGTTGTTGTCTGTGGGGGATTTGCCCTTGTCACCAAAGAAATGGTAATTCTTCTTTCCTAAAAGTCTATATTAATGACTATCATGGGCATCCCATCAGCTTCTGGCAAACAGAAGACCTTCTCCACCCATGCTCCCCATTTAACTGCACTTACTCTCTACAATGGAACTACTATGTACACGTACTTGCAGCCCTCTTGGCATGGATCTCAAGCAGGAAATCAGATGATCTCAGTGTTTTATACAGTGGTGATCCCCATATTTAATCCTCTCATCTTTGAGAAATCAGGAAGTAAAAGCTGCGTTACAGAAAATACTGAGGCACAATCTCTAATTGATTTTGTGTCTCAAGAAATAATAGATTTACAAAGAACTACATTTTGCTCAGTGTTTTACTTGCCTAAATATGAAGTCTTGTTAAGAAGAATTTAATTTCACTGGCTAAGCGTTTAGAAGTGGTTGTGTGGATAAATAAAAATGTAGTAGGGGTAGATTATATGTACCACACAATCTATTTTCTGAGACAGTTATTTAATGAGCAATACTAAAGAAGGAAATTTCTAATTTAATGACCATAAATATGTCAGTCTTACTGGTGAACTTGCATAATACTTGTCAGAAGTTTAAATAATCTCCAGATAACAGAGGTTAGAAACATTTAATTTTACCATGTTTTACAAAAGAAGCCATGGGTGTCAACTGGGCTGACTGCAAATAAAATTATTCTTTCATGCATTTACTTACAATGAAGATTTGGTGCACCATAGTTTGAATTAGATTCAGTCAATATCTGTGTTAAGGATTCAGAAGGTTCCTCGGTATACTGAGAATTATAGGGGAAAATCTTTAAAAAAAATACAAAATAGAGAAGACTTACAAATTCTAATTTCCAGATCATTTAAAAAAGACAATTGCTCATTGCTTACTGAGACATCCAGTTTTGAATTGCACCTGTGATTGCTGCATGCAAATTTTGAGTGGAACTAAACAAAGATTACTGTTATTATTGAATATTCTTGCAACAAGAAACACAAATGGAAATACAACTCCAGTTAACTCATTAGGCCACAGCTACTCATCAGAAGCTATGCAATAAATATGTGGTGATTGTTATATTTTCTAAATACTCTGAGCAATGGGGCTGATGGGATAGCTCAGTGAAAGAGCATTTGCTTGGATTGCATTATGCCCTGTGTTTCATCTTCACTACCTTGTACCGAAAAAACAAACAAAAAACAAAAAGCCTCTATTCATGAAACCATCTAAAAATATAAAACCTTATTTTTATTTTATGAATGAAAAGAGAATCTAGGAAATTTACCGAACTCTAACAACTAGCTGTAGAGAAATAATACTACTGGCACAAGCTGCAAGGAAAACCAGAAAATAGTATTTACCTGGAGCCTGGGATGGTGGCACATACCTAAAATCAAAACAGTGCCAGTGAGATGAAGCAGCATGTAGGCTTCAGTGCTAGCATGGGCTATATGATGAGACCACATCTCAAAATCAAAGACAAAATAAACACATCAAATCCCTATCATTATCAATAAGCAGAAAAATCAAGGTAATATTTCCATCTACAATCAGGCACAATCTTTGAATTCCAAGCATGTTTTATCTTTAGAATCTACTTTGAAGAATTGTGTAATCTTGGAAATAAATTTTCAAGGATCTTTTTACTCCTAGGTGTTATGGAAGACACATAACTTACTTGATGGCTTTGAAAAGCCCAAACCCGAGAATTCCAGATTCTGAAGCACTTAGTAGACCCTCGGGCACACATAACATTTAAAAACAGAACCTCTTTAACCTATTCTTCTTTCCTTGTCTCCCATATAAGTAACTTTTACAGCTCCATAGCTAAGATTAAATCATTGGCACTCCCTTTTTTTATCTGCAACTCCAAGTACCACATCCATATCAGTTCTCTCTCCATTCTCTTGAGTTAGGTTTTTCTTCACCATCACTGTTCCAGATCAAGATGTTCTCCTTTCACACTTGGATTAAATCACTGATGTTGCATCCTTTCTTCCTGAAAATGTTCTGTGTCCTATCCAATTCACTTTTTATAAGGCAGCCACAAATTTAAATGGTTAATATGACTCATGCACAGTATATCAAACTAGTTAGAGATTAAATTAGTCTGATCATAGCAACTCCCTCTTACTTGCCACACTGCTTAAAATATTTCCAGGTGTCTGCTTTCCATGAGACAAATTCCATAGTCCTGAATACATCAAAAAATGAACCCAGTCCTTGTGTAAGTATTATTCACCCTTAACTTAAATTCTGTATTTTTGTAGGTAACTTTTCCTAATGTTTAGAAGGAAGTAAAAAAAAAATCCCTCTTTCTAATTCACTTTGCATGTCTCTTTTAGGTTTATGATATTTTGACATCTAGTGAAATACTCAAATTTTTACTTAGATTTTTTTCTCACTTGGCGTGAATACCTTTTAAACATGTTTCAAACAGAAACATGTTTGATGAATTTTTTTATGTCTAATCATAGGCCTACCATGGGACCTCATTACTTAGTAGAGGCTAAAAGAAATAAACAGTTGGAATTCACTCACAACTGACATCCTTGCTAATACAGTCTACTTTCTCTACTATGTATTCTTATATTCTGTTGTGCAACAAAGGCAAAGTTGAAAGTCTTGTCTCTTAGAAGACCAGAATGCAGCAAAGTCTTTGATTTTTATAGGTACATATAATATCTGTATGTATGGAAACTGAACTTCTTTTTCTTCAATCACCCTTAATGTTTGTCTCTCCACCACCAAGTCAATCTGATGGCCTCTCTAGATTTCTGTTCTTTTCCAGTCTCAGATATAAGTATGTATATAGATTGCATCCTGTAATGAAAAATGACCTTTAAGCACAGTTTTCCAAATTGGAACCCAAAGGTAGTAACAGGGCCACAGAAAGAATGGAGAATGTTTGATTTCAATATTTTCAGCACTGAAACATCTTCAAGATTGAAAGCATGACAGAGCATTATGTTTGCCTAAAAGAAGTATGATGTACTCATTACCTGGCTCTCGCCATCTTTATCTAAGCCTATCTCCAGAATTTCAATGATAGAAAACACTAGATTAATAAAAACTGTTATTTTCAGAACATGCCCAAGAGAAAAACTATATTCTAGAGATCATTCAGGTAATCAGTGGCGAAGGTAAAATTAGAATTCAGGCTTATTGATTCATAACCCTTGAACACTATGTACTGAACACTATCCTTTGATGTGGTGTGATACTTACTACAACTGAGAGGATCTGATGAAATGGACCTTATCGAACCGTGCTTCAAAGAGTAAGTTATAATTCCTTAGCGTGTGAAAATGCCCACTGCAAAATACACACCTTAAAGAACCTCATTGAAAGTACAGATAGTTATGACCTCATCAGCTCTAAGGTATGGGCCTTGGGATATCCAAGTGATTTAGTAATGGATATACCTCATACATAGGACTGGCAACATAATTTTCAGGTCCAGCACAGGATGTATCTATGAAGATAAAGCCCCTCTAAGAAAAAAAAAATTTCTCCTAAAGCTCCTCAAACATATAGCTGTTTTTTCTAAGTCTGTCTTCAACCTGCCACACTGCCTTAATTTAGCTATTTAGTGTCACACCATCTCAGGTGCAGGCATGCTTAAAAAGCAGGTACAGACACTCAAGGGTATCTAGTAACCTTTTATTAAGAGTTGATTCAGTTGTACGGGTCTACTGAATATCAGACTTTTCCTGACCCCAGTGCTGGACAAGAAGGCTAACCTTTTACCTTTCCATAAAGAGGGTGCCTCAACTTACCAAAGGTATATTAAATGTTAGCTCTATGTAGATCATCAGTCTTATGTCAGGGATAGTCTGTGGCTAGGATAACTGTTAACGTGATCAAAAGTAATATTTTGCATCTTTCCTGTACCTGAAACTAAACTTATCTGTGATCATGTTTTCAAGCCTCTGAGGGTAGAGAATGATGAGATAGTGTAGGACAAGTTGGAAGAGCAGAGAATGATGAGATAGAATTGGACAGGTTGGATGGGGTTGAGGGAATCATAGCCAAGAATCTGTTAAAAAGAGATGGAAAGGCTGTGAAAATAGAACTGCATGCCACTAGAAGCTGCAAGCTCCGGGTATGAATGCAATTGTGCTTTTAGACTTCAGTGACAAAAAATATTCAACATATTAAACTGTATTAAATGCATAGGTGAACTCCAAGTCTAAGGCCCTTCTAAGCTCTGGGATATGTACAAATGCCTTGATCACATAACATGAAGCTATCTCTGTTAATAAAGGTAGTTTCTTTAAAGAATAGAACACGGTGGTTAAGGTAGAAATTCTGTGGACAATGAATGTAGCTTGATGCTGGTTTGCTTGAGTAATGTGTACAAGGCTCCAAAATTCCATTCCAATGACAATGAAAACTCAAAAAGTTAAAAATCAACACAATCAAGTAATCTAATTAAAACATGGGGTTCACAGAATTGCCAAAATGATCCTGTAGAACAAAAGATCATCAGGAGGTATCTCCATCCCTGATATCAAGCTGTACTACAGAGCAATAGTAATAAAAACTGCATGATACTGGCATGGAAACAGAATGGTGGATCAATGGAATCTAACAGAAGACCCAGAAATAACTCACATACCTACTGATACCTCATTTTTGACAAAGAAGCCAAAACCATACAATAGAAAAAAAAGATAGCATCTTCAACAAACGGTGCTGGTCTAACCGGATGTCTACATGTAGAAAACAAATCCACATTTCTCACGTGACACAAAATGAAAGTCCAAGTGGATCAAAGACCTCAACATAAAACCAGACACACTAAACTTGTTAAAAGAAAGAGTGGGGAAGAACCTTGAACTCATTGGCACAGGAGACAACTTCCTGAACAGAACACCAACAGCACAGGCTCTAAGAGCAACAATTAATAAATGGGACCTCATTAAACTGAAAAGCTTTTGTAAAGCAAAGGACACTGTCTTCAGAACAAAACGACAGCCTACAGACTGGGAAAGAATGTTCAACAACCCTATATCTGACAGAGGTCTAATATCAAGAATATAAAAAGAACTCAATAAGTTAAAAGGCAAAAATCAAGGAATCCAATTAAAAATGGAGTACAGCGCAAAACAGAGAATTCTCGGTAGAGGAATTTCGAATGGCAGAGAAACACTTAAAGAAATGTTCAACATCCCTAGTCTTCAAGGATATGCAAATTAAAATGATCCTGAGATTTCTCCTCACACCCATCAGAATAGCTAAGCTCAAAATCTGAAGTGAGAACACATGCTAGAGAGGATGTGGAAAATGGGTAGCCATTCTCTATTTCTGGTGGGAATGAAAACTTGTAAACCACTTTGGAAATCAATATGGAGCTTTCTCAGACAATTAGGAATAGTGCTTTCTCAAGAACCAGTTATATCACTCCTAAGCATACATCCAAAAGATATTCAAATATACAACAAGGAAATATGCTCATCCATGTTCATAGCAGCTTTATTTGTATTTGCCAGAATCTGAAAACAACCCAGATGTCTCTCAAAGAAGGCATGGATACAGAAATTATGGTACATTTACACAATGGAATACTACTCAGCAATTAAAAACAAGAAAATCATGAAAATTGCAGGTAAATTGGGGGGTCTAGAAAAGATCATCCTGAGTAAGGTATCCCAGAAGCAGAAAGACACACATGATATATACTCACCTATAAGTGGATATTAGACATATAATATAGGATAAACATTCTAAAATCTGTACACCTAAAGAGCTAAGCAAGAAGGAGGACTCTGAATAAGATGCTCAATCTTCACTCAGAAAGGACATAGGAAGAGGGAGAAATCAAGAAACAGAACAGGGGTCTACCACAGAGGGCCTCTGAAAAACTCTACCCAGCAGCATATCAAAGCAGATGTTGACACTCATAGCCAAACTATGGGCAGAGTGCAGGGAATATTATGAAAGGAGGGAGAGATGAAAGACCTGGAAGGGAGAGGAGCTCCACAAGGAGAGCAACAGAACCAAAAAATCTGGGCCCAGGGATCTTTTTCTGAGACTGACACTCCAACCAAGGACCATGCATGTATGTAACTTAGGACCCATGCACAGATATAGCCCATGGCAGCTCACTATCCAAGTGGGGTCTCTAGTAAGAGGAACAGGGACTGTCTCTGACATAAAATCAGTGACTGGTTCTTTGAGCACATCCCCCTGAGTGGGGAGAAGCTTTAAGAGACCCAGAGGAAGACAATGTGGCCAGTCCTGATGAGACCTGATAGGCTATGGTCAGAGGGAAGGGGAGAAGGACCAATCCTGTCAGTCGACTTGGGGTGGGTAATGGGAGGAGAAGAGGCATGGAAGGTTGGAATTTGGAGGGAATAAAGGAGGGTACTACAGCTTGTATACAAAGTAAATAAACTTTAATTAATATAAAAAATTTAAAAAAAGGAACAAAAGCTGAGTCCTTTCCAACCTGCTCCCTGTGCTAAAGCCAGCAGTTGTGGATAGCTACACTTTAGCATTATCACAATTTCTAAGAGTTCTCTTTCATGGCTTCTTGTCTAATCTGTAACTTTCATTTGCCATGGTAAGGGTGGAGGTGGGTAGGTGTTGTCACAGCCTTCTATGATTCTCTTTTTCAACTGAGTCTACAGTTATCTATACCACCATAAAAGTAGCTTCCTTGCCCTTTACAGTCAGTGGGAGCAAGGATGACATGGTTTCTGGCAACAACATGCACCATAGACATCAACATGTCCCCGGTGTCCGTACAAGTCATTGACCTTAGCATGGTTTCTGGTGGCAGAACAGACCATGGATATCAACATGGCCCTCAACAGCAGGGCGGCTAGGGACATAAAAATGTCTTTGTTTTTAATCTTAGTCATTTTAAGTGGTATGAGATGAAAATATAAATATCATTTTAATTTTCATTTCTCTAATGACTAAGAATAATGAACATTTTCCACACATTTCTCAGCCATTTGTATCCTTTTTTGTAAGTACATCTGTTTTGTTATATGCCCCAATTTTTATTGGGTTGTTTGTTTTCTTAGTATCTAGTTTACTAAGTTCTTTATATATTCTAGACACTAACCTTCTGTCACCTGTATTAAGGAATGTTTTTCAAAATTTTAAAAATATGGCTAAGCTAGCATTTTTAGAGAACAGAAATGTCCTAGATTGTCCATGAATATTTGAGCATAGTCTGTGTGAATTGCTATTTTTGGTTGTGTAGAAGTTCAGAGAAAAGAGCAGGGAGAGAGGTGGAAGATGCAACAGAAAACAAGGGCAGTAGCTTTTTCTCTTTTGGAGCATAAAACATTGGCCCTTGAGGAAAAAAATGGTCAAGCACATGAAAACCAAGTCAGACAGAAATCAGTTTTATTTTATTATTTTTTTTCAAAATTGTTTTGTAAAATTTCTGTTTCAAGCTCACTAAATTACTACTCATTTCTCTTTAGCTTTTAGAGATATTTTCCTCCTTTAAAAGGTAACCTAAATTCATAACAACAAAGGTGTTAATTTCTTTGGGTAAGGATTGTTACCTTTACCACACATGCTGGTTGACCCTGATAATTAATTGAATTACCTAAAATCACCTCTTTTTCATTCCCGTTACTGAGGACTTGAAAACATGGAGAAAGAGAAACATAAATTGAGGTACCCCAACCTCTACATCCAGGCAGCATTAGCACTTTGGTATACAACTTTTAGTCTTTATTTTTTTCTTAAATGCATGCACAGGACTTTGCATATGTGTATAAAAATATTTGTAATAGAAAAAATGGGGTATTATTTTGTATCCTCTTTTCACTTAAAATACATCAGGAAAATATGCATGTCATGAAGCATTGTCATTTCTCCTGAATTTAATGATTGCATAATGCAAAAGCGTATGGTTGAGTCCTCATGACTAATTGTTAACAAAGAACTTTGAATAGGCTGATAGGAAGAATATATAGTTAACAATAGCTTCTATCAATGTGCTCAAAGCAAGATTGAAAAACACAATTTTGGGTGTGACTGTACTTTATTAAATGCATAAATAGGAGTACAGGCTAAATTAAGTTACTAGGAAGAAAAATTATCTCCTGTGATCAAATCTCATACGAGCACAAAGGTTTGAAGTGAAATGAATTTGAATATGTAGGGGAAAAAAGATTTAACTTTTTTTGAAAATAAAATGAAAACTTTTAGTGGAAGTTTCTCATAAGAGTGGGGAATAGGAAATTCAGCTTATTTCAGCACTGAACACAACAATCAATATAATCACAGAAAAACAAGTCCATTCCAAGGATGAGGTTCATGGAAAGGATCAGGCAATACCTCTATATTTTTAGTACAAGATTATAGGAATGATTTGGAAAGTCAGGGATGTGAGAACTTATTCCTTCCCTAGAGCAGAGTCTATGGAGGATGATAATCTCAACAGATACTTGTGGATGAAGGAGAGGAAAGCAGAGGAGAAGGATTAATAACTAGCTTCACCAAAGAAGGCATATTACAGAAGGAAACAATTCAGAGAAGGTGTGAAACACTTGACAAGGATGTTGAGTGCACAGATATCACAGTGGCTTGAAAACCAGCACCCAGAAACATCTCAAACAAAATTTTTAACACAATCTCAAATAATCCAACAGATATTCTGACTTGATCTCCTCATCCATGCTGGTGAAGTTTTCAGTTCCTAATACTCTGAGTTGTCACAAAATCAGGATTGGCAATTTGTAGCTATTCCAAGGGGTAAAACCATTGTGGACCATTTAAAATTCATTTAAGCCATGTTTAATTAACATAATATTTAATTCTACTTCAATTACTTTTAAGAACTCACATACTTCTTTGGGGAATTAGTAAAATTAGACAAAATCAGTGTGTCATAACCCGGAACAGGTTGAGAGTCGTTAGTCTAAACCATCTTCATAGTTGGTTATCTTTCTTTCTACTTAGTAATTGACATCATCTATATCTGCTTCTACATCTCCCTACACCCTACATCTCCCTCCACTCCCTCCCACACATGCATATCCATTAGGTAGTCTCTTGAGAAATGGGAGTTCTGTTATTTAGTCAACCTTTAACTTTATGTCTTCTTATGCTTTATAATCTTTTGATTAATTACATATAACATAAAGTTATATTATCTAGATAATTATGGAGAATCGACAAGATGACAAGATCATGTACCTAATGTAATTCATGAAAAACTTCAATTGCTTGGAAACTTTAACCTAATATAGATGCTGGGTGGTAAGTCTTGATTCATACTGTTGACCAATGAGGAAGACATATTGGTAATCGCCACCAACAAAATATAGCTTTGACTGGTTTCACAACTTAGGTCTATGAGAAGTATCTAATGAATAGTGAAATTAGAATTCTCCTCAGCTAAAAGGTACAATTGACACTTCCTTTCTCAAAAGACACAAAAACCTTCACAGATGCCCCAGTGTGATAACTTACATTTATCAGAATGGCTAAGATCAGAAATTCAAGTGAGAGCACATGCTGGAGAGGATATGGAGAAAGGGAACCCTCCTCCAATTTTGGTGGGAGTATAAACTGGTACAACCACTTTGGAAATCAATCTGGCACTTGTTCAGAAAATTGGGACTAGCACTACCTCAAGATCCAGCTATATCTCTCTGGGCATATACTCAAAGATTCCTCACCATTTGATAAGAATATTTGCTCAACTATGTTCATAGCAGCTTTATTTATAATAGCCAGAATCCAGAAACTACCTATATGTCCCTCAACAGAGGAATGGATACAGAAATTGTGGTACATCTACACAATGGAATACTACTCAGCTTTTAAAAACAAGGAAATTTTGAAATTTGCAGGCAAATGGAACAAGAAGAGATTATACTGAGTGAGGTAACCTGAGTTTTTGATTTTTGCCTTTCTGGTGGGTGTGAGATAGAATCTCAGAGTTAAGTTATTCTGATTTGCATTTCCTTGATGACTAAGGATGTTGAGCATTTCTTTAAGTGTTTCTCTGTCATTCAATATCTCTCTGTTGAGAATTCTGTTTAGCTCTGTATGCCAATTTTAATTGGGTTATTTGTTTTGTTGGTGTCTAAATTCCTGAATTCTTTATATAGTCTGAATATTAGCCCTCTGTCAAATGTAGGTTTGGTAAAGATAATTCCCACATCTGTAGTCTGTTGTTTTTCTCTGTTAACAGTGTCCTTTGCTTTACAGAAGCTTCTCAGTTTCATGAGGTCCCATTTGTTAATTATTGGTCTTAGAGCCTGAACTGCTGGTGTTCTGTTCAGGAAATTGTCTCCTGTGTCAATGAGTTCAAGGCTCTTCTGCACTTTTTCCTTTAAAAGATTTAGAGTGTTTGGTTTTATGTTGAGTTCTTTGATCCACTTGGAGTTGAGTTTTCTGCAGGGAGATAGATTTGGATCAATTTACATTTTTCTGCATGTGGACTTAGACCAGCACCATTTGCTGAAGATGTTATCTTTTTTCAATTCTATGGTTCTGACGTCTTTGTAAAAACTCAGGTGTCTGTATTTGTGTGGGTTTATTTCTGGGTCTTGGATTCAATTATATTGATCCATCAGTCTATTTCTATGTCAGTGCCATGCAGTTTTTATTACTCTTGCTCTATAGCACACCTTGAGTTCAGGGATGGAGATACCTCTAGAATATCTTGTATTGTAGAAGATTGCTTTAGTTATTTTGTGTTTGTTGGTTGCTGTTGTTTTCGTTTTTAATACACACAATCTCATAGACACTCAGATACACATACATACACAAACACATACGTACATTCACACACACACACACACACACACACACACACACACAAACTTTGGATAGACATATATCTCAACAAAAGAAGGAATATATTTTAAGTTGTTATCCAAACTATGAATTCTGAACCTACAGTCCTAGTCATTTATCCACTTACTGATTATATTATGCACACTTGCCAAAATAAATAATTGAAATATATTTTAAAGATAACCTGTGTAACTTATAGCAGTAACATAAAAGAAAAAGACAGTGTAATTCATGGAATTAACATCAAAACGTTTACTAATAGACTGGGAGAAAATAAATATTTATGTTTCAGAATTTCCAGGCCTACAAGTTACAAGACTGTAATCCTAGCTATTCAGGAGATTGAGCTCAGAAGATTACAATTTCAAGGCCTGCCTGAACATCATAATACAACTCTGACTCAAAATATAAAGTAAAGGCCAGGCATGGTGGCACTCACTTTTTTTTTAATTTTATTTTTTTTCTTATCAGTTACATTTTATTAACTCTGTATCCCAGCTGTGTCCCGCTCCCTCATTCCCTCCCAATCCCACCCTCCCTCCCTCATTTCCACCGTGCCTCTTTCCAAGTCCACTGATAGGGGAGACCTCCTCCCCATTCATCCCATCCTGTTTTATCAGGTATCTTCAGGACTGGCTGTGAAGCCCTCCTCTGTGGTCTAACAGGACTGCTCCTCCCTTGGGGGGGTGGGGTGGGGAGGTCAAAGACAGCACTCAGGAGGGAAAGACAGGTGGATCTGAGTTTGAGGCCAGTCTGATGTACTAAGCAAGTTCCAGGAAATCCAAGGGCATATATGTATATAGATATGTGTGTGTGTGTGTGTGTGTGTGTGTGTAATCCACTTTGTGCACTGAGCCAACTTGCTAATCTACTTTGATTTTTTTAAATTTTGACTGTGTTCTTTTTTTAACATGAAGTTTCTGCAGTGAGAGATATTTTGTAACTAATCCTGCCATATTAATGTTATCAATTCCAGGATGGATGCCCAAAGGAATGAAATTGCACTAGAAGTAGAAAAAAAATACATCAAAGGGACATTTAATGGCAACTCTATATTACAGTGTTCTTCTACAGTTGTCTACCTTTCCCAGTGGGGAGGAGGTTTAACTTAACTCCAATTAAAAAAATAAGGATTTTCTGAATGCACTTATAAATGAGTTTCTATGTTATTTTGGATGTGCTCTAATTTTCTATTGAAACATCCCTTTCTCTGGTCACCTACTTAATTTCCAACACATTAAGATATTTCAGAAACATCTTGTACTTTTACTGTTCTAATCAAAATATCAGTTCTTTTTTAAGATTCCTTAAATCCTCTGAGAGGAGTGTGAGATACATGAGCAAAATTTATGCATACATATGGCGTGAACGTAGCATATCCATTCTTTATATGTATCTCTGTTTCTCTTTCATCCTCTGGCTCTCCATCTCTCTATCTCTGTCTCTCTCTCTTGCTGTATGTGTGTGTGTACATCTGAGTGCCTGACTGCAAGTCTGTTTGTCTCTTTCTACTCCATCTCTTGAGCACATATCCAACACCTCTAATTTAAAACCAACATCTCAGAAATCTTTCTAGATTTCTTGTTCTCTATACTTGTTTTTTAATTAAATTTTTATTTTTTATATTAATTACAATTCATTCACATTATATCCCAGCTATAGCTGTCTCCCTCATTCCCTCCCAATCCCACCCTCCCTCTCTCATCTTCTCCCATTACCCTCTCCAAGTCCACTGATAAGAGAGGTCCTCTTCCCCTTCCATCTGACCTTATTATATCAGGTCTCATTAGGACTGGTTGCGTTGTCCTCCTCTGTGGCCTGGCAAGGCTTCTCTCCCCTCAGGGAGAGGTGGTCAAAGAGCCCGCGATTGAGTTCAAGTCAGAAAAAGTACCCATTCCCCCTACTAGGGAACCGAGTTGTTAACAAATTCTTTGTTAGTGAAAAAGCTACTCTTATTATTTTTGCTTATTTATAAATACAGTCAAATTCCTTGCATATAAACATTCTCTGGTCTATGATGATACTCTCTCCAGCTCACAGCTCCATTGCAATTTTCTCAGCTTTGCTACTTTCAAAAAAATGTAATGTAAATATTACGTTCATATACATCCATAAGAATATAATGTAAAAGGAAGGTGATTTTATTAATTGTATTAAAAATAATTTATATGAATAGAATGAATGCATAAAAAAGATCCAACAATATGTTGCATACAAGAAACACACCTAAGTCAAAAAGATATACATTACCCAAGAGTAAAGGTCTGGAAGACGGCTTTCCAAGCAAATGGACCCAAGAAGCAAGCAGGAGTAACCATTCTAATATCTAACAAAATAGGCTTTCAATCAAAATTAATCAAAAGAGATGGGAAAGGACCCTTCATACTCATCAA
Source organism: Psammomys obesus (assembly GCF_907164565.1). NCBI lineage: Eukaryota > Metazoa > Chordata > Mammalia > Rodentia > Muridae > Psammomys > Psammomys obesus. The sequence continues at coordinate 1,901,085 of NW_026594184.1, read as the reverse complement.
GGGAAAATTCCACCAGGAAGACATCACAATCCTGAACATCTATGTCTCAAATACAAGGGCACGCACATTTGTAAAAAAAAAAAAAAAAAAAAAAAAAAAAATCAGTAAAATTTAAACCACACATAGAGCTCCACACATTAATAATGGGAGACTTCAACACCCCTCTCTCAACAAAGGACAGGTCAACAAAACAGAAGTTAAACAAAGAAACAATATCTCTAACAGAGGTCATGAATCAAATGGACCTAACAGATATCTACAGAACCTTTCACCCAAACACAAAAGAATTTACCTTCTTCTCTGCACCTCATGGAAATTTCTCCAAAATAAACCATATAGTTGGTCACAAAGTGAACCTCAACAGATACAAGAAGATTTAAATAATCCCTTGTATCTTATCTGATCAACATGGACTAAAGCTGGACCTCAACAACAACAGAAATAGCAAAAAGACTGCACAGACATGGAAACTGAAGAACTCGCTAATAAATGACAGCTGAGTCAGGGAAGAAATAAAGAAAGAAATTAAAGTCTTCCTAGAATTCAATGAAAATGAAGACACAACATTCCCAAACTGATGGGAAACAATGAAAGTAGTGCTAAGAGGAAAGTTCATAGCACTAAGTACATTCAAGAAGAAATTCAAAACATCTCATTCAAGCAACTTAATGGCTCACATAAAGACCTAGAATAAAAAGAAGCAGATACACCAAAAAGGAACAGACTACAGGAAATAATCAAACTGAAGGCTGAAATCAATAAATTAGAAACAAATAAAACAATTCAAAGAAACAATAAAACCAAGACCTGGTTCTTTTAGAAAATCAACAAGATAGATAAACCCTTAGCCAAAGTAACTAAAAGGCAGAGAGACACTATCCAAATCAACAAAATCAGAGATGAAAAGGGGGACATAACACCAGACACTGAGGAAATCCAAACAATCATTAGGTCTTACTTCAAAAGCCTATAAACCATAAAATTTGAAAATCTAAATGAAATGGACTATCTTCTTGATCGATTCCACTTGCCAAAGTTGAATTAATACCAGGTAAATCAATTAAATAATCCTATGTCCCCTAAGGAAATAGAAGTGGTTATCAAAAGTCTCCCATGCAAAAAAAAAAAAACAAAAACAAAAAAAAAACCAAAAAAAAAAAAAAAAAAAGAAAACAGCGCAGGGGCCAGATGGTTTCAGTATAGAATTCTACCAGATCTTCAAAGAAAAGAAAACACCAGCACTCTTCAAACTATTCCACAAAATAGAAACAAAAGGAACACTACCAAAATCATTCTATGAAGCCATAGTCACCTTGGTAACTAAACCCTCACAAAGACCCAACAAAGAAAGAGTTTCAGGCCAAACTCCCTTATAAACATTGATGCAAAAAATACTCAAAAAATATTTACAAACGAAAACAAGGACACATCAAAGATATCATCCACCATAGTCAAGTAGGCTTCATCCCAGGCATGCAGGGATAGTTCAAGATATGGAAATCCATCAATGTGATCCAGCATATAAACAAACTGAAGGAGAAAATCAACATGATCATCTCCTTAGATTCTGAAAAGGCATTTGACAAAATACAACATCCATTCATTTTTAAAGTCTTGGAGAGATAAGGGATACAAGCACATACCTAAACATAGTAAAGGCAATATACAGCAAGCCTATAGCCAACATCCAACTCAATGGAGAGAAACTGAAATCAATCCCACTGAAAACAGACAAGGCAAGGCTGCCCCCTCTCTCCATATCTCTTCAAGATAGTACTTGAAGTTCTTGTTAGAGCAATAAGACAAAGGAAATCAAGGGGATACAAATTGGAAAGGAAGAAGTCAAAGTATCACTATTTGCAGATGATATGATAGTATACTTGAGTGACCCCAAATATTCCTCCAGGAAAATCCTTCAGCTGATAAAAACCTTCAGCAAAGTGGCTGGATACAAAATTAACTCAAAAAAAAAAATCAGCAGCCCACCTGTACTCAAAGACAAAAGGGCTGAGAAAGAAGTTAGGGAAGCAACACCATTCATAATAGCCACAATGGACATAAAGTACCTTAGTGTGATCCTAACCAAGTAAGGCAATACTTGTATGAAAAAAATTTTCTGAAGAAAAAATTAGAAGAAGGTATCAGAAGACGAAAAGATCTCCCATGCTCCTGGATTGGCAGGATTAACATAGTAAAAATGGCCATCTTACTAAAAGCAATCTACAGATTCAATGCAATTCCCACCAAATTACTAACACAGTTCTTTACAGACCTGGAAAGAAAAATTCCGAACTTCATATGGAATAACAAGAAACCCAAAATTGCTAAAACAATCCTCTATAATAAAAGATTTTCTTGAGGTATCTCCAACCCTGATCTCAACCTGTACTATAGAGCAACAATACTAAAAACTGCATGGTACCGACATAAAAACCATACTTATCACCCTGTACAAAATTAAAGTCCAAATGGATCAAAGACCTAAATATAAAACCAGACACACTAAACCTCTTAGAAGAAAACTTGGGGAAGAAAAATTGAACTCACTGGCACAGGAGACAACTTCTTGAACAGAACACCAACATCACAGGCTCTAAGAGCAACAATCAATAAATGGGATCTCATGAAACTGAAAAGCTTCGGTAAAGCGAAGTACACTGTCGTGAGAACAAAAAGACTGCCTACAGATTGGGAAAAGATCTTCACCAACCCTATATCTGACAGAGGGCTTATATCCAGAATATATAAAGAACTCAAAAGTTAAACAGTAAGAAATTAGTTAATTGCTTTAAAAAATGGGATACAGAGCTAAACAGAGAATTCTCTGTAGAGGAATATCAAATGGCAGAGAAACACTTAAAGAAATGTTCAACGTCTTTAGTCATCAGGGAAATGCAAATCAAAACGACCTGAGATTTCACCTTACACCCACCAGAATGGCTAATATCAAAATCTCAAGTGACAGTACATGCTGGAGAGGATATGGAGAAATGGGAACCATTCTCCACTGCTGGTGGGAATGTAAACTTGTACAACCACTTTGGAAATCAATCTAGCACTTTCTCATACAATTAGGAATAGTGCTTCCTCAAGATCCATCTATACAACTCCTAGGCATATGTCCAAAAGATCAAGTACACAACAAGAACATTAGCTCAACCGTGTTTGTAGCAGCTTTATTTGTAATAGGCAGAAGCTGGAAACAACCCAGATGCCCCTCAGTTGAGGAATGGATACAGAAATCGTGGTACATCTACACAATGGAATATTACTCAGCAATGAAAGACAAGGAAATCATGAAATTTGCAGGCAAATGGTGGGAACTGGAAAAGATCATCCTATGTGAGGTATAAAGACACACAGGGTATATACTCACTCATAAGTGGATAATAGATGTATAATATAGGATAAATATACTAAAACCTGTACACCTAAAGAAACTAATCAAGAAGGAGTTCTCTGGCTAAGTTGCTCAATCTCCATTCAAAAAAGCAAATAGGATGGACACATCAGAAGATGGAGAAAACAGGGTACAGGACAGACACCTAGGCCAGAGGGTCTCTGAAATGCTCTATCCTTCAGGGTATCATAGCAGAAACTTATAGCCAAACTTTGGGCAGAGTGTAGGGTATCTTATGAAAGAAGGGAGAGATAGCAAGACCAAGAGAGGAGAGAAGCTCCATAAGGAGAGAAAAAGAACCAAAAAATCTGGGCACAGGGGTCTTTTCTGAGATACTTCAAACAAGGACCATTCATGGAAATAACCTAGAACCACTGCACAGATATAACCCATGGCAGTTCAGTGTCAAAGTGGGTTTCCATGTAGGAATAGGGACTGTCTCTGACAAGAAGTGATTGGCCTACTGTTTGATCACCTCCCTTTGAGGGGGGAACAGCCTTACCAGGCCACAGATGAAGACAATGCATCCACTCCTGATGAGACCTGATAGACTAGGATCAGAAGGAAGGAGTGGAGGTCTTCCTGTATCAGTGGCCCTGGGGAGGGACATGGATGGAGAAGGGCAAAGGAGAGTGGGATTGGGAAGGAAGAAGGAGGGAGCTACATGGGATACAAAGTGAATAATTTGTAATTACTAAAAATAGTAATAAAAATAATTTACATGCATTTGTTTTACTATATCTTAAGTTATATACTCATGTCCATGAATAATGAAGCATTTTAACGTTTCCAATATTGATATCTCATTTTTCTTAGCTTTTTTAATTTATACTAGATTGTTCTCAAATAATTAAATAACAAATGTGATTAGGGACATACTTTCTTTATTCTTGATATTGATATATTACTTGAGTCTCTCACCAGTAAGTAGAATAATACAGATTTCTAAAATTCCCACTTTATTTTTTTCTTTGTGATAATCTGTTTTGATTAAACATAGTCATTTAATTTTTATTAAATTAATGTTTTTACTTAAGGAAATTAATGTCAAATTTTATTTGATAAAGATTTGTATTAAATTATATTATTTTCCAATTATTTAATCTTTTAAAATTTTCAGTATAAAACTACTCATTTTGGTTTAGTTGTTTTCTTTTTTTTAAATCTTTTATTTTTTTATTAATTACACTTTATTCATTTTGTATCCCCCCATAAGCCCCTCCCTCCTCCCCTGCCAATCCCACCCTCCCTCCCCTTTCTGCATGCATGCCACTCCCCAAGTCCACTGATAGGGGAGGTCCTCCTCTCCTTCTTTCTGATCTTAGTCTATCAGTTCTCATCAAAAGTGGCTGCATTGTCCTCTACTGTGGCCTGGTAAGGCTGATGGGGCTATGGCCCATTTGTTAACATTTAATTTTATATCTTTCATTGGCGTTAATAATTTAGAATTGACTATGGTTTTTCAGTTTTGGTATTTCTGGTCTATTTTCTATCTCTGTGTTCTGGAACATTTTAAATATAATTAACGTACTTTGTTCTTTTAAGTTCTAGTAGAACTATAGACTATGACCTTGGAATACATAAATACATTTTATATTAATATTTTTTCATTTTTAAATAATTTTATACATTCACTTGTATCCCAGCTGTAGCCCACTCCCTTTTTCCCTCCCAGTCCTCCTGGCCCTAGCTTATCAGGTATCTTCAGGATAGTTGCAATGTCCTTATCTGTGGCCTAGCAAGGCTGCTCCTCCCTCAGGGGGGGAGGGGAAGCTCATGAGTTCATGTCAGAGACAATTCCTGTCCTCCTTACTAAGGAACCACTTGGATACTGAGCTACCATGAGCTATGTTTGAGCAAGGGTTGTAGGATATATTCATGCATGGTCCTTGGTTGGATAAACATTATCATAGAAGTCCCCTGTGCTCAGATTTTTTTGGACCTTGTGGGGCTCCCCCTCCCTCTAAGATATACTAATTTCTCCTTCCTTCATATTATTCCCTACACTCTGCCAAAGGCTTAGTTATGGGTCTCAGCATCTGCTTTGATACACTGCTAGGTAGAGTCTTTCAAGTGCCTTCTGTGGTAGGCTACTGTCCTGTTACTTGTTTTCTCCTATTTCCATTGTCCATCCCCTTTGTCTTTCTAGATGAGGACTGATCATCTTACCCCTGGACCTCTTTTTTTTAATCTTCTTTAGGTGCACATATTTTAGTATGTTTATCCTATCTTATAGGATATACCATGTGTGTCTTTCTGCTTTTGGGATTCTTCACTCAGGATGATTTTTTTTCTAGATCCCACCATTTGCCTGCAAAATTCATGATTTCCATGTTCTTAATTGCTGAGTAGTATTCCATTGTGTAAAAGTACCACAATTTCTGTATCCATTCCTCCGTTGATGGACATCTGGGTTGTTTCCAGGTTCTGGCTATTACGAATAAGGCAGCTAAAAACATGGATGAGCAAATGTCCTTGTTGTGTACTTGAACATCTTTTGGATATATGCCTAGGAGGGGTATAGCTGGATCTTGAGGTAGCACTATTCCTAATTGTCTGAGAAAGTGCCAGATTGATTTTCATAGTGGTTGTACCAGTTGACATTCCCACTAGCAATGGAGGAGGGTTTCGCTTTCACCACAGCCTCTCCAGCATGCATTATCTTTTGAGTTTTTGATCTTAGCCATTCTGATGAGTATAAGGTAAAATCACAGGGTCGTTTTGATTTACATCTTTCTGATGGCTAGGGATGTTGAACATCTCCTTATGTGTTTCTCTGCCATTCTATATTCTACAGAGAATTCTCTGTTTAGCTCCATACTCCATTTTTAAATTGGGTTCTTTAAATTATTGCCTTTTAACTTCATTAGTTCTTTATATATTCCAGATATCAGCCCTCTGTCAGATGTTGGGTTGGTGAATATCCTTTTCCAATCTGTAGGCTGTCATTTTGATCTAACGACAGTGTCTTTTTCTTTACAGAAGCTTTTCAGTTTCATGAGATCCCATTTATTGATTGTTGCTCTTAGGGCCTGTACTGATGGTGTTCTGTCCAGGAAGTGTCTCCTGTGCAAATGAGTTCTAGGGTCTTCCATCAGCAAAATCAGAAAAGAAAAGGGGGACATAACTATAGACAATGAGGAAATCCAAACAATCATTAGGTCATACTACAAAAGCCTATATGCCACAAAGTTCAAAAATCTAAAAGAAATGGACAATTTTCTTGATAGATTCCATCTACCGAAATTAAGTCAAGACTAGGTAGAAAGATTGTACAGCCCTATATCCCCCAAGGAAATTGAAGCAGCCATCAACAGCCTCCCTTCCAAAAAAGCCCAGGGCCAGATGGTTTCAGTGAAGAATTCTACCAGACATTCAAAGAAGTGCAAACTCCAATTATCTCCAAATTATTCCACAAAATAGAAACAGAAGGAACATTACCAAACTCATTGTATGAGGCCACAGTCACCTTAATACCTAAACCACACAAAGATCCAAAAAAAGAGAACTTCAGACCTATCTCTCTTATGAACATTGATGCAAAGATACTCCATAAAATACTTGCAAACCGAATCCAAGAACACATAAAAGATACCATCCACCATGACCAAGTAGGCCTCATCCCAGGCATGGAAGTGTAGTCCAATATACGGAATCCATCAATGTAATCCACCATATAAACAAACTGAAGGAGAAAAACCACATGGTCATCTCCCTAGATGCCGAAAAAGCATTTGACAAAATCCAACACCCATTCATGTTTAAAGTTTTGGAGAGATCAGGGATACAAGGCACACATACCTAAACATAGCAAAGGCAATATACAGCAAGCCTATAATCAACATCAAACTCAATGGAGAAAAACTTGAATCAATCCCACTGAAATCAGGGACAAGGCAAGACTGCCATTCTCTCTTATATCTCTTCAACACAGTTCTTGAAGTCCTTGCTAGAGCAATAAGATAACTAAAGGAGATCAAGGGGATACAGATCGTAAGGAAGAAGTCAAAGTTTCACTATTCACAGATGATATGATAGTATACCTGAGTGACCCCAAAAACTCTACCAGAGAACTCATTCAGCTGATAAACACCTTCAGCAAAGTGGCAGGATACAAAATTAACTCAAAAGAATCAGAAGCCCTACTGTATACCCAAGACAAAAGGGCCGAGAAAGAAATCAGGGAAACAACACCCTTCACAATAGCCACTAATAACATAAAGTACCTTGGGGTAACTCTAACTAAGCAGGTGAAAGACTTGTTTGAAAAAAAAAAAAAAACAAACTTCAAGTCTCTGAATAAAAAAATCGAAGACATCAGAAGATGGAAATATCTCCTGTGCTCATGGGTTGGTAGGATTAACATATTGAAAATGGCCATTCTGCCAAAAGCAATCTACAGATTCAATTCAATTCCCATCAAAATACCAACACAATTCTTTACAGAGCTTGAAAGAAAAATTCTCAACTTCATATGGAAAGACAAAAACCCAGAATTTCCAAAACAATCCTGTACAACAACAGATCCTCTGGAGGTGTTTCCATCCCTGATCTCAAGTTGTACTACAGAGCAATAATAGTAAAAACTGCTTGGTACTGGCATAGAAACAGAATGGTGGATCAGTGGAACCGAATAGAAAACTCAGAAATAAACCCACACACCTATGAATACTTGATTTTTGACAAAGAAACCCAAACCATTCAATGCAAAAAAGACAGCATCTTCAACAAATGGTGCTGGTCCAACTGGATGTCTACATGCAGAAAAATGAAACTAGATCCATATTTATCACCCTGCACAAAACTAAAGTCCAAGTGGATCAAAGACCTCAATATAAAACCAGATAAATAAATACTTAAAGGTCTGAAATAAATATATTTAAATCAATAGCAACGGTGTATTTTTGTGATATTACAAATTTTCCATATTTCTCTACATCCAAAACAAAAAGTTTCTTATAAAGGTAGAGCTATGTCAATTTTATTGCTATATTTTGTGTAGATATGTTAACTTAAAACCTTACATCCATTATAGTTTTAAAATTAAAATGATAAATGTCATAAAATAAATGTAAGAAAGACACATCTTCTCTTAGCCATTCTGTTCTACAAAGTATTTTCTGGATTCTTTGGTAAAGCACAAATTAGAAATTGAAAGTAGAAATTTAATTGAAACCCCTGGAGGAGAAAAATAATCATTAGTCATACCCAGCCATGAACAATGCAAGATACTATAATTATTGATCTAACAAAACATGTCTATGGGTGTAATAATGTCATGAATGTTATGGGAACCACCAGAACTTTCTTATTAGATTTGGTTCCCATGTCACGAAATGAAACCAATCCCTGTCACCATTATCAGAGCAAGAAAATGTGACTTAACAAGACATAAGCCATAGAGAAGAGCCTACTGCTATTATTCTGCTAAATGAACATAGTACTAAACTATGCCTATTGGCTCATTACTATAACAATATATTAATGTACTCTCAACCCTCAGAGAAGCTTCTGTTTTCAGTAGATGGAGATTAACACGGAGACTCCAAAATGATCAAGGTGCAGAGATTTGGAGCCTGAAATAATTCTTGGCCTTAAACAAGACACCTATCATTATACCCTTTCTACCAAGAGTCAGAGATGTTGAGGACTACAACAAAAAGTGTTTTCTGAACATAAGAGAATGGCCAGAAATTTGAACACAGAGTAGCTGTGACAGTATGTACAAGTTCAAGCAGGACAAAATCCAAGCATGTAAATTGGAGGTGGATACAAAGTGGCACACTATCTGAGGAGGTATTGACAGTTTATAGCTGTTGGATGAAAAAGACTCAATGTTCTTTAAAACATGGATGGATCCCTTGGTAAATCAACCACATTTATGTGTAAGGCTGCACATCCAATAACATATAGACAGAACACGCTGGATTGGATCAGTGTGGTACTTCGAACTAATGTGGCTCAACAAGAGATTAACAGAGCCATAAAAATCTGGGCTCATGAGGTCCTGCAGAGACTGATGAATCAACCAAGGACCATGCAAGGAGAGGAACTAGATGACCTGTTCAAATGTAGCCCATGACCAGTTCAGTCTCCATGTGGGTTGCTTAGTAAAGGGAGCAGAGGCTGTCTCTGACATAGACTCAGTGGCTGGCTCTTTGATCATCTTTCTCTGGTGAGGTAGACTAACTAGGCCAGAGATAAAGAGGAGCCAGGCAATCCTGATGAGACCAGATAAGCAAGGATCAGATAGTAGGGGTGTAGGACCTTCTCTACCATTGGACTATGGGAAGGACATATGGGAGGAAGAGGGAGGGAGGGTGGGACCACCAGGACATGAGAGAGTGGGCTACAGCTGTGAAAAAATTAATAAATTACAATAAATAATAATAAAGAAAACAATGAAAAAAATAAAATGGCCCCCAATAGCTCATAGTGGTTGGCATTATTTGAAAGGAATAAGATGTGTAATCTTGTTGGAGTAGGTGTGGCCATATTTGGAGTAAGTGTGTTGCTGGAGTTGGGTTCTGAAGTTTTAGAAGCTCGAGCCAAGTCCAGTGGCTCATATTCTCACTCCCTGCTACCTGCTGATTCAGATACATAGATCTGAGCTCAGTTTACAACACCATGTCTGCCTCGGTTCTGCCATGCTTCCCACCATGACAATAATGGACTAAACCTCTGAAACTGTAGTAAGCCAGCCCCAGTTAAATATTTTACTTATTAAGAGTTCTATGGTTTTGGTGTCTCCTCCAATCAATAGAAACCATAACTCAGAACATGGGTTTTCAAAAAAGACTATATATATTTTTGAGGCAAATTTTGGAGGAACTGATACAGGGGCAGCCACAACCAAAACTTATGCAAAATTTGCAAAGACCCAGTAATTATTTTTTTTCAAAAAGAACTTCAAAATATGTCCTATTTTCATGGGTAATCATATTTAATTAAATGATAATTCAACACTTAAAAATACATATCACCACTGCTCCAAACCCATAGAGGAGGAACAATTTTTTTGCTAAGAAACACAGGACTTACAGGATGAAACACAAAACACTGCTAACAAAAACTAAGGCAGGCTTCAATAAATGAAAAATATTATGTGCTCAAAGGCCATGAAAGTTTGTAATGTTGAGATGACAATTCTCCTTAAAAATCATGGTCATGGACATTTTTTTTTTTGAAAAATGATGGATTGACTTTGAAAGTATTATTTAAAAACGCTTGGAAGACTATTCAGATAAACAAAATGATTTACAAAGAAAAAATAAGTTGGAACACTCATTTACTGATTTTAAACCAACTATGTGTCCATCCTAAAAAACACAAGTGTCATTGCCTTAAATGCAAACATAGGACAAAAACTGAGAATGGAGATCACAGAAAAAATATGCTCACAGGTTGAACACTGAGGGAAAAACACGTAGAGCTGGAAAAGGTAGCATAACTACTCTCAAAAAAATGAAGCTGGATTCTTTTTGTATTTATTTAAACATTTACTCAAAATGAATCCAACAAGTAAAGTTAAAAATGGACATCATTTCCTTTAGATTTTCCAATTTTATGTAATACACACTTTTGAGGTAAAACCTAACTATTCTTTGGATTTCCTCAGTGTCTCTTTTTATGCCCCCCTTTTCATTTCTTATTTTCTTAGTTTGGGAGCTATCTTTTAATTAGTTTGATCAGCGTTTTGTATGTCTTGTTGATTTTCTCAAAGATCCAACTCTTGGTTTCATTAATTCTTTGTATTGTTCTCTTTCTTGCTAATTTATTGACTTTAGGCCTGAGTTTGATTATTTCCTGCCATCTACTTTTCTTGGGTGTGTTTGCTTATTTGGTCTTTTCTAAAGTTTTCAGATGCTTTTTAAGTTGCTAGTATGAGGTCTCTCCATTTTCATTTTTTAATTCAAATTTTTATTTTTATATTAACTACAGCTTATTTGCTTTGTATCTCAGCTGTTGCCCCCTCCCTCATTCCATCCCAATCACACCCTTCCTCCCTCATCTCCTCCCATACCCCTCTCCAAATCCACTGATAGGGGAGTTTCTCCTCCCTTTCCATCAGACTCTAGCTTATCAGTTCTCATCAGGACTGGCTGCATTGTCTTTCTCTGTGGCCTGGTAAGGCTGCTCATCCCTCAGGGGAAGATGATCAAAGAGCCAACCACTGATTTCATGTCAAAGACAGTCCCTGGTCCCATTATTAGGGAACCTACTTGGACACTGGGCTGCCATGGGCTACATCTGTGCAAGGGTTGCAGGTTATCTCCATATGTGGTCCTTGGTTGGAGTATCAGCCTCAGAAAAGACCCCTGGGCCCATATTTCTTGGTCCTGTTGCTCTTTAGGTGGAGCTCCTGTCCTCTCCAGGTCTTACTATCTCCCCCTTCATTCATAAGATTCTCAGAATTCTGCCCAAAGTTTGGCTATGAGTCTCAGTATCTGCTTTGATACCCTGCGGGGTGGAGTCTTTCAAGGTCCTCTGCGGTAGGCTCTAGTCCTGTTTCCTGTTTTGTCCTTCTTCTGATGTCCGTGCCCTTTGTCTTTCTGAGTGAGGATTGATCAACTTACCTTGGGTCTTCCTTCTTGCTTAATTTATTTAGGTGTACAGATTTTAATATGTATATCCTATATTGAAGGACTAATATCCACTTATAAGTGAGTATATACCATGTGTGTCTTTCTGCTTCTGGGATACCTCACTCAGAATGATCTTTTCTAGATTCCACTATTTGCATGCAAATTTCATGATATACTTTTTTTTAATTGCTTAGTAGTATTCCATTGTGTAAATGTATCACAATTCCTGTATCCATTCCTCAGTTGAGGTGCTCCGGGGTTGTTGCCAGGTTCTGGCTATTACAAATAAAGCTGGTAGAACATGGTTGAGCAAATGTCCTTGTCGTGTACTTGAGCATTTTTTGGATATATGCCCAGGAGTGTTATAACTGGGTCTTGAGAAAGCACTATTCCTAATTGTCTGAGAAAGCGAGAGATTGATTTCCAAAGTGGTTGTGCAAGTTTACATTCCCACCAGCAGTGGAAGAGAGTTCCCATTTCTCCATATCCTCTCCAGCATATACTGTCCCTTGAGATTTTGATATTAGCCATTCTGGTGGGTGTAAGGTGAAATCTAAGGGTTATTTTGATTTGCATTTCCCTGAAGACTAAAGGACATTGAGCATTTCTTTAAGGGTTTCTCTACCTTTGATATTCTTCTATTGAGAATTTTCTCTTTAGCTCTGTACCCCATTTCTTACTTAGGTTACTTGATTTGCTGCTTTTTAACTTCTTGAATTTTTTATATATTTTTTATATTAGCCCTCTGTCAGATATAGGGTTGGTAAAAATCCTTTCCCAGTCTGAAGGCTGTCATTTGGTTCTGATGACACTATCCTTTGTTTTCCATTTTCTTTATGATGATACTTAATGTTATAAACAGGATAACCTAAAAGCTGTCAAATGAGTCCTTGTCTGATGCAGTCCCTATATCCCTTACTAGAGGACTCACATGAGGTCTAACCTGTACATCTGCTACAGAGGACTCACATGAGGTCTAACCTGTACATCTGCTACATCTTTGTAAGGGGCCTGGTTCCAGTCCATGCATGGTACTTGGTAGTTGTTTTCAGTCTCAGCAAGCTGCTCTAGGCCCTGCTTAGTTGAATCCTTTGTTTTTCTTTTAGAACTTCTGTAACTTTCAGTTCCTTTTCTCTTTCCTGCCACTTTTCCACAAGACTCCCTAAGTTAGGATTACTCTATTTTGGCTGTAAGTATTGGCATCTGTTTAGAGGTGCTGCTGAGCAATGAGTCTCAAAACACAACTCTGACAGACTCCCATCTGCAAGCTTAGCAGAATATTGTTAATAGTGTCAGGGGACGCCACTCTGCCATAGGGTAGGTCTTTGGTTTGGCCAGGCATTGGCTGGGCATTTCCTCAATCTCTGCTCTACCTGCACTTTGTTTTTCCCTGCACATTTTGTACACAGGGAAAATTTGGGGTTAAAGTTTTTGTGTGTATGTTGGAGTTCCCCTCCCACTCCTAGGTGGCTAGTCTAGTTAGAAGGTGTCCTCTTCAGTTTCTATGGCCTCTGCTAGTAGCAGTCACTGCTTGAATCCCCCTCATATCCTCCCAGGTGCTTACCTTGACTTAGGTCTCCAGCTTGTCACAGAGATATGCCCACCTTCTTTTTCTCTTTTTTCTGCAGGCCATCTGTCCTCTTGCCCTCACTCTCCCCAGGTCTGAGCTTCACATTCTTAACTCTTTGTGCTCCCTCTCCTACATTGTTCCCTTTCTTTAGCCACTACCTCTGTCTACTCTGTCTCTCCTTCCAAGTGAGGTTTATGCATTGTCCCTTAGATCCTCCTTAAACCCACATACCTAGAGACACTGGAATTTTGACAAAGGAGCCAAAACCATACAATGGGGAGAAAAAAACAGCATCTTCAACAAATGGTGCTGGTCTGAGTGGATGTCTACATGTAGAAAAATGCAAAAAATGCATATTTATCTCCATGTACAAAACTCAAATCCATGTGGATCAAAGACTTCAATATAATGCCAGATACAGTAAGTTTATTAGAAGAGAAAGTGGCGAAGAGCCTCAAACTCATTAGCACAAGAGGCAACTTCCTGAACAGAACACCAAACAGTTCAGGCTCTAAGATGGACAATTAATAAATGGGACCTCCTGCACTTTTCTATTCTGTATTAATAAAGTGATTTGATTGAAAAAAAATGGGACCTCTTGAAACTGGAAAACTTATGTAAAGCAAAAGACACTGTCAATAGAGGGAAATGACTGTCTACAGACTGGGAAAAGATCTTCACCAATCCTTCATCTTACAAATAGCTACTATCCCAAACATATAAAGAACACAAGAAAGTAAACACCAGCAAACCCACTAATCCACTTAAAAAATGGGTACAGAACAAAGAATGCTCAATAGAGGAATATCAAATGGTAAAGAAATGTTTAAAGAAATGCTCAATGTCCTTAGTCATCATGGAAATGCAAATCAAAGTGACTTTGAGATTTCATCTTGCACTCACCAGAATGGCTAAGATTAATATATCAAGTGACAGCATGTTGCCCAGGATGTGGAGAAAGGGGAACATTTGTCCATTGCTGGTAGGAGTGTAAACTTGTACAACCACTTTGAAAATCAGCCTGGTAATTTCCCAGAAAATTTGGATTAGATTTACCTAAAGGTCCAGCTATACCACTCCTGGGTATATAACCAAAAGATGCTCCACCATACAACAAGGTCACTTGCTCAACTCTGTTCATAGCAGCTTTGTTTGTAATAGCCAGAATCTGGATACAACCCATTTGTCTCTCAGCTGAAGAATGGATAAAGAAGCTGTGGCACAATGGGATACTACTCAACTATTAAAACAATGGAAATCATGAAATTTATGGACAAATGTATGGAACTAGGAAAGATAGTCCTGAGTGAGGTAGCCCAGACCAAGAAAGACACCATGAACTTTTTTTTATTATTGTTGTTCTATTAGTGCAGCTTGAGATCAGGAATTACCTCCTGGAGGTCTTTTATAGTACAGTTTTTTTTTTCAATCTATTCTGGTTTTTTGTTTTACCATATGAAGTTGGGAATTGTTCTTTCAAGGTTTGTACAGAATTGCTTTGGTATTTTGATGGGGATTGCATTGAATCCCCATCTAGATGGCAAGATGATGATTTTTAAGTATGTTGATGTTATAGATCCATGATCACAAGGGAACTTTCCATCTTCTGATATCTCTTTCATTTTCTTTCTTCCAAGACTTGAAGTTTTTTCTTACAAGTCTTTCACTTCCTTGGTTAGGGTTACACCAAGATACTTTATGTTTTATGTGTGTGTGTGTGTGGAGGGGGGCTATTCTGAAAGGACCCAAGAAGCAAGCTGGAGTAGTCATTCTAATATCTAATGAATATGCTTTCTACCAAAATTAATCAGAAAAGAAGAGGAAGGACACTACATACTCAACAATGTAAAATTCCTCCAAGATGACATCTCAGTTCTGAACATCTATGCACCAAATAAAAGAGCACCCACAAATGTATAAGAAACATTAATAAAACTTAACCCCCGGGGGGAGTCCAAGATTGTTGCAACCAGCATGCAACTTATCTGAAGGGCACAGGATCTGAAACTCAGAAATGGGTCAGTGGAGGGCAGCTGAAGTCAGAACACTGACATTGAGGCTTCCTAGGCTAGATGGGACAAACTGAGACCTGGGAGAGTTTGGACCCAGGTCACCCATGGGCGGCTCTGGGGACTGAGAGTGGTGAATATTCAACACTTCCCCTGCACTTCCCCTTGCACAGTCACAGGCTTTCATGCTCAGCAAGGCAGCAGTGGTTGCCCCAAGCAGGAGCCTCTGTGCTGAGTGACTGAGATGGCAGAATTGGCAGCAGTACAGGCCTCCAGGTCTATGGCTGCAATGGGCAGCAGAGAGCCCTAGCAGGAACCTCCATGCTCAGTGACTGATACAGCAGAGGAGGGTGCCCCACATATTTGTCTTCCTGTCTGGAGGCCAAACAGTGGACACCTCTGAGCTGACAGATCTCCACTCTCATTTTCTCCTGGGGGCACAAATCTGAGAGTACAGAAGAGGGAGTTCCCCTGTGATTTCTGATGAAGCCTGCAAGCGAGTGCAACTTCAAGTTAGTGCCTGCAGAGCCCAGATCCAGGGTCCTTTTTAATTCTAGCAGCCAGACATTGGATTTCTCCCACCCACACCCCCAGTGTGGGCAACATAGGGATCTTTGAGACAGCCTTCTCAATATGGAAGTCCCTGTTCTGTGCTTCTACCAGTGGAGTCCATTCAAATAAATCCTGGAGCCCAGACAGATATGAATACCAGAAGGACAGTATGACAGGTCTGTAGGCCACTGAGATACCCAGGGAACCTGCAATTGCTCATTGCATATGCGAAAAACACCAGCACCTCTCTTGTGTTTAAGCTCCACCCTTCCAGGCATAAACATACTCTAGCACCGTGTCCTTCAAGACAAAATCTATGCATAACCTCACTCTTGTGTACATGCACCTGCAATCTTCCTCACCTAGCGCTAGCTGAAACACCAACATCCATTCTCAAACAAGTGGACCTCTCTCATCTTCCTGAAGAAAACTCCAGACACCAGAGAAAGAAGGACCTGGTATGAAGTACTTTGGTGTAACCATAACCAAGCAAGTCAAAAACTTGTATGAAAAAAATTTCAAGTCTCTGAAGAAAGAATTAGAAGAAGATATCAGAAGATGGAAAGAGCTCCTATGCTCATGGCTTGGCAGGATTAACATAGTAAAAATGGCCATCTTACCAAAAGCAATCTACAGATTCAATGCAATTACCATCGAATTGCCAACACAATTCTTTACAGACATGGAAAGACAAATTCTCAACTTGATATGAATAGAAAGAAACCCAGAATTGCTAAAATGATCCTCTAAAAAAAAGATCTTCTGAAGGTATCTCCATCCCTGATCTTAAGCTGTACTATAGAGCACCAGTAATAAAAACTGCATGGTACTGGCATAGAAACAGAATGGTGGATCAATGGAACTGAATAGAAGACCCAGAAATAAACCCACACACTTATGGACACCTGATTTTCGACAAAGATGCCAAAACTATACAATGGAAAAAAGATAGCATCTTCAACAACTGGTGCTGGTCTAACTGGATATCTACATGTAGAAAAATGAGGAGGAGTCCTGTTAGGCCACAGAGGAGAGCTTTGCAGCCAGTCCTGAGGATACCTGATAAAACAGGATCAGATGAATGGGGAGGAGGTCCCCCCTATCAGTGGACTTGGCAAGGGGCACGGTGGAGAGGAGGGAGGGAGGGAATGGGAGGGAATGAGGGATCGGGACACAGCTGGGGTACATAGTTAATAAAATGTAACTGATAAGAAAAAAAATAAAACACGCAAAAAAAAGAAAAATGCAAATAGATCCATACTTATCACCCTGCACAGAACTAAAGTTTAAGTGGATCAAAGACCTCAACATAAAACCAGACAAATTTAATCAGTTAGAAGAAAAAGTGGGGGAAGACCCTGGAACTCATTGGTATAGGAGACAACTTCCTGAACAGAACATCAACAGCACAGGCTCTAAGAACAACAATCAATAAATGGGACCTCATGAAACTGAAAAGCTTCTGTAAAGCAAAGGACACCATCCTCAAAACAAAACGACTGCCTACAGATTGGGAAAGAATGTGTACCAACCCTCTATCTCACAGAGGGCTAATATCCAGTATATATAAAGAACTAAAGAAGCTGAAAAGCAACAAGCCAAGTAATCCAATTAAAAAATGGGGTACAGAGCTAAGCAGAGAATTCTTGATAGAGGAATATCAAATGGCAGAGAAACACTTAAAGAAATGCTCAACCTCATTAGCCATCAGGGAAATGCAAATCAAAATGACCCTAAGATTTCACCTTACACCCATCAGAATGGCCAAGATCAAAAACTCAAGGGACAACACATGTTGGAGAGATTGTGGAGAAAGGGGAACCCTCCTCCACTGCTGGTGGAAATATAAACTTGTACAACCACTCTGGAAATCAATCTGGCACTTTCTCAGACAACTAGGAATAGTGCTTCCTCAAGATCCAGCCATACCACTCCTAGGCATATATCCAAAAGAGGCTCAAGTACACAATAAGGACATTTGCTCAACCATGTTTGTAGCAGCTTTATTTGTAATAGCCAGAAGCTGGAAACAACCCAGATGCCTCCCCAAATGAAGAATGGCTACAGAAATTGTGGTACATCTACACAATGGAATATCACTCAGCAATGAACAACAAGGAAATCATGAAATTTGCAGGTAAACGGTGGGAACTGGAAAGCATCATCCTGAGTGAGCTGTCCCAGAAGCAGAAAGATACGCACACACTATATACTCACTCATATAGACATATAATATAGGATAAACCTACTAAAATCCATACATCTAAAGAAAGTAATCAAGAGGAAGGACTCTGACTAAAATTCTCAATTTCTACCACAAAAGGCAAAGAGGATGGATATCAGAAGAAGAAGAAAACAGGAAACAACCTAGAAACCTGCCACAGAGGGCCTCTGAAAGGCTCTGCCCTGCATACTATCAAAGGAGGTGTTGAGACTTATGGCCAACTGTTGGGCAGAGTGCATGGAATCTTATGAAAGAAGTGGGAAATAGTAAGATTTGGAGAGTACAGGAGCTCCACAAGGAGAGCAACAGAACCAAAAAGTTTGAACACAGGGGTCTTTCCTGAGACTCATACTCCAACCAAGTACCATGCATGGAGATAACCTAGAACCCCTGCACAGATGTAGGCCATGGCAGTTCATTGTCCTAGTTTGTTACATAGTAATGGGAACAGGGACTGCCTCTGACATAAACTGATTGGACTGCTCTTTTATCATCTCCTCCTTAAGGGGGAGCAGCCTTACCAGACCACAGAAGATGACAATGCATCCACTCCTGATGAGATCTGATTGACTAGGATCAGAAGGAAGGAGAGGAGGACCTCCCCTATTGTGGACTTTGGGAGGAGCATGTGTGAAGAAGGGGGAGGGAAGGTGGTATTAGGAGGGGAGTCAGGGGGGCGTTATGGGCGATACAAAGTGAATAAAGCATCATTAATAAAAGTTAAAAAATAAGTTAAAATATAATTACATCAATTTCCTCTTCCATTTCCTCCCTTCAATCCCTCCCATGCCACCCACCTTGTTCAATGTAAAAATCTTGGCTATTATTATTTCTTTGTTGAATGGAAATATAAATAAATCCTGTTCAGTGAATATAATGTTACCTTTATGTACTTCAGGACTGACAAGCTGATATTGGATTAACTAGAGAAAGGGGGTCCTCCTAAGATGGAAGAGTATTCTTTGGAGCTGAAAATTTTTTCTTCAGCTGTCAGCCGGTCCTTAGTTTCTTTTTTTTTTTTTTGTTTGTTTGTTTGTTTTGTTTTGTTTTGTCTAGATTTCAAAGCCAGGAAGAGTTCCCTTTCATGTTAGTATGTCTCTTGGTTCCATCCTTTTTCAAGTGTGGCATGCAGGCCTTGGCAGTAACCAACAACTTTGTAATTGGACTTAAGATCTACTCAACAAGATGGAAATCATGTCTGGTCCTCAGAACCTAACCAGCTGCCCAAGGCTAGTGAATTCATGGATTTTGAAGGGGAACCACAACTGTCACTTTACTAAACTAATATAATTTTTAATTGCACTTTAAATATTTATCCCTATGCCCACAGATAAGCGAACCACAACACAGAAATGTCTTCTTGCTACAGACAGAGACAATTGTAGAAAACCACAGTCAATCAAAATGCAGAGAAGAAGTGATTGTGTAGTACCCAGTTCCTACTGGTACATCTACCACAACTCCTGCACCAGAATCATAGAAAAAGAAGGAGCCAAAAAATGAAAGTAAGAATGAAAGGAGCAAGAAGTTTTCTCTGAGATTGTATCTCCTAAATAATTTCATTTTTAGATTTTTGAATAGCACAGATTCTGTTTTCCATAAGTTTGTGCTCTTTAATAGCTCTATTGTCAAAGTGCATGCAAAGATTTGCTTTCCTTTATATCATTGCCAATACTTGCTATATTTTGTAGGTTTGATCATATTTCATTATGGGTTACATTTAAAATTTCCTAGTAACAGAAATGGTGAGCACTTTTTCATATGTTTACTGGTCATTTGATTGCTTTGCTTTAAGAAACATTTACTCTATTTTTTGAGCATTCTAAAATGGGATTCTTAGATTTTGCTATTGAATTCTACTTGTGGATTCAAATATAAATTGAATAGGAACTCCTTATATATGATTTTCAATTATTCTCTCCCATTGTATGCTCTGTCATTTAACTTTGTTGATTAATATTTTGTTTTGCAAGACACTTAGTTTTATGTAATACCAATGCTAGAATATTAACAACAAAATTAAGTAATGTTGATGTAAAATTCCACTTAAAAATAAATTTCTGTGTGTTTATTCTGATGTAAGTGTCAAATCAGAATTGTTTACTAAATTGAAAAGTGAGGGAAACACAAATCTGTGCAGAATTCCAAATAATTTATAAAGATAGTTCACCCTAGAGATCCTCCTTATTTCATAAGCATGGGCTGCACATACTAACTCCCTGCAGAAATATATAGTATGGAAAGAGCTACAGTGGAAAGTTATAGTTGAAAAGCTGAAAAAGAATGAGCTCAGCTAGGTACTCAAAGATGACACCTAGGATGTATCTTTATAGCCATAAAATTTCTAGGATGTGATAGAAATGGCACTTTATGAATGGTCTTACATTGATTAATTCATGAGTATTCTATATTATACCAGACCTATTCTCCTTGAAATTATCAAGTACATAAAATACAAACAAAGCCTAAAAAAACTATATTGGCCGCGAGGAGCCTAAGAAGTTATGAAAACTAGATGAAGTGAAAGAATCAGGCTGGAGTATCATGGAACCGACATTTGAACTGATTTATTGGCTTTAGTGAATGAACAGTGTGTCACTGTAGGATCTTTTATTGAACAACTATTTCATAGTAGTATGTTATGGGAAACGCCTTCTGTGGGATATATGGGAATCCCTGATACTATCTTCACAAATTTGTGGTAAAGATTTAAGAATCCAGCCAGGTACAGTGGTGCACACCTGTAATCCCAGCACAGAAGGAATCAGAAGCAAGCAGATCTCTGTGAATTTGAGGACAACTTAGTCTATAAAGTGAGCCAAAGCTACACAGAGAAATCCTGTCTGAAAACAAACAAACAAAACAAAACACCAACCAAACAAAACTTGAAGTGTCCTATTATAATATTTTAAATATGATAGAATTTACAAAAGGAACAGGTTGGGTTTGGTCCTCCGATATTGATACCCAGCATTATTTATTTTATTTATTTATTTTTTCAATTTTCACAGCTGGGTTAACTAAATCCACTGTCTACCAGCTCTACTGAGATTCCACCATTTCAGACTTTCTGTGCTTTTACATTCTGCAAGATAGTCTTGCAGTTTGTACATACTAAGATTCTTTGCTAGATAATTCCACAAGAGTACCATGCTGCACAACTCCTATTGGCTTCTTTAGCCCTGACCTACAGAGCAGAAGTGCCACAAAGCCTTAGATATTCTACCAGATTTTGTTATCAAAGACATTCCATGTCTTGCTCTAGTCTCAACCAACTTTCTTTGACCTCCTGCATGCCATTTGTTTCATTTGCTGTCAGCAAAGCATCCTATGGAGACTTCTCCATTCCTTACAATTGCAGTGGTACCCCTTGGAGCCTTGAAACATGACAGTAACCATGTTGATTCCCTTCTCAGGAGCCCTTTCTGTCTCTGAAGGGATTTCAATCCAATGCTAATGAATGGATCATTATTTAGTTAAAACAACCTTAAATGAAGATCCTGCCTGATGACCTTTACAAGGTAAAGGGGATAATTCTTTCCTTCCACAAAAGTCCCCTTTTTGTTTCCATCTTTGTAATAACCTGTAAATCTAGGAGTCTGAGCTAAATAGCTTTCTTTTTTTTTTTTTTTTTGAGGTTTACATGCATAAATTTTCTTTGAATAGAAGAAACCTTAAAGTACCTAACAACAGAGAAGGGCAATTTAAGAAAATGGTGGGACATCTTTTGAGTATATGCCTAAGAATGGTATAGCTGGATCTTGAGGTAGCACTATTCTTTTCTTTAAAGACTTTTATTTTATTTTTTAATATTAATTACAGTTTATTAAGTTTGTATCCCAGCTGTAGCTTGCTCCTTCATTCCCTCCCAAACTCACCCTCTCTCCCTCATCTCCCCCCTACCCCTTTCCAAGTTGACTGATAGGAGAGGTCTTCCTCCCCTTCCATCTGACCCTAGCTAATCAGATTTCTTCAGGACTGGCTGCAATGTCCTCCTCTGTGGCCTAGCAAGGCTGCTCCTCCCTCAAGGGTGGGGTGAAGTCAAAGATCCAGCCACTGAGTTCATGTCAGAGACAGTCCCTGTTGCCCTTACTAGGGTATCCACTTGGATACTGAGCCACCATGGACTACATCCGAGCAGGGTTCTAGGTTATATCCATACATGATCCTTGGCTGGAGATACAGTCTCATAAAAGTCCCCTATGCTTAGATATATTTGGTCCTTATGGAGCTCCTGTCCTCTCCGGGTCATACTAACTCCCCCTTTTTTTATATGATTCCCTGCATTCTGCAGAAGGATTGGTTAATTTTCTGAGAAAGTGCCACTTTGATTTCTGAGGTGGTTGTACAACTTTGCATTCCCACCAGCAATGGAGGAAGATTCTCCTTTCTCTACATCCTCTCCAGCATGCATCATATCTTCAGTTTTTTATCTTAGCCATTCTGATGGGTGTGAGGTAAAATCTCAGAGTTGTTTTGATTTGCATTTCCCTGATGACTAATGATGTTGAGCATTTCTTTAAGTGTTTCTCTGCCATTCGATATTCCTCTGTTGAGTATTCTCTGTTTAGCTCTTACCCCGTTTTTTAATTGGATTACTTGGTTTGTTGTTGTCTAACTTCTTCAGTTCGTTCTATATTCTGGATATTAGCCATCTGTCAGATATAGAGTGGTGAAGATCTTTTTCCAGTCAGTAGGTTGTCATTTTGTTCTGATGACATGTCTTTTGTTTTACAGTGTCCTTAACCATGTCCATATAGCAGCTTTATTTGTAATAGCCAGAATCTCGAAACAACCTATATGTCCCTCAGTGGAGGAATGGATACAAAAAGTGTGGTACATTTTCACAATGGAATACTACTCAGCAATTAAAGACAAGAAAATCCTGAACTTTGCAGGCAAATGGTGGGAACTAGAAAAGATCATTCTGTGTGAGGTAACCCCCAAACAGAAAAACACACACGGTATATACTTACTTATAAATGGATATTAGCCATATAATATTAGGATAAACTTACTAATACCTATAGTCCTAAAGAAGCTAAACAACAAGGAAAATCCTAGGGAAGATGCTTAATCCTCATTCAGAAGGATAAACAGGAGAAGACAAGGAACAGAAAAAGAGCCTTCCAAAGAGGACCTCTGAAAGACTCTACCCACCAAGGTATCGAAGGACATACTGAGACTCATAGCCAAACTTTGGGTAGAGTGCCAGAAACCTTATGGAAGAAGAGGGAGACAGAAAAACCTGGAAGGGACAGGAGCTACACAAGGAGAACAATAGAGCCCAAAAAACTGGGCCCAGGGGAGGCCTGCAGAGACCAATACTCCAAACAAGGACCATGCATGGAGAGAACCTAGACCCCCCTATTCAGAGGAGACCCATAGGCTGCTCAGTTTCCAAGTTGGTTCCCTAGTAAGTGGTACAGGTGCTGTCTCTGACATGAA
The DNA here is from genome assembly GCF_907164565.1 of Psammomys obesus. Lineage (NCBI taxonomy): Eukaryota > Metazoa > Chordata > Mammalia > Rodentia > Muridae > Psammomys > Psammomys obesus. The sequence goes on along the minus strand of NW_026594184.1, from coordinate 1,877,297 downwards.
CTCAGTGGTCCACTCTTTGATTACCTTCCCCTGGGCCTTGCATCCTTACCAGGCCAAAGAGAAAGAGAATGCAACCAGTCCTGATGAGACCTGATATGCTAGGTTCAGATAGAAAGGAGTTGGTACTCCACTATGAGGGAATAGGGAAAGGGCATAGGAGGAGAAAAGGAACTGTGTGTGGGACTGGGAGGAGATGAGGGAGGGGGCTGCAGCGGGGATACAAAGTGAATAAATTGTAATAAATAAATGAATAAATAAATCAAAATAAATTTTACAAAAGGAAATGATGTTAAAGCCAGAAGCTATAGAAGATTGATTTCAGTTTCCCTGGTGACATCTGTAGCTGACTACCAATATATCTGCCTGTCCAGAGATGCTCTGAAGGATTTAGCATTTTGCTTGGGCTTTGGTAGCAAGGGTTCTGAGATCATTGTCTTAATAGAAGACAGACACCCAGGGAAACAGCTACAAACTGCTTTATCTAAGGAATTTCTCCAACTGCTTTCTCAAGGAGACAGTAACCCTTGAGAAACAATACGGTTTTCAACAAATAACGCTGCAAATGTTTTGAACAGTTCTTTTGTAAATGTTCCTAATCCTTCATTGTGGATTCAGGATACAACATGGAAAGGGAGATGAAAAAAAATGTTTCTAGCTACCCAGGATCCTGAGTTTAAATAACTGCCTAGTAGGGTGCTGTGCTTTAAGAGAATGGTGAGACATGGACAGATGGGTGTCAGATAACTATTAATTGAGGTCTTTTTTTAAAAAGTCCTGTACTAGATAAAAATTTTCACTGATCAAATCTGAGAGTCATGTGAAAAGCTATGAACCTTGATTCTATACTATATAAATTCCAAAGGAGTATAAAGTCAATGAAGCCTGTTGACTCTAGGAAGTTCTTAGTAGAAGTGGAACTGGAAATGTAGGGAAAAATTAGGTCCAGAGTCTTTCCTCCTGATCTTCTGGAACAGAGAAAAACTGGAGTCTTATCCATTTATGTTCTGCTCCCATAATCTAGAAAAACCCTAAAAGACCACTTTAACCAGATGCCTGCTGGATTGACAGAAGACCAATTAAACTGCAGGAGGCACATGGGTTCTCACTGGCTGGCCCATAGAGGAGCTAGAGGTAGCAACTGGGAAGGATGGGAATCTATGGGCCAAATGGGAGTGATGTGAAATTGGGGGATAATAGTTGTGTAAGCATCAGTGCCCAAAACAGAACTCCATACATCTAAGAGAGAGAAAAGGAGTCATCAGTTCTAGAAAGTGTTTCCAAGGTTTCAAATCCCTAAATATGAGTGGCAGTGTGCAGTGAACTTGGTGGAACAGGCCTGCTGTTAAATTCACTTCTATCTGAATCATGGATGCCCCATTGACTTGTCCATATCTCTGAATATAGAGTATAGATGCTCTACTACTACCTTCTGCAGAAAAAAAAAAAAAAGCCTTGTTTGTCTAGTGAATATGGACAGTCACTTAACATTTTGCTCAAATGAAAGGGTGGTGTTCTGCTTCTAGGTTTCCTTGTTCCCTCATCCTTCTGATCTTAATTCCTCTTGGGATTGCCATTTTTTCCTTCTTATAACTGTTCTTTCATGTGGAGGGGAGGTCCTGAACTTCTTTTTGAAATGTTGGTCATTAAACAGCTTGACTCATCAAGGAGAGGGTTAATTCTACCCATCACAGCCTCAAAATTTTATTTTACATGGTTCCTGCATGACTGGTGCTCACACCTCCTGCTGTTAATCTGAAGTTTTATTATTGTTTCATTTAGCCAGTGTGCAGAGCACTCACCCCCACTTCCTCAGACACATGTCACTGTCTCTACAGCAGGGCCTCTCATGAAACCAGGTCTCAGCTGTTGAATAATTTCATGACTTAAGTGCTGCAGTGGCTGCCTGTAGAGGCCACATTTTTTTGTTTTCTTAAAAAAAAAACAAAAACAAAAACAAAACAAGCTGCAATTTAGGTAGACAATCACTAGGTGGAACCAGTCACTTAGGGCAAGTTGAGTTCATGCCCAAGGCTATGAGCTCCTTGTGTTGCTGTATACTGTTGATATTTTCTTCTAGAATCATAAATAAACCTCTCCATGAAAACTGTAAACTCTCTCTTATGAACATTGACGCAAAAATACTCAATAAAATACTTGCAAACCGAATCCAAGAACACATCAAAGATATCATCCACCACGACCAAGTAGGCTTCATCCCAGGCATGCAAGGGTGGTTCAACATATGGAAATCCATCAATGTAATCCACCACATAAACAAACTGAAGGAGAAAAACCACATGATCATCTCCTTAGATGCTGAAAAAGCATTTGACAAAGTCCAACACCCATTTATGTTTAAAGTCTTGGAGAGATCAGGAATACAAGGCACATATCTAAAGATAGTAAAGGCAATATACAGAAAGCCTATAGCCAACATCAAACTCAATGGAGAGAAACTTAAATCAATCCTACTGAAATCAGGGACAAGACAAGGCTGCCCACGCTCTCCATACCTCTTCAACATAGAACTTGAAGTCCTAGCCAGAGCAATAAGACAACTAAAGGAGATCAAGGGGATACAAATCGGAAAGGAAGAGGTCAAAGTGTCACTATTCGCAGATAGTATATATGAGCGACCCCAAAAATTCAACCAGAGAACTCCTCCAGCTGATAAACACCTTCAGCAAAGTGGCAGGATACAAAATCAACTCAAAAAAATGAGAAGCCCTCCTGTATACCAAAAACAAAAGGGCCGAGAAAGAAATTAGGGAAACAACACCTTTCACAATAGCCACTAATAACATAAAGTACCTTGGGGTGACACTAACCAAGCAAGTGAAAGACCTGTTTGAGAAAAACTTTAAGTCTTTGAAGAAAGAAATTGAAGAAGATCTCAGAAGATGGAAAGATCTCCCGTGCTCATGGATTGGTAGGATTAACATTGTGAAAATGACCATCCTGCCAAAAGCAATCTACAGATTCAATGCAATTCCCATCAAAATACCAACTCAATTTTTTACAGACCTTGAAAAAAAGATTCTCAGCTTCATATGGAGAAACAAAAAAACCCAGAATCTCCACAACAATCCTGTACAACAACAGATCATCTGGAGGTAAATCCATCCCTGATCTCAAGTTGTACTTCAGAGCAATAGTAATAAAAACTGCATGGTATTGGCATAGAAACAGAAAGGAGGATCAATGGAACCGCATAGAAGACCCAGAAATAAACCCACACACCTATGAATACTTGATTTTTGACAAAGAAGCCAAAACCATTCAATGGAAAAAAGACAGCATCTTCAACAAATGGTGCTGGTCCAACTGGATGTCCACATGCAGAAAAATGAAAATAGATCTATATTTATCACCCTGCACAAAACTAAAGTCCAAGTGGATCAAAAACCTCAATATAAATCCAGATACTCTAAACCTGTTAGAAGAAAAAGTGGGGAACAGCCTAGAACTCATTGGCACAGGAGACAACTTTCTGAACAGAACACCAATAGCACAGGCTCTAAGAACAACAATCAATAAATGGGACCTCATGAAACTGAAAAGCTTCTGTAAAGCAAAGGACACTGTCATCAAAACAAAACGCCTGCCTACAGATTGGGAAAGAATCTTCACTAACCCTTTATCTGACAGAGGACTAATATCGAGTATATACAAAGAACTAAAGAAGCTGAAAAGCAGCAAACCAAGTAATCCAGTTAAAAAATGGGGAACAGAGCTAAACAGAGAATTCTCGACAGAGGAATATCAAATGGCAGAGAAACACTTAAAGAAATGCTCATCCTCATTAGCCATCAGGGAAATGCAAATCAAAACGACCCTGAGATATCACCTTACACCCATCAGAATGGCCAAGATGAAAAACTCAAGGGACAACACATGCTGGAGAGGTTGTGGAGAAAGGGGAACCCTCATCCACTGCTGGTGGGAGTGTAAACTGGTACAACCACTCTGGAAATCTATCTGGCACTTTCTAAGACAATTAGGAATAGTGCTTCCTCAAGACCCAGCTATACCACTGCTAAGTATATATCCAAAGTTTGCTCAAGTACACAAAAGGGATATTTGCTCAACCATGTTTATAGCAGCATTATTTGTAAGAGCCAGAAGCTGGAAACAACCCAGATGTCCATCAACGGAGGAATGGGTACAGAAATTGTGGTATTTTTACACAATGCAATACTACTCAGCAATCAAAAAGGAGGAAATCATGAAATTTGCAGGCAAATGGTGGGATCTAGAAAAGATCATCCTGAGTGAAATATCCCAGAAGCAGAAAGACAAACACAGTATATGCTCACTTATATAGACCTTTAAGATATGATAAACATAATGAAATCTATACACCTAAAAAAGATAATCAAGAGAGCGGACATGGGGTAAGATGATCAATCCTCGTTTAGAAAGACAGATGGGATGTGCATTGAACATATGACAGGAGTCTACTGAGCACATTTGAAAGACTCTAACTAGCAGTGTTTTCAAAGCAAAGACTCATGACCAAACCTTTGGCAGAGTACAGGGAATCATAAGAAAGAAGGGGAGTTAGTCTGATGAGGAAAGGACAGGAGCTCCACAAGGACCAAATATATCTTGGCACAGGGTCTTTTCTGAGACTGACATACAACCAAGGACTATGTAGGAATGTAACCTAGAACCTCTGCTCAGATGTAGCCTGTGGTAGCTCAGTAACCAATTGGTTTCCCATAGTGAGGGGAACAAGAACTATTTCTAACAGGAACTCAATGACTGGCTCTTTGGCCTCCCCACCCCCAAGGGAGGAGCAGTCCTGTTAGACCACAGAGGAGAGCTTTGCAGCCAGTCCTGAAGATACCTGATAAAACAGGATCAGATGAATGGGGAGGAGGTCCCCCCCCCTATTAATGGACTTGGCAAGGGGCATGGTGGAGATCAGGGAGGGAGGGAGGGACTGGGAGGGAATGAGGGATCGGGACACGGCTGGGATACAGAGTTAATTAAATGTAACTGATAAGAAAAAAAATAAAATTCAAAAAAAAAAAAAAAAGAAAACTGTAAACTCTGATTTTGAAGGCAAAGTGGATCATTCTTTAAAATGCAGTTGGCACCCTGGGTAGAGTCTGTTACTTTTCTTTATTGATTTCCTTCTTTCTATTTATCAGGTCCACCAGAATCTTAAAAGTCAAAGGTCTTTTTTGACAGGTATGTTTTATTAAGTGTTGCTACTTTTACCCAGATACTTATTCATCAATGGCTACCAAAATAAATAAATAAATAAATAAATAAATAAATAAATAAATAAATAAATAAAAAGTGGAGATCTCAGCCACAGGCAGTCTGTTCACCCTTCCTCCACTATTTGAGCTAATCATAGGGAACAACTGCTTTGCCCACTGAGGAGGAGGTGTAATGATGCTGAAAGTATACAAGCTAGCTCCTCCCTTCATTGCTTTGCCTCAAATCAAAAAAATGTACTTTCTTCCTAGACACCTAGATTCTCTCTGCCCATCAGCTCTCTGAACCCGCTGGAGGCTGCTGACTTAATGTCTGCAATAGCTGCAGTTAATTAGTATCCCAGGGTAACTGACTTACTTCCCTTAGCAACAGAGGTAACAATGACATCAGCTCACAAATTACCTTAGCTACAGTTTTCTTCCACTGATAAAAACATATTTAATATTCAATCACAGGTTATTTAAACAGAAAATTAATGTGATGTCCACTCATCAATAAATATTTATTAAGTTTCTACTGTGTGAGCATAACAGACCTGGCTACTAGATATAGAGAATAGAAATCATTATGGATCATTCTCAAACACAAACTGGAATGGGAAGATATGAAATCAAATTAGTCTCCTACAAGATAATGTTAAATACCTGGTTTGATTTGAAACCCCTGAAGGTGTTGGTGCTTTAATGAAGGTCTTTGTGAATGTGTGAGTTGGGCCTGGAATTAGACAGCCCAACTATGGAGGATGAGTGATTATACCTTAAACTCTAATGTTGCCACTGCTGTGTGAACTCTGGCATGTTTTTAAAATTTTTTAATAAAATGTTTTATTTATTTTTGATAACATCATTCATGTGCATTTTCTCAATTTTATGTATATGTATTTTCATTATATCCATCCTTACCTTCCCTTGTCCCCTCTGACCTTCTTTTTCTTTCAATTTGCCCCCCCTTCTATCTCCCTCTTCCTCTTCTGCTTCTGCTGCTGATGGTGGGGATGATGGTGGTAGTGGTGGTGTCCTTCTGAGTTCAATTAAGATTCTCTGCATATTCATGGATAGAAGGTTATTTGGACACATCACCAGTTGTGACAACCCTGAAGATATAATTTCCCCACAACCACTAATTGTTAATAGCTCCTCAGGAAACGGTGGGGCGCAAGAACCCCAAGAATACATGACAGAATGTTGGCGAGCCCAATATCATTCAGGTGTTCTATAGGTAACAAAAATTGCTGACACTGAGGTTTTTTTTTAACTAGTCAGCCATGTCACATTCAGAAGTCAGCTTTCCACAACACTCCTCCCTTCTGACTTATATTCTTTCTTTTGCTGCTGTGATGTTCCCTGAGCCTTAGAATAAATGACACAAATATCCTGCTTAAGGCTGCACAGTCAACTGTTAATTATTCTCAACACTTTAAGCAATCAGAGTCTATGAAATAATATATATCTGTTGGAAAGCGAGGCTTTTTTGACCAAGGCTGAGAATACTGCTCTTCTACTGATCATATAGTACTTAGTAGGCAGCTTGATGACCACAACATGTCAATTTGGCAAAATAACATTACTAGATAACCCCACTATACACTTATTATCCAATGCCTATGATTTCCCACAGCAATGGACTTTTACCAAGTACACAATATCAGGCATGAATTTCCCACTCTGGAACTGGCCTGATAGCCCTCCTGTATACAAAAAAAAAAAAAAAAAAAAGGAGTGAGAAAGAAATTATGGCAACAACACCCTTCACAATAGCCACAAAGGGCATAAAGTACCTTGGTGTAAGTCTAACTAAGCAAGTCAAAGAGCTGAGCCTGATGGCCAACTGATGGGCAGAGTAAATGGAATTCTATGTAAGAAGTGGGAAATAGTAAGAGCTGGAGGGGACGGGAACTCCACAAGGAGAACAACAGAACAAGATAATTTGAACACAGGGAACTTCCCAGAGACTCATACTCCAACCAAGTACCATGCATGGAGATAACCTAGAACCCCTGCACAGATGTAGGCCATGGCAGTTCATTGTCCTAGTTTGTTACATAGTAATGGGAACAGGGACTGCCTCTGACATAAACTGATTGGACTGCTCTTTTATCATCTCCCCCTTAAGGGGGAGCAGCCTTATTAGGCCACAGTAGAGGACAATGCAGCCACTTTTGATGAGAATTGATAGACTAAGATCAGAAAGAAGAGGAGAACCTCCCCTATCAGTGGACTTGGGGAGTGGCATGAATGCAGAAAGGGGAGGGAGGGTGGGATCAGGAGGGGAGGAGGGAGGGGCTTATGGGGGGATACAAAATGAATAAAGTGTAATTAATAAAAAATTTTAAAAAAAACCTTCCAATTTCTGAAGAAAGAAATAGAAGAAGATATGAGAAGATGAAAAGATCTCGCATGCTCATGGCTTGGCAGGATTAACATAGTAAAAATAAGGAAATCCTGAAATTTGGCTCTCTTATCAAAATTAGCTATCTTATCAAAAGCAATGCACAGATTCAATGCAATTCCTATTAAATTACCAACACAATTCTTCACAGACCTTGAAAGAAAAATTCTCAACGTCATATGAAATAACAAGTAACCCAGCATTGCTAAAATAATCCTCTACTATAAAAGATCTTCTGGAGGTATTTCCATCCCTGATCTCAAGCTGTAGTATGGAGCAAAAAGTAATAAAAACTGCATGGTACTGGCATAGAAACCAACTGATGGATTAATGGAATCGAATAGAAGACTCAGAAATAAGCATCACATTTAAGGACAACTGATTTTTGACAAAGAAGCCAAAACCATACAATGGAAAAAAGACAGCATCTTCAACAAATGGTGCTGGTCTAACTAGATATCTACATATAAATAAATACAAATAGATCGATACTTACCACCTTGAACAAAACTAAAGTCTGAGTGCATCAAGAACCTCTATTAAAAAAACAGACACACTAAACCTGTTAGAAGAAAAAGTCAGGAAGAGCCTTGACCTCACTGGCACGGAGACAATTTCTTGAACAGATCATCAACAGCCCAAACTCATAGACAAACTTGAGGCAGAGTGGAGAGAATCTTATGAAAGAATCGGGAGACAGAAAGACCTGGAAAGGTCTGGAGCCCCACAAGGGCAACAGAACCAAGAAATCTGGGCCTACTGGTCTTTTCTGAGACTGATATTCCAACCAATGTCCAGTCATGGAGACAGCCTAGAACCCCTGCACAGTTATAGCTTGTGGCAACTCAGTCTCCAAATGGGCTACTTAGTAAGGGGAACAGGGGCTGTCTCTGACGTGAACTCAGTGGCTGGTTATTTTCTCACCTACCCCTATAGGGAGAGCAGCCTTATCAGGCCAGAGAAGAAGACTATTGAAGACAGTCCTTATGAGACCTGATAGGTTAGGGTCAAACGGAAGGGGTGGAGGTCCTCCCCTATTAGTGGACTGGGGAATTGGCATGGGATTAGACGAGAGAAGAAAGGAGGCAGGGAGGGATTGGGAGTGGGTCTCATCTGGGATACAGAGTATATAAACTCTAATTAATAAAGAAATAAATAAATTACAAAAATACAGCTTCTTTAGGTACATAGATTTTAGTAGGTTTATCTAATATTATAAGTCTAATGTCCACTTATAATTATATCCCATGTGTGTCTTTGTGCTTCTGGGATACCTCCCTCAGGACTATCTTTTCTAGTTCCCACTATTTGCTTGCAAATTTCAGGATTTCCTTATTTTTAATTGCTGAATAGTATTCCATTGTGTAAATGTCCCATAATTTCTGTATCCATTCCTCAGTTGACGAACACCTGGGTTGGTTTCAGCTTCTGGCTATTATGAATGAAGCTGCTAAGAACATAGTTGAGCAAATGTCCTTGCTGTATACTTGAGCATATTTTGGATATATGCCTAGGAGTGTTATAGCTGGATCTTGAGGTAGCACTATTCCTAATTGTATGAGATAGTGCCAGATTGATTTCCAAACTGTTCTATTTCCAAATGTTTTACACGTATATTTTTATGTTGTATGTTTTGTGTATGTGTGAGTGACTCTCAAATGAATATTCTAGTGCATATTGCCAGTCTGGAGGCAACATTTGTCAATCACTTTGATTAATGAAGTGTCTCCTATAACTACAAAGAGATGGAGTGAAAGAAGATGATGGAGTTAGGGAGGGACAGAGGAAAGGGAACGGAAATGATGGATGACAGGAAAGAATATAAATTTGTGTGAAATCTGTTCAAATAATTTTTTATATTTAAGATTACAATATAATTACATTTCATTTCTCCCCTCCTATTCCTGCCTTCAAACCCTCCTATATATCTTTCCTTGCTCTTTTTCAAATTCATGACCTCTTTTTCATTGTTATTGCATGCATATTTGTATGGATTTATACATATATATTCCTAAATAAAACCTGTTCCTTACATATAATGTTGTTTGTAGCTATGTTTTTAGTGCTGAACATCTGGCAGCCACAAATCGGCTTGCTTTCCTCTGGGGAAGACCATCTCTTCCATTCCCATCACTTGTTAGTTACATATAGTTCTCCATATAGTGTTGAGCCCTCCTTGGAATTTTTCCCATCCACTTTGGCATATCCATTGGTATCAACCTTGTTTAGTTCACATTTAGTCAGTCATATTGGTATGACTTCATGGGCATGGTATATGACATTACTAGGAGACACAATCTCACAGCAAATTCCCTGACAGTCTGAGTCTTTCTGCCCTTTCTTCAGCAGTGTTCCCAGAGCCTTTAATTCAGGAGTTATTTTGTAGACATATGGACTCCACAACTCTGTCTTTTGATTGGTTTTGGTTGTGTGTAATGGTCTCCATTTGCTGCTAATAGAAATTTTCTTGATGCTGTGAAGACTAACTTTAAGAAAAAAATTATAGCTTGTTATTAGGCATTAGGGCATTTAATAAAGTGGTGGTTGTAGATTCTCCTCCAATAGACCATGACTTCACTAGTACTAAGTAGTTATCAAAGTTTCCAGTACCATACATAATTTCCCTCAGCTCAAATATTTTAAAGAGGACAAAATAAATAGTGGAAAATTTGGGAAATGTTGAAAGAAATTTGCACATACTAAAAGGAACTTTAAATCTCTAGTAACTAAAACACTAGTTCTGGTACATGAATTGATAAATTAGATTCATAGAATCAAGACTACTCAATGTCCTACTCAAAAATATGTTTTAGAAATATCAAAGAATGAAACGGAGAAGAATTGGGGCTGGAGACGTGCCTCAATGGTTAAAAGCACTTGATATTCTTGTAGAAAACCCTAGTTTGATTCCCAACAAATACATGGGGTCTCATAACCATCCATAACTCTAGTTCTAGACGGTCGAGCACCATCTTCTGACTCCTCAAGCTCTAGAACATGTGGAGTGCACATACACTAAGTTGATGCACATAAAATTTAAAAAAATCTATTAAAAATCCACATAATACTGAAGCAGAACTGGCCTTCCTAAAGAGCCATAGTTCAGAAAACAAAAAGAAAATCTGACAAATTTAGCTGTACATAGTTTTTCACAAAATACCACAAACACAGAAGATAACTTTGGAAAACACCTTTATTGGCTCTGATGTGTAACCATCTAACGTGATCAAGAATTTATTCCAAATAACAGTGTAATCAGTTAGTTAGTAAAGGAGGTTCTCTTACAAATAAACAGTGGAATGAATACATGTACATAGAAAAAAAATCAGAAAAGCCATGTGTGTGTATTTTACCTGCACATAGTTAACAAACATACAAAAATGCTTTCTAATCTCACAAATGATGAATATAGTATAACTTAAAATAATCTTTAAATACTATTTTCTCCATCTTATCCAAACAGAGAAACAGAGAATATGAACTAGTAGAAATGGGCATTTCACATCTTGGAGGTGGGATTATAAAAGGCTTCTACCATTTTGGAGAACACAATTTTGTAATATCTAGCAATATGATAAAGTGCATTTAAAATTTGCCTTGACTTAGTAATTTTCATAGTGGTGTGCAAGGGTTCAAGGGTTTTCCTTACAGTGCTGTTTTCATGAATGAAATATGGAATGAGGATTAATAAGCATTACAAGGGGATAGGTTTAAATTAATGAACCTATATTCCTATATAGAAATAATAGTCAATTAAGGTAATAAAAGTGAACTAAATGTGCTACAATGAAACTATTTACAGGCTTAATTCATGGAGATTCGAAACAGTAATGCTCACAATGGTGTGTAAAGTGCAGTATGCTTTTTTATGGCAAAGACTGTTTACACACTTGTTTCCATGTAAAGGGGAAGCTTGGCTTACATTGTACTTATTTGTACCCTAGTACCTTTTTTTATGAAGTGTATGTATTAATTTTTCAATAACAAACCTAATCTAGAAAACATGCTTCTTTTGAGTTTACCTTTGCTTATCTCAATTCTCATTTCTTCTTTAGTTCTTGTCTCAAGGTCTCTTTTCCAGTTATCATTGTTTTCTCAGTAGAACCTGTAGGGAGTTGATGATACCTTGTGACTTGCCCTCTTTCATAACATAGCCCAGCAACCAGCATTTCAATTTCCTTGTACCCAAAAGGCCTTCACTTGATGTTACCATTCAAGTATGTAACGTCTCTTAAATAAAAAAAAACCTCAGGGGGGAAGACTGCGTCTCTTCAGCCCTGAAGTTTAGGGCTCCATGCAGTGCTTTCACAGTAGCCAACTATCTGCCACACCCACAGTATGGGGGTTCTTTTTCTTTTTTTTTTTTTTTTTTTTTTTTTTTTTTTTTTTTTTTTT